>NC_045437.1:159269977-159397127 GCF_002776525.5 Piliocolobus tephrosceles
TCCTTCCTTCCTTCCTTCCTTCCTTCCTTCCTTCCTTCCTTCCTTCCTTCCTTCCTTCTTTCCTTCTTCCCTCCCTCCCTCCCTCCCTCCCTCCCTCCTTCCTTGCCTTTCTGCTAGTAAATACCACTAGTGTGTTTATCAAGAGGACAACTTGTTTACAAAGGGATTTAACTAGGTTTATTTCTTCCCCAGAGGTCCCAGTAAAAGGAGAATAGAATAGAGGGCTGTTGTGTATGTGTGTATATGTGTGTGAGTGTGTGCATATTATTTTTCTTTCCACAGGACAAAGAAGTATCTATCAATTCTTTATTATTGTTTCTGTAAGGAATAAATGTAGAATTGTTGAATTTTGTCAGCAGTCTATAAGCATCTGTTGAGATAATTATCTGATTTTTCTCCCAGATACCTTAATATGCTTTATTATATTAATGGATCCCTATTATTGAAACATCTTTGTGTTCTTAAAATATATCCCATGTTTTCACTATGCATTATCATCTATGTAAATGTAGTACGTTGTTTGCCCTTATTTTATTTATGATTTTTGCTTTGATATTCATATGAGAGACTGATTTCTGTGTGTGTATATTTGTGCATGTGTGTGATATTTTAATCAAGTTTAGGTATCAACATTACTCATATTTCATACAAGAAATTTAGAATTTTCCTTTATTTTCTATCCTCTGTCTGTTCCTTAAAAGCTTGGTTATATTTCCTTGTGAAAACATCTAGGCCTTGTGCTTTTCATGTGAGGTGGAAATTTGATATCTTTATTTTCTTTTACAGAAATTGGTTTGTTCAAGGTTCTATGTCTATTGCAGTCAAGTTTTTGTAAATTGTGTTTTCCTAAATAATTATCTATTTTATATAGATATTTACATTTTTGGTATAAGTTATGCAGGCTCTTGATTGTTTTAATTTCTTCTGTTTCAGTGGTCGTTTCTTTAACATTTAAGGTTTATAAATTCATAGCTTTAATTTCATCCCATAGATCTGATATATTATATTTACATTATCATTATTTTTTAGGAAACAGAAATTTCGGTTTGCATTTCCACTTTAAATCAAGAATTATTTTGCACAAAGTTTCTTCTTATAAATATTCAGAAATTTTCTGATTTTATTATTATTTTTTGTTTTATTTGTCATCTAAGAATTATTTTTTATTATTTTTATTTTATGAAACTTACTGAGGCTATTCTATGGCTTGATATTTGGTCAATAATTATGAACATTCTGTATGTGATGGAGAAGAAGAGATATTCTCATTTTGGGGTCATACAGTATAATATATGTTACAATACCTTATTAATATATGTAGTCTTCTATAGGACCTATAGATCTATATTCTTACCTATTTTTTCCCCACTTGATCTGTTTCAGATTGAGATGGTCATGACAGTGTGTCTCCTCCCCTTTCCTTTCTAGTAAGTTTTGTTCTATGAAAGTGGTTCCTGTGTTTCTAATGTATAGATTTTCATAAATATTCTATCTTTATTGTGAACCATGCCTTTTAGCATTATAAACTGTCTTTTTTTTTTTTTAACATTTAATGCTTTTTGGTCTGAATTTGAGTCTGTTTGATATCAGGAAATGACTTCTGATTTCTTATTGTTTTCATTTGCCTGGTATCTCTTAGCCTATCTTTTTATTTTTAAGTCTCTGAATTAGTTTATTTGAGGTGATATTTCTTGCACAAACCATGCAGTTGGGTTTTGCTTTGAGAAATTCCATGTTTTATTAAATAAACATCTAAGCTATCATTATTTTGTCTTAAGGCAATGGGATATAAAAATTTACCAGAGTCAGGGGAATATCAATTACACGTAGCAGAAAACTACTATCTTATCACATCGTACTGTTTCTATTACTAGGTAGATTTATGTGGTTGGCTTTAATTGAATCACTTCAAGGACAGAATGAATTTTTAAAAAGTTTACATTTTGAGAAAAAAATAAGTACCAAGAAGAAAAAAATGTTAAAAGGGATTTGGAACATGTTGCTCTAACTTTTATGTGAATATATCAAAGGATTAAAATAAGGGTGAATCTCAAAGGATATAAAACATATACAATTTGTGAGATCAAGATTCTACTTTCATATTTACTATGTCCTGTTAGTGAATCTTTGGCCAGTCACTTAAACTCTCTAAGCCTCAGTTTCCTTATTGAGAAACTGGGGATAAAATTAGTTCTGCTACCTCCCTTTTAAAATTTTTGTGCTTATTAAAATGTCCAACTCCCTAATCCATCTTTCATAATGCCTCCTTGCCCAGCAAAGTTTAGGTATGCAACTCGTCTTCCAAATCTCTTATAATGGATTTCCTTTGTCTTTATGTGTTTAAACAATTAAAACATTTTTATAAAATAATATATCCACATATTTTATATTTACAATATTCTGCTTTATACTTTTTCTGAGCTGTAGTGCTCTAAAGGTGACTACTCTCATTGCTTTTTTTAGTCTGGATGTGTGTGTGTGTGTGTGTGTGTGTGTGTGTGTGTGTGTGCTTGCTTCTATACCCCTAATATAAATACAGTATCACTATTTCTTGGCTTATCAATTTGAGTTAGTACCTATTTCTTTTCCACTATGAAAAATGAAAATTAACTGAAATTGAAATTTATCTTTCAATCCAATATATATGAGTTCTAATATTTTTCATTCTTCCATTTTGTAACTTTGAATAACATATTTATACCACTCTTTATAGTTTCATCAATTTTATGCACACCAAAATATATTCCTCACACTCTTATCATTCTTTCCTATCTCTCCTTCCTAATTGCATCCTCAACTTCTGTTAGCTTTACCTGGAATATATGTAGTTATGGTTGATAAAATTCACCTTCTCTGCTGTAACTATAATAATTCATTCATAGAAAGGTCATAACAAAGATTTACTTTAAAAGGCTAGCTCAAATAATCAGTATTTATATTAATGTCTTACTTTATATTGGTAATTTGCTCCAATTACATTTCCTTTCCTAGATTCTGATACCATTAGCTTGATGTTCTTCAAAGAAGCATGTTTCTAGCATCAAGGTTAAATAGATTATTTTCATTTAAAACTCACCTTTGTGACTTGATTAATTTTTGGACCATAATCTTCTGTCATTCCTGTTTTCATTTTTTAATTGGATTGTATTTATTCTATGGATCAATTTGTACAGAATTAACATTTTCATTACATAATTCTCTCAGTCCATGAATATAGATGGTCTTCCATTTAGTTAGGACTTTATTTTCCCTCAATAATGTTTTTTAAAATTATACTTTAAGTTCTGGGATACATGTGCAGAACGTGCAGGTTTGTTACATAGGTATACATGTGCCGTGGTGGTTTGATGCACCCATCAACCTGTCATCTACATTAGGTATTTCTCCTAATGCTATCCCTCCCCTTGCCTTCCACCCCCTGACAGGCCCTGGTGTATGATGTTCCCCTCCGTGTGTCTGTATGTTCTCATTGTTCAACTCCCACTTATGAGTGAGAACATGCTGTGTTTGGTTTTCTATTCCTGTGTTAGTTTGCTGAGAATGATGGTTTCCAGCTTCATCCATGTCCCTGCAAAGGACATGAACTCATTCTTTTTTTATGGCTGTATAGTATTGCATGGTGTTTATGTGCCGCATTTTCTCTATCCAGTCTATCATTGATGGGCATTTGGGTTGGTTCCAAGTCTTTGCTATTGTAAATACTGCTGCAATAAACATACGTGTGCATATGTCTTTATAGTAGAATGATTTATAATCCTTTGGGTATATACCCAATAATGGGATTGCTGGGTCAAATGGTATTTCTTGTTCTTGATCCTTGAGGAATAGTCACACTGTCTTCCACAGTGGTTGGACTAATTTACACGCCCACCAACAGTGTAAAGGTGTTCCTATTTCTCCACATCTTCTCCAGCATCTGTTGTTTCCTGACTTTTTAATGATTGCCATTCTAACTGGCGTGAGATGGTACCTCATTGTGGTTTTGATTTGTATTTCTCTAATGACCAGTGATGATGAGCTTTTTTTTCATATATTTCCTGGCTGCATAAAAATCTTCTTTTGAGAAGTGTCTGTTCATGTCCTTTGCCCACTTTTTGATGTGGTTGGTTTTTTTTTTTTCTTATAAATTTCTTTAAGTTCCTTGTAGATTCTGGATATTAGTTCTTTGTTAGATGCATAGATTGCAAAATTTTTCTCTCATTCTGTAGGTTGCCTGTTCACTCAGATAATAGTTTCTTTTGCTGAGCAGAAGGTCTTTAATTTAATTCTTGAGAGAAGTAAGTTTATTATTCCCCAAACGTCTTCCAGCTTCCTTCTTGGGCTACCAACTATTTGATTCTATTTCATTCTTCTTCATGGAGATATATATATGTATACGAGTTTCATGTTCTCTTCTAATTTGAACCCATTCAAGGCTGGTATTTAACTAGCACATACCAGTACAGCAGCACCCATTTTTTTTTTTAAAAAAACATTTCTATATCAGAACGAAAGTATTTTAACAGTATTTATAATAGGTAGTGAAATTAATTAGTAACATAAGTCGACATATAAATGCATTAATTCAAGAGTTGCCATAGGATGTCATAATTACCATGGATAATGGACCTTCCTTCAATCATGACGACGTCTGAGAAGCTGTTTGCCGATTAGACCAGCTGGGCAGCATAGCATTCTCTACAATGCCCCATGTGATATGGGTTAATTATTTTATTTTTATATTCTAAATAATTTATACTTTGTGCTGTTATTATAATCCTTGCAGAAGGTTGTTAGTGAATTATTTTGATGTTTATAACATCAAGAATCTATAACAAAATATAAAAAGCATATCTTTTTTTGCCTTCTGGACTATTGCCACAATTTCACTTCATATTTTCATTTTTTCTCTCATTTTCAGGTAGTAAACATTCCTCAAGTTTTTCTTCATAAAAAATACATGAACAACAAAATCTCTAAATCCAAATCCTTGAATTTCTGAAAACAAATTTATTGAACAGTCAAGCTTAATTAATTGATAGTTGGGCTGGATACAGAGTTATAGATTTTGTCTTAGGTTCTGAAGATCTTACTTCATTTTTTTTTTTTGCATTAATTTTTGCTGGTCTCCTTAATAGGTAAAGATTGTGTACTTAATATATTTTAGGTGCTGATGCTAATCAGATACTGGTTGCTTTATTGATGACATAGCTCAATGGGCACTTAAAATGTAAATATTTTGACTCTGAAATATTTGCTTATATTACTCGCTTGATAATTTACTCCCCTATATTTTTCTACTTCTTGCCTTTCGATTTCCTAACCGTTGAATATTGGAGTGATGCCCTGTTTCTCATGATGCTATGTTTCTCTACATTTTTGCTTTCTTTAAATGTTTCCTTCACATGCTGAGAAATATCTTCCACTTAACCATTTGTTTTTTATTGAATTTTTAAATTTTGGAAATCATTACTTCTAATTGAGAAGAGTATCATTTTCTCATTATTCCTTTTTTATCTTATTTCACTCCAGTTTTATGAATCAAATATATAAATTCTCTCATTTTGCCTTAATGTTTGTTTTCTCTGACACTGGTTTTATTTATATATATATATATTTTAAATGTCGCAGGCTTTCTTGAAATGTCTGATGTTCCATTAATGAGGGAGTTGAGAGGTTGTCTGGGTCACCTGGATAAGCTTGTGCTTGTCAGCTGGCTTTGCTCTAAGATGGTTTGGAAACTGAAGGCCTCCACATGCCTAAACGTGTGCACAAATATCCATGCTTAATATCTTTCTCCTCCCAATACAACTCATGCAAATTATTTAGAGGCCAACCCAAATTTTTATTGCTTTGATTCTATCTATCTATCTATCTATCTATCTATCTATCTATCTATCTATCTATCATTAATCTATATTATCTATTATTTATCATCACCTATTTATTGTAATTGGTTTAGTTTCTTATATTTATTGTTATCATTGTTATTTCTTTGGATAGTTGAAAACCTGGCTGTTAGCCATTTTTGTGGGGAGGAGTGCAAAACAAAATAAAAGAACAATAGGGTAAAGTATATTAACTGTTCAGTATGTAGAGCTTCAAGTTTTTGTTAATAGTACCACTCTCACTCTTTCTATACCCCATTTATGCAACCTCTAAGTCCACAACCTCCTCCACTACAAACCTGCTTAGGTTTATTCTGGACTGCAGATTTCTCTCTTCTCTTCTGACATTAAATAATTTTTTACTTGCTCTGAAGCCTTCTAGAAATGTGTTGACCCTCTTAGTGATAAGCTGTCTGCCGTTTATCTTTAAAATTGTTTTGTACTCTTTAACAGGATCTTAGGAGGGAGGAGAGAATAAAGCATGTGCTCCTTTGGCCATTTTTAATGAGAACCTCCATTGCTTTTACAATAAAGTCTCAAATGCCTTCTCTTTTCATCAAAGCACTTGAGGTAAATCATGTATCAGCCTGATCTCCTGGTGCACTTTTACATCTCCTGTGTTTGAGCTCCAGTGGTCTGGTCATAGTTCTCTGAATAGTTTCTTCAAGTTGTCACATCTTTGTGTATGCTGTGTCTACATGCTGGTATGTTCTTTCCACCTTCTTTGTTCATTAAAATCTTGTTCATGCTTCAATGTTAAGTCAACTACCACTTCTTTTACATAGACTTTCCTCTTCTCACTGGAATAACTATGCCTAATTTAATGACTCACGATATTTTTCTTTATATTCCATGTTATGACATAAATATTTTTCTGTGTCAGAAAGTAAACTTTTCAAAAATTACTTTTATAACTTTGTCTTAGTTCATTTTGTGCTGCTATAACAAAATACCTGAGACTTAGTGATTTAGAAAAGAACAGAGATTTCTTTCTTATGGTTCTGGGCTGGGAAGTCCAGTGTCAAGGAGCCCATGTCTGGCAAGGGCCTTCTTGCTGTGTCAGCCCCTGGTGGAAGGCAGAAGCGCCAAAGAAAGTCAAGGAAAAGGAGACTAACTCATATTTTCATCAGGAATCCACTCCTGCTATGACTAATCCATTCGTATTATAATGACTGTAATCCATTCATTAGGACAGAGCCTTTATGACCAAATCACCTGTTAAAGGTCTCACCTGTCAAGATTATTGCATTACATTTCTAACACATGAACTTTGAGGGGCATATTCAAACCATAGGAAGCTTCATGGTATGTTATTATATGGTTTTCATTTTTAAATGTAAGAATTCTCATAATTTTGTACCTAGATTGCTTTTCATATTTTCCTGTTATAAAAAACAGTGGTGTAATTAATACCTTAACGCTTGATTTTTATATACCTGATTTAAAGTGTATAAAAATTTTAAAGTTCTTGATATATATTTCTAAATTTTCTCCCAGGAAATATGTACCAATTAACATTTTTACTAGGTGTTTATTCTATTGCACTTCCACTCACCCTGGATCTTATCACTTTTAAACATACCAATTTGACAAATTTAGAAATGTTATCTTATTGCTTTATGCTATAACTCTCTTTAATGCCAGACATGTTGAATAGTTTTTAATATATTTGTTGTTCACATAGTTAATTTTTTTTAATTTTGCCATTTGCTTATTCATGTCTTTTACTCAATTTTCTTTAGGGGCTCTGAGCTAATTTTTTTATGATTTTTAATAGTTCCTTCTATAATAAGGATATTAACACTTTGTACATTATGTTTTATAAACATTTTCTCACAGTTTGTTAAATTTGCCTTTTCACCTTTGTTTATAGTTATTTTGGCCATACAAATGTTTTGTTTATAATAAAGATGCAGTTTTTTTTTCCTTTTGTTGTTTTGTATTTGATGTAATATTTAAAATGTTTTTCCTCATTTTAAGATCAGATAAATATCCATGTGGTTTCTAGCTTTTAAAAAACCATTAAATCGTTATTATTCAATTTTTAAGCTGCACCAATATAAACTCTTGGAAATCCTACAGTCACAGGTAGTTGTTTTATTGCATGACTAATTGTTTTGTTTTAAAAACTTTTTAATAATGGATATCACTATTTCCAATTTTCCTTTTTTGCTTTAGCATCACAAAGAAACATGGAATGCTTATGTTTCCTTTGTACTTGTTCCCCCAAATCAAGACCATTCACACTACTGTGTGTGTATGTGTATTTGTGCCTCTTTTCCGAGGTTAACTCTTCCCCCTATGTTGAAGTATCTTGTAGGACTGTTTCTCTTCAGACTTCAATAAGCTGAGCTTGTGCTTAAGAGGAGAAATAAGAAAACCTGGGAGAGGGTATTACTTAATATAGGTGATATTCTAGTGAGTAAAGTAATTATAATGACAGAAACGGTACAGAGAAATTTGGAACAGGCATGAATTTCTCAATGACTTGTGAGATATAAGAAATGATCGTTATTTTTCTAAATAAAACAAAACGTAGCTCTAAGTCCCCATATACTCAGAGTTGTGAGAAGTTCAGTGTCATTCATTGTTTCTGATTCCTCTCCTTCTCCATTGGACCATGTAAGAGATCTGAGTCTTAAATCAGGGAGAACAGGAGAGTATTTTGTCCTTGGTCTACAATAGCTAGTTGCCACCACATCTTTTGCACCTGTAAGTTTAATGATTAAGAGCACAGGCCGGCCGGGCGCGGTGGCTCAAGCCTGTAATCCCAGCACTTTGGGAGGCCGAGACAGGCGGATCACAAGGTCAGGAGATCGAGACCATCCTGGCTAACACGGTGAAACCCCATCTCTACTAAAAAATACAAAAAACTAGCCGGGCGAGGTGGCGGGCGCCTGTAGTCCCAGCTACTCGGGAGGCTGAGGCAGGAGAATGGTGTAAACCCGGGAGGCGGAGCTTGCAGGTAGCCGAGATCCGGCCACTGCACTCCAGCCTGGGCGACAGAGGGAGACTCCGTCTCAAAAAAAAAAAAAAAAGGGCAGAGGCCCTGGAGCTGAAGTGAACCATGTGAAACAAGTATGAATTGTGACTCTACCACTTAACTACCTGTGTAACTGGGGGCAAATGGTTTCGTCTCTCAGTGCCTCAGTTTCCTCATCTGGGAAATGAGTAGATCATAAAGTTGTCAATATTAAATGAGTAAAATGTGCAGAGTGACATTAGCCCATTTTAAGCACTGCATGTGATAGCTGTTGTTATTATTATTGTCATTATTACCACTATCATGGTAGCTACTTTTATTGTTCTTGTCCTGTTCTGATTTTTTAACTGTTTCATGGTAAGTTTCCATGATGCCCCTCACTATAACTTCCTTCTTTTCTTTTTCTTTCAATTTTTTTTTTTTGGTATATACCCAATAGTGGGATTGCTGGATCACATGATAATTCTATTTTTAGTTTTTTGAAGAACCGCAATACTGTTTTCCATAATGACTGTACTAATTCACATTCCTGCTAACAGTGTACAAACGTTCCATTTTTTCACATCCCTTACTAAAATTTGTTATCTTTCATCTTTTTGACAATAGCCAGTCTAACAAGTGTAAGATGATATTTTGTTGTGATTTTAATTTTTATTTCACTGATGATTAGAAATGTTGAGCATTTTTTTCATGCACCTGTTGACCATTTGTATGTCTTATTTTGAGAAATGTTTATTCAAGTTTTTTGTCCCTTTATTTTAACAGGGTTATTTGTTTTCTTGCTAATGAGTTATTTGAGTTGCCTATATATTTTGGATATGAGCTCCTTATCTGAACTATGATTTGCAAATATTTTCTCCCAGTCTTTGGGTTGTCTCTTCACTCTATTAATTGTGTCCTTTGCTGTGCAGAAACATTTTAGTTTGATGCAATCCCATATGTCTATTTTTGCTTTTGTTGTGTGCTTTTGGGGTCATATCCAAGAAATCTCTGCTCAGATACTGTCATGGAGCTTCTGGGAGGACATATTTTTGATCAGAGATTTATATTCATAGGTATTTTAGGACATATAAGTTTTAGAAAAATAATTTTCCTTGTACCCTTTCTTAAGGAGCTGTTAGAGAATGTGCACCAACAAGACATGGCTGCAAACTAGAAAGAGGAGAATATAGAGTGCAGAAAACAGTGCATCCAGTCCAGAAGAAAATATAATTATAAGCTTGAAGGTGACTCTTGGAGAGCAGGCACAGAGAGAAACCAGTCCTGGCTGGAGCTGGAGCATAAGGAAGTCTGAAAATGCAGTTGCCAAAATGTAGATGATGTATGCACTCATGGGTGGTTATGGACCCATCAGATAAACTTAGTCATGGGACATAAAAGGCTCAGGCTAGTTTTGGAGAAAGTAACCCCATTATGAAGGACCTGTATTATTTAGGAGGCTCAGATTGCTAACTTAGGAATTAAACCATAATTATCTGCTGACTGGCTCTGGCATCTGACAGCTAAGGGCATACAAAAAAAGTCTTAGCAGAAAGAATCATTTTACAAATGGGTGTGGTAAACTTATTTGATCATACTTTTGAATATTAGGTAGCTAATATTTAAAAGCTACATAATTATAAAAGCTACCTTATTATATACTCAAACAAAACAGAAAACAAGAGATACTATATACAGTTAACAGAAGAAGTAGAGTTTTAGTCATATGGTTTAAAGATACAATGGTAACAAATTGAAGAAATTTAAAAAATGTAACAGTACTGGAAGGATGGTGGAGGGCAAGTAGTTGAGGTAAATATTATATTTCATAACAGAAAGACAGTAGATATTATATAACATTGATCATGAGGTAAGGAGATCGAGACCATCCTGGCTAACACGGTGAAACCCCGTCTCTACTAAAAAATACAAAAAAACTAGCCGAGCACGGTGGCGGGCGCCTGTAGTCCCAGCTACTGGGGAGGCTGAGGCAGGAGAATGGCGTAAACCCGGAGGCGGAGCTTGCAGTGAGCAAAGATCCGGCCACTGCCCTCTAGCCTAGGCCACAGAGCGAGACTCCGTCTCAAAAAAAAAAAAAAAAAAAAAAAAAAAATATTATTTACAGACATGAAGGTAGCCACACTAGAAGAACTAACAGAGATCATCAAAATGGTTGTCTATTGTGAGCAGGTGTGGCCTCAGGAGCACTAGGACAGTGGATGAGGTTTATCATTTTAAACTTTCCCATACTGTTCAATTTTTAAAATCACTGCACTCATTATTTGGTAGAAACAAAGTAAAAGATGGCCCTTTAGAATAAATTTCCCAATGAAGTAGGGAGCGTTTTCATATTTACTTGGCCACAACACATTTTTCAAAAAGTTTCTACTAAGATTAGAGCAGGAGCAGATTTTCCAGGGAATGCCTTGTGATATGCTTGTTAACAATTAAATTCAGTTGATATAGCATTTGAGTGACATTTTCCTATGTTTGAATTTAATCTGTTCAAAATTTGTCAAAGTGTAAGCCATCCTTTTTATTTTTGCTAGACCCTGAGAAACATCTCCATTCTTTGCAAATATTAAGCACAGTTTTTACCTCCTCTAAAAGGATTTCAACACGTGCATTTTCATGTCAACACTGCAGTTATTTTCTGGTCACAATTCCTAAATTATCTAATCTCTAGTTGTTTGTAATTTCCTCCCTTCAATATTCAAACAAGCATAAGTCCGCTTACTTGGTACCCGAATTTTAAACCGGGCAATGAGTCAGGAAGATTGGAAGTATCACCATAAGAATGTCTTACAACTGCTTTTTAAAAATGGAAATGTTTGCTTCTCTCTTTCTTTTCATCTGTTTCTTCATATACTTTTCTATTGCTTTTTTAGTGTTAGTAAATTAATTTTATTGGCATATAAATTTGTTGTATTTTATTTTATTTTTTTTACTTTCAACTTTTGTGCAGGATGTATGGATTTGTTACACAGGTAAACACATGCCATGGTATTTTGATGCACAGATCATCTCATCACCCAAGTATTAAGCCCAGCATCCATTAGCTATTCATTCTTCCTGATCCTCTCCCTTCTCCCTCCCCCTGCCCTTTGACAGACCCCAATGTGTGTTGTTCCCCACTATGTGTCCATGTGTTATTATTTAGCTCCTCCCTACAAGTGAGAACATTCAGTATTTGGTTTTCTGTTCCTGCATTAGTTTGCTAAGGATAATGGCCTCCAGCTCCATCCTGCAAAAGACATGATCTCATTCCTTTTTTATGGCTGCATAGTATTCCATGGTGTACATGTACCACATTTTCTTTATCCAGCCTATCACTGATGGACATTTAGGTTGATTCCATGTCTTAGCTGTTGTAAATAGTGCTGCAGTGAACATACACGTGCATATGTCTTTATAATAAAATGATTTATATTATTTTGGGTATATCCCCAGTAATAGGATTACTGGGTCAAATGGTATTTAAGGATTCTAGATCTTTAAGGAATTGCCACACCGTCTTCCACAGTGGTTGAGCTAATTTACACTCCCACCAACAGTGTAGAAGTGTTTCTTTTTCTCTACAATGCCATCAGCATCTGTTGTGTTTTGACTTTTTAGTAATAGCCATTCTAACTTGTGTTAGATGGTACCTCATTGTGGTTTTGATTTGCATTTCTCTAACGCAGTGATGCTGAGCTTTTTTCATGTGATTGTTGGCTGCATGTGTATCTTATTTTGAGAAGTGTCTGTTCATGTCCTTTGCCCACTTTTTAATAGGATTGTTTATTTTATTTCTTGTAAATTTGTTTAAGTTCTTAATAGATGCTGGATATTAGATCTTTGTAAGATGAATAGATTGCAAAATATTTTCTCATTATGTAGGTTGTCTGTTTATGTTGTTTACAGTTTCTTTTGCTGTGCAGAAGCTCTTTAGTTTAAGTAGACCCCATTTGTCAATTTTTGCTTTCCTTGCAATTGCTTTTGGTGTCTTCGTCATGAAATGTTTGCCTCTGCCAATGTCCTGAATGGTATTGCCTAGTTTTTCTTCCAGAGTTTTTATAGTTTTGGATTTTACATTTAATTCTTTAATCCATTTTGAGTTGATTTTTGTACATGGTGTAAGGAAGGGGTCTGATTTCAATTTTCTGCATATTGCTCATCAATTCTCCTTGCATCATCTATAAATGAGGAATCCTTTCTTCATTGCTTGTTTTTGTCAAGTTTGTTGAAGATTCCATGGTTGTAGGTGTGTGGCCTTATTTCTGGGTTCTCTGTTCTGTTCCACTGGTCTATGTGTCTGTTTTTGTGCCATGCCAGTACTCTGCTATTTTGATTACTGTAGTCCAGTAGTATAGTTTGAAGTGGGGTAGCATGATGCAGCGTGTTAATGTAATTCATCACATAGACAGAAATAAAGACAAAAACCACATGATCATCTCAGTAGATGCAGAAAAGGCCTTCAATAAAATTAAATGTGCTTCATGGTAAAAGCTCTTAATAAACTAGGTATTGAAGGAACATACCTTAAAATAATAAGATCCGTATATGACAAACCCATAGCCAATATCATACTGAATGGAGAAAAACTGGAAGCATTCCCCTTGCAAACTGGCACAAGGCAAGGTTGTCTTCTCTCACCACTCCTATTCTACATAGTATTGGAAGGTCTGGCCAGGGAAATCAGATAAGAGAAAGAAAGAAAGGAAATTCAAATAGGAAGAGAGAAAGTCAAACTTTCTTTGCAGATGAAATGATCCTATACTTAGAACACCCCATCGTCTCAGCCCAAAATCTTCTTAAGCTAATAAGCAACTTTGGCAAAATCTCAGGATACAAAATCAATGTGCAAAAGTCTATAGCTTCCATGTACACCAACTACAGGCAAGCCAAGAGCCAAATCACAAATGAACTCCTATTCACAATTGCCACAAAATGAATAAAATGCCTAGAAATACAGCTAACAAGGGAAGTAACAGACTTCTTCAAGTATAACTACAAACCACTGCTCAAAGAAATCAGAGATGAGACAAACAAATGAAAAAGCATTACGTGCTCATGGATAGGAAGAATCAATATGGCCATACTGCCAAAGCAATTTATAGAGTCAATGCTATTGCCATTAAACTATCATGACATTCTTCACAGAAGTAGAAAAATATTTTAAAATTCATATGGAACCAAAAAAGAGCCTGAATAGCCAAGGCAATCATAAGCAAAAAGAACAAAGCTGTTGTATTTTAAATTCTTAGGATATATAAATCTTTCTGTTTTTAAACTCTATTGTTTATTTATACTTAAAATTACTAAATAAAAGTTTTATACATTTATCGTGTTCAACATCATGTTTTGAAATATGTATACATTGTGGAATGGCTAAGTGTCCATTAAGAGATGAATGGATGAAGAAAATGTGGTCTGTGTACACAATGGATTACTATTCAGCTTTGAAAATATGTAAATCCTGTCATTTGCAACAACATGAATGAACCTGGAACACATTATGTTAAATGAAATAATCCAACCAGAGGATAAATATCACATGATCTCATGAAATCTAAAAAAGTTGAACTTAGAGAGGCAGAGAGTAGCATGGTGGTTACCAGGAGCTGAGAGCTGGAGGTTGAATTAGTTTAGGGAGATGTTGATCAAAGCACACAAAATTTCAGTTAGACAGGAGGAGATCTATTGTGCTCAAGAGATCTATTGTGCAACATAACTATAGTTAGTAGCAATAGCAATGTATGTATTCTTGAAAATTATTAAGAATAGATTTTAAGTGTTCTTACCACAAAAAATTATGTGAGATAATTCATGTTAATCAGCTTGATTTATCCATTCTTATTTCTTTTCAATATTCATTTTATTCTTCATCTAAGACCTACAGTTTCTTTTCTGACCTCTAACCAATTCTCATATCTGTTTTTGTTTCTTTCACATTTCCACAAGGAGAAATAATATTACAAAATATTGAATAGTGGCTATCTTAAAATGATGATATGATTTGCCTTTTATTTTCTAAAATAACTTAGCACAAACTTTTGCTTTTTTCTTTCTTTTCCTTCTTTTAATTTGAGAGTGGGTAAATGCTTGCATGAAATTCTAGGTTTCTAGTTTATTGAAGGGCAGGAGTTATGTTTTGTAAAATATTTAGCAAAGCTATTATAAAGATGAATGGGTAAGGATGTTTCTACTTGTAATAAATATACTATATATTTCCAAGAGGTTAAATGTGTACAGCATAAAAATATACTGTATATTTCCAAGAAGTTGCCTGAATTATTATATTATAAATATGTTATTGATATAATTATATTATGTAATTATAATCTACAATTATACATTATATATTAAATATACTATTAGTATAATTATGTTAATAGTATACGTATATTAACAGTATATATAATAAAATATAAATACTATAATATATTTACAGCATAATAATTTATGTAACCTCTTGGAAACTTAGAAGTACTAAAAAATGAATATGGCTGATTTTAGATTATGAACAAAAAGAACATTTTCTATTGAAATGCTGATATGTTTAATTTCAGAAGTTTGAGACATTTTAAACTCTAACGTGGTAGTTCTGAAAAATCTGCAGGAGGATGTGGGAAGCAACTCTAATAAATGTTATTCAATAATTCTATATATAACTTTGTGATTATTTCTGTGAAAGACCTTATTATCGATTAAAATTATGTTTCAAATTAAGAGTTTATCTTTACCTAAGATTTTTATTCTCCAGTTCTGTTTATATTAATTTGAATCAATATTTTCTAATAAAGTAGGATCAGACAACCACTTGGGGAGAATAACAACCTTTTCTAATATATACTCGGTGAAATTGCTTTAATCAAATCTAAATTACATGCCTAAATGCCAAATGACAGATACCACAGTAGGCCTAGCTGAAGGTCAGATTCAGTCTACATATTATTATTATTAAATATTTGGCATTCAAATATTCCCACCCTTATATTTTCCTCCAAAAGTCATTGTTTGTTTAACAGCCCTACTGTAATTGGTGAGATAAGTACACATAAAAAACCTATTAGCTAAGAAATCAATCCCTTGATTCCTATGATTTACAGAGAATGTTAACAGAAAAATTCACAAGAAAGCAATACCATTAATTGTGGGTTCAAATCCCTCAGAAGCCACTGTAGCCTGCCAAAGGTCATACTAAAGATCATACATCACAATGCCATCTGATATCTCTTTATAGCGTATTAAGTAGAAGTGGTTACCTATTTCAGTTGAGGCACAAATTCAGTTCCCTACAGGAATTTGAGATAAATTTCTTCAGTGCTCACTTACATTTTCTCCAGTCAATTTGCCATTTAGGATGAAGTGATGAGGAATAGTTTATGTAGCTGAATGCCTAGACAAGTTGAAAATGAGGCAATGTGTGTGATTATTCCTCTACCAACTGCATTACTATCTGGCCAAAAAAAGATAATGCTATGCCACTTAGGACTGTGAATTCTACTGCCAGATGATAACTGCACTAACCAACATCAACATCATCCAATAGACAGGTCATACAAGCCTTTGAAGGGCCAGAAATACATTTCATTTCAAGGTCTTAGAAATTCAGTAGAGATACAGAATCCAGTGCAGTGTTTCAAGTAGAGAGGTGTCTTTCTCAAGGACAAGGATGAGGAAAGTTTGTCTGTGGCAAGTGATCTTTCACCCAGCTTCTGAACAACTTGCGGCCTGGAGGGAGCAAATAAAAGAAAGCTTGACAAGAATCAATGTCTTTGTTTTGGAACTGTCAAAACAAAATGGCAACATATTTCACCCGACGATAAAGTTAGAGAGTAAACTGCTGCTACTCCCTTTTCTTCTCTTCATCTGGATTCAAAGTAATTACTATTTTAGGTAAGATCCAGGGTCTGTTGAACTTAGAATTCTCTTTTTCTTTTCTGCAGTCAGGCATTCAGGGCTATGCTCTGGTGAGGAAAGGTGATCATATTATATTACCGCCTTTAAAATTATCTGTAGACATTCCACATTTCAAGATTTTTCTCCAAGATTTTTCAGGTCATGATTTCAGGTAAAACTTAAGCCGGTGACCACCCAAGCATCCCATAATCATGTAACAACATGGACTCAGGGATTATTCAAGCTGATGATGGGGACACATTGTCAGTACAGATACACTGAGTATATTGAATACACTTCTAGCTCACCCACACAGACCAGTCTAGACACCCTGATAGGTTTCATCCAGTAGTTACACCGAGCATCTGGTCTGAACATACCTTTCATCCCACTGGCCATCTCGGATAGATCCTACTGCACTGATGTTGGAGAAGATGTTAAAGCTAAGACTGCCCAAAATTCTCATCAGGCCATTTTCTCTTTCTTTATAGTTGTAACGAATTATGGTTTCATTTAATTGCTCCAGGCTCTGAATGTGAAAGCATCCAGGAATCACATAAAAGCAATTTTTGCTTTTCTTTCTGTTTTCTTCTCTTTTATAAAGACCACTGCTTACAGGACTCTTGTAAATAGTGATCAGCTTGAGACATGAATACAATTCAAAGTATTTAGTAGATCTTTTAAAAATCAACCTTAGAAGTTATATAATGTGAAACATCCCAAAGATGTCTTCTATTTTAAGCTTAACAGTGCCTGAAGTAGAGGAATTGTACATTTTGATAGAATCTTCTGTGATTCGCTTAATTCATTGTAATGGAAATGTATGTGAAGCTATGCCAACATTTTAATCATTGGATTCAAATGTGATATCTTAGATAAATTATGTTGTCAATTGTGTTCATAAGGAAATATATTAAGGTATATAATGTATTCATTTGATTAATGACTATAAAAATCTCTAGTATGGTATAACTTATATTTAGTACAGGTGGCTCAGGTAAACCAATCTGAGTAACAATCTCTTCGCATTTGCTGCAGCATCTCTTCATTTCTTTGTCACGGTGGGAATTAAAAATATCTGAAATACCTTTTTCAGCCTCAAGTATGGAACACTGCTTTGCATTTAATTCCATACTTAATATGTTTGATATATCTTACCTGTGACAGTTATGGTTTTATACACCTAGAAAATGGAAGGTCATTTTAAAAGGAACAATAATTTGCTTTATTTGAGAAGGAACAAACAAAATGTTTTTTGTAACTTCTGCTTTTCCTTTTTGAATGAGAATAGAAAAGAAGTCACTTAAGTGGGCGCTGTTCGTATTGTGTTGCCACCATTATTTGCTTGTTCTCAAACTCAGGTGTGGGCATGCATACATTTATATTCTCTAAATATAAGAGGCAATATCACCTATTTGAGTGCTGCTTCTCACAAAAGACAAAGATAAAATGACTTGTCTCCATTACTGATTTCCTAGACAAATGCATAAACACATGCCATAAATACTAAGTCAGAATTGACCTTCACAAAAAACGTCTACAAATGAAAGCGTCATGTAAGTGTTCTGAATTTAAAGATTGGGTAATTTATGGAACACAAAAAATACTACACCCTGGTTAAACATTAGAAAGCCATTTATATGTTCTACTATGCTTATTTTTCTTTATCATCCTAATAACAAATAATTTGTTATATTGTTATTTCAGCTTCTCTACAATAGGATTTCTAGGGTATCTAGCTTTATTTTCAAACACAGCAATATCTCTCTCCCAAGCAATGAGACTCAAGGCATGTCAAAAAGTATTTTCTATGAAGTTTTGTGACAAACACTATGATACAAGTTCTGCTACTATAATAAGCTTAACAGACACATTTTAGTTGACAACCGACGTATTAATAGGAGAATGAATTGTGATTTGGAATACACTGAGTTAAATCAGCTGTAGATGTGACTTCTGCTTGCTATGTCACTGCATATTATTTTCAAACAGTGTAAATTACTACGAACAACCAAAAGTTTGAAGGGACTTAATATCATGCAGTGTCAGGAAAAGAGAACATGCTTAATGGCACAATAATTAATGCTGAATTCAAATTGAATTCTGTGAGTCTAAAAATGTATCGGGGGACTTGGTTTTAATCTTTGCAATCACAGTGAACAAAATAAATTAATGATAGGTCACAGAGAATGCTATCAAATGTGTTATTCCATCTTACAGGAAAGCAACTGCTAATGAAAAACTTTCTCTGCAGGCAAAGTGAAACTCATAATTGACAGCAAAAAGATAGAAAGGAAGGCAGTATCATATGTTTTATGGAAGCTTTTACTCAGAACTCTAAATTAGAAAATCTGTCCTTCCACACTTCGACCTCAAGGAAAAGATTGAATCCTTTTTTGTGTATCTGAAGTCCACTAATGGAACAGTGCTGAAAAATATGGAAATTTAGACAGCAGG
Source organism: Piliocolobus tephrosceles (assembly GCF_002776525.5). NCBI lineage: Eukaryota > Metazoa > Chordata > Mammalia > Primates > Cercopithecidae > Piliocolobus > Piliocolobus tephrosceles. Next base: position 159,289,148 of record NC_045437.1, read on the forward strand.
TCCTTTTTTAAAGAGAGAATACACATGTGCATGCACATGAAAACAGAAAACCTCATGGAGGCATGGCTTTAACTGCACAAAGAGCTTCATTTGGTGGCCACTGTAATAGATCCTGGCTATCAGGACCCATCTGAGGGCCAGGCCTCCTTCAAGGAGCAAACTCACCTGCTTGACCCCAACAGTTCTGACTTTTATCTGATCCCATTAGCTCCTTAAACTTGGTAAAAACTGGTAAGCCATCTCTCCTTTCTGTGTTCAGATTCCTGGATTTTAATTTGTTATCCAGTTCTCTTTTCTCCCCTTTGTGGTTTCTTCTGAAAAGCTTCCTCCTCCCCAACCCAGTGCCAGATCATTGCTTCAGACTCCTCATTATCATGCTACCTATGGCTCTGGCCAGGTGTCTCTTGAACATATTAGTTCATAGTGCTTTTGAACATATTCTTCAAGCTTAAATTTGGAGTTAATCCTAATGGTACAAGGGTATATGTGGGAATGAGAAGCAACTAATATGAAAACAAATGCTAGTGGGAAAGGTGTGCAAACTCATTTGAAAATGTTAGGCAATTGTCAATTTATATTCTAAGCTAAAATGCAAATATATCCAGTCTTTTATTTTTAATTGATGGATAAAATTGCATGTATTTACCATGTATAACACAATGTTTTGAAGTATATATACATTACGGAATGACTGAAGGTACCTAATTAACATATGCATTACCTCACATAGCTATTATTTTTGTGAGCAAATCTTGAGATCACCTAATCACTTACTAAAAGTTAGTGAAATTATAGATGTGTGTATAGAATTTTCTGGCAGGTATTTTCCCCACTTCCATGAAATAGTACAGGTTATTAAATCTTTCAATAAATAATTGTAAGTCACTTACAACGGTTTAAATATGGAGAACTACAGGCTTTTCTTATACTGTATGAATTGCATGGAGACACAGATATAACTGGCAGTAGAGGTATTACCTGAATGGGTCTCTTATGAATTAAGATAAGGACAGGCATTTCAACATTGAAATGGAAAGAAGCACCTCACATTCAACTATTGTCTTTTGCTAGTTTGAATATGTGGATTAATATATTTAGCATTTAGTAAAAATAAATAAAAACAAAAAAATAATTTGTAAAAATAAAATATGAGAAAAGGGCTCACCAAAGAGTAAAATATAGATTCAATCTTAAAGAAATATTTACCCTTAATAACGTGTGTTATATTTTATTTCCTGTAACAAATGTATATAGTCATGGGAGTTTCTAAATTTAAATCCACCACAAAATTTTGGAGAATATATGGGAAACTGTTTTTCCCTGGAATGTGTCCCAAGATACTCCATACTAAAGGTTTCTCAGGCAAATTCATTTTGACTTAAGCTTAAACCCAGGATCAGATACTTTCTAGATGATATGAATAGACACATTATTTACCAGAGTAGGACTTTTTAGAAGTTGATTATAGTACATAAATTATCCCATCCTTAATATATAAACCTGAACTAAAACAACCTGCAGGGTGTTCATGACAATTTATGTGAAGTCAGTATTATGCAAAAAAAAATGCACCCCTGCATACTAAAAATGAAAAACAGCGTCCCTAACCAAGTGTCTGCTTAATTATTAAGACAGTCAGGCTTCAGTAATAAAAGGCTTTCCTTCAAGAAACCCAATATGCTTGCTAAGCCTCTGTCCACCATGTCCCTGAGGGAATGTCTACCTTCCTAGTTTACTTCTTTCTGTGCCCTCAAATTCTTCACTTCACTTGATTACTTTCCCTCATTTTCATAGCAATGTGCTGATATTTTCTGCCTCTGCATTCTTCTCAAACCATATGGAGTGTTTCATCATTACAGGACCTGCTTACGTTTTCTCTCTACCGTGAAGCCTTGCAGCTCAGCCCAGAGCTCCCTCTCTCAGCTGTTGTGTTGGTCTGCGTCACTTGTTTGGCCTTTATCTTTAATGCCCAAATAGTATTAATTTTATTTGCATTCATTTTTATCTCCATTCAGATGGCAAACATGGAAGCAGGCAGCGACGCTGATTTTTAAAATTCTCTCTATGTTCTATTATAATGCTTTGTATGTTATATATACTGAATAGATGTTAGTTTTTTTGACTGATTGAAAGAAGACTGCTAAGGAATTACAGATACCTGAACATTTCACACAAACATTCATATTTTTGTGTCCAGCTTGGGCACTCTTAGACTGAAATGTTAGTTGTTTGTTCAAACCCCTTATGTCTGGTGGAGTGCTGCTCAGTGGATGGCTTGCAGGCCCTGCTGGAACATGAACTGATTGCCAGCAGCCCCTGCCAAGATAAAGAATTTATAGCAGAAGGTAAATGAACAGTGTCACTTAGCACATTGTAGAGTTCAACTGACATTTTATTTATTTGTATCATGTTTAGCTCGTCAAGGTATAATTGACATACAAAAAATTGCACACATTTAGTATGTTCTTAGTTAAAAAATCGCCAAAACCAAAACCTGAAACTACCTCAACAGACACACACACATGCACATACGCACACACACACACACGCACGCACGCACGCACACAAATTAATTTTAGGACGTGATGGATATGTTTAGTACCTTACTTGTACTGATGGTAGTATGGGTGCTTGCATATGTCCAAACTCAACAAACTGGTGAGTTTTTTTTAAAGTGATACTTTAGACCAGCAAAACTGTTGTGTGTGTGTTTTTTAAAATTATTGTTAAAGCAAGATTTGATGAAGAAAGCATTGACACAGTGAGAAACACTGTGACAATGTTTGGTGATTATAGTGAGGATAACAGACATGTTCTGGTTGACAACTCTGATATATTAATAGAAAAATGAATTGTGATTCATTTGACTTACATTCTAGCCCAAGCTTCTTACCTCATGTTGAAGCTATGAAAAATAATTCAGACCTGCTGAGTTGAGCAGTGCTGGTCTTTGTACTCCTCCCCTGCCTAATGAGTGATTGGGGGGGGGAGCATATTGCATGTATTTTGTATAATACTATGTAAAAACTTTACTTTCTTGAATGTATAGTTTTCTTAAGCTTCAGTTTCTTCATATATAATATGGGGCTAATCATATTTTCTTCACAGAACTGTCATCAGAATTAAAATTTTAAAAGGGCATAAAAAGTTTTTTAGCCCAGGATCTGGGATATATGAGCATGAAATAATTGGTGCCTGTAATTACTATTGAAGCTATATCCTATGGGCTATTTGCTGTTCTGGCAGAATGCGTTAGTTAGTTATAAAATTTAACATATTATTTTATATTTAATTGTAAATATAATTAAAATAAACCATTTAAATCTACTGAATAAACTTTTAAGAAATTGATGAAGTTTCTCATGGTAAGATGCAGGCTTTGGGAGATATGAGTGTGTTCTATCATGACTGAAAGTTGCCTTAATAAAGAAGGAAATAGTGCCATATAGGACAACATGGATGAACCTTGAGGACAATACGTTAAGTGAAATTAGCCCATAACGCATAATTCCACTTACATGAGGTATCTAGAATAATCCAATAGATAGAAGCAAAGAGTAAAACGGTGATTGCCAGCAGCTGGGGAGGAGGCAGAGATGCGGTATTGCTATTCAGCAGGTATACAGTTTCAGTATGCAAGTCATTAAGTTCTAGAGATTTGCTGTACAACACTGTGTCTATGTTGTTAGCATAGTCAGCAATACTGTATTGTATACATGGAAAATTTGTTAACAGGGTAGATCTCATGTTAAGTGTTCTTAATGTAATTTTAGAAAAAAGTACATATAAGTTTATGCACTTTTATGCAGTACCTTAGGTTCAGAATATGTGAAACCATATTATGCACTGTAGAAATTTTAAGATCAATTTAAAAATACCTAATAAAATAAACATATGCCCAATATGTCCATGTGTCTGAAATTGCCGGTGATCATTGTGTCTGAGATATTTGATATACACAGACTCAACACACTGTTTATAGAGCATACATTGTGTAAAGTCTATGGGTATGGCCAGACTGGTTATTATGCAGGAAGTAGAGATTTATTCATCAAATATTCATTGAGCACCTATACTGTGTGAGGCACTGTTCTAGAACCTGAGAATTCAGCTGAATAAAAGAGCCCCAAATTCCCTCTTTTTTTTTTGTTTTTTGTTTTTTGTTTGTTTTTTGAGCCGGAGTCTTGCTGTCTCCCAGGCTGGAGTGCAGTGGCGCGATCTCGGCTCACTGCAAGCTCAGCCTCCCAGATTCACGCCATTCTCCTGCCTCAGCCTCCCGAGTAGCTGGGAGTACAGGCGCCCGCCACCATGCCCGGCTAATTTTTTGTGTTTTTAGTAGAGACGGGGTTTCACTGTGTTAGCCAGAATGGTCTCGATCTACTGACCTCGTGATCTGCCCCTCTCAGCCTCCCAAAGTGCTGGGATTACAGGCATGAGCCACCGCACCAGGCCAATTCCCTCTCTTATGGAGCTACAGTCTTGTCATTTTTGTAGATGCAGTGGTTTATTATGACCACAATAGCCCTTATGCTTGGAATTATTAGTACCTCCAGACCTCTATGTCTACAGAGAGTTCAGACTGGATTAGTTGAGGAGTGGGCCGTGACTTTGTATTGCTCCCTGACCGGTTCCTAGGCATTGAGTGAAGGGTCTTCCTCAGCAGAGGGACTGTGGACTAAAGGTGGTCATTGCTGGGGTGAGGGTGGGGCTTTATCAGGCTCCCTTGGAGACTGGATTCCTTGTCCTCCTACGCTCAGCTGCTCAACCCTATCCAAAGCAGCCCTTACCCTCACAGTCCTGCCATGGCTAAGAGGCTCTGACTGCTGTGGCACCCATGGCCATCTTTATCCTCCAGTTTCCTTTTCTATTCATTCATAGAAAAACCCTGTGGTAGTTAATTTTGTGTGTCAGCTTGATTGGGCTCAAGGATTCCCATATAGCTGGTAAAGATAATTCTGGGTGTGCCTGTGAGGGTGTTTGTGGAAGAGATTAGCCTCTGAATCCATAGGCTAAGTAAAGATCTGCCCTCGTTGATGTGCATAAGTGTCCAATCCACTGAAGGCTTGAATACAGCAAAAAGGTGAGGAAAGGGGAAATTTGCTGTCTGCTTGAGCTGGGACATCCATCTTCTGCCTCAGACATCAGTGCTTCTGGTTTTGGGGCCTTTGGGCTTGGACCAGGGCTTATGCCATTGGCCCCAGTTCATGGGCTTTTGAGTTTGGACTGATATATACCACTAGCTTCCCTGGGCTGGGCCTCCAGCTTGCAGATGGCAGGTCATGGAACTTCTAGGCTGTATTTGTATAAACCAATCCCACTGAAAAAATTTACTTCTATGTATCTCTATATATCTTATTGGTTCTGTTTCTCTAAAGAACCTTGACCAATATAAACAGTATGCCATATGATTTAGGTGTTGCTTAAAGTGATTTGCTTATTCATTGGAGCAATATAGCAGCAGGTTAGAAACTTGCAAGTAAAATTCCTTTTTTTTTCTAATGAGATTTAAAAAAATATCTTTCCTATGGGTATTTTTAGACCATATTGTACTTCTTAAATGTATACAATATACTTGAGGTTATAACTTAAATGCTTTAGGTACTCTTTAATTTCATGCAGCCATAATTAGCTATTTATGACTACTATTATGTGCACTGCTTCCTGACCATTATGAAGATCATGCTTGGCTTCACAGAGCAGTGATTTGACTGTGTGTGAAGCCATCAGTGAAACCAGACTAGTTCTTACATGAAGGGAAAGATTGCTTTCTTTGCCACAAACAGAACTTCTTTTCTAATCTAATGAAATCACTTGAGAATTTATTCATATGAAATCTTTGTGAAATGAAATCTGGGGATGCAAATAGATTTTTACCTTCATTTTACAATTTGGAAAACTGTTGTATGTGTAAATACATATCATGTTTTTCTCTCCTTGCATAATGCAGTCTGAAACTATAAAACATTTTAACTTATGATTCAACTGTAAATCAAATGCTGGGATGCAAGAATCTTTTAATTTGGCTATGTGGTTTCTATTTGTTTTTACTATTTAAAATATAATGTTTTTGAAGACATAAATTATTGAAATTATTTTATATTTTTCTCCTTTACAATTGAAGGATTTTACCTTGTAGATGCCATCTTTGCTAGTTTCCTTTTCTTTTCTGTTCTATTTTTTTTTTTTTTTTTTTGAGATGGAGTCTCGCTCTGTTGCTCACTGCAACCTCTGCCTCCCAGGTTCAAGTAGTTCTCCCACCTCAGCCTCCTGAGTAACTGGGACTATAGGCGCACGCCACCATGCCTGGCTAATTTTTGTATTTTTAGTAGAGACGGGGTTTCACGATGTTAGCCAGGATGGCCTCGATCTCTTGAACTTGTGATCTGCCCACCTTGGCCTCCCAAAGTGCTGGGATTACAGGCGTAAGCCACCGTGCCCAGTCTTCCTTTTATATTTTATTGGAACATATGCCATACATTCAGAATTAGTCTCCTCAAAGAAGATGCACAAGTATATATGGCTTGGGTCAAAAATCATGAAAAATACATTATTAATGTTGACATCTTTGGTGACAGTTCAGGGAAACAAAATAAATAGAATGTTTTTAGGTGAGGAATTACAGTAATAATGAACACTCTAATAATAATTCACTTTCAGAAACATGTTAATACTAGATTAAATGTCATAAGTAAGACAGCAGGGAGATAAAGAATGAGATACCTGCTTTTCTCATTGGTAATTAAGTGAAATCAAATTCAGTGAGGCTTAAGAAAGGGAATTGTAGGCTAGAGGGCCTTAGGCTGAGGTGAAGGGAGGTGGCTGATTAGAATTTTAAAATATCTATTTATTGGACCTCTTCTCACATGCACACTGCTACATCCACTAAATTTCAGTATTTCACTATTACCAAACAAAAACACAAAGGAAATAGGAAGTTATTTACACTACCTATTAAGGACTCCTTAATGCCTAGAATAGATTCTAAGCACAAACGCCAGGCTCCTGACCAGAGTTCTAAGTCACTTCATGCATTTGAGAGTTTCTACATAGGTGTGTGTTCCAGTAACATTACAGAAACATATGTCACTCAAGGAAACCACGACATACATGAAAATAGTTGCTATATGATGTGTTTAAGTGTAAACAGGGTAGAGTGAATCATCACTGGATGATGAGTGACTGAGGCCCATTTGGAGGATAGAGTAAGAGTGTGAATCATCTGTGGGAAAGGCAAAACACATATGAATTTCTAATTTTGGGACCTGGAATTTGACCACTGCAGATGTTAGTATGTTTTAGCATTCAGTGGACAAATGTAATCTGCCATAAATCAAGATTGATTTTAGTAATCAGTTTTCAATCCTGAGAGTCACTCTTCAGCACACAGGATTTAAACTCATTTTACTACTGAGTTGTAAGTCCCTTGTCCTTCCCACTTGTGGAAAGTACAGAGGAAAACCTGGGAACTGTTGGAGTACCACCAGGAGGGTAGCAGCAAATTTGAAAATTAATAATTCTTAAACATAATGCTATAACATAATGATCTAGCCAGATCAGTTGTAGAGTATATCACAAAACAAATGATAAGCAATATACTTAAGTGTCTTAGTAATCCCTTATCTGGGTGAAAAGAGGGGCATTATTATTTATGCTTCACTGGTTTGTGCCCGACCTGCCCATTTCACCCCGAGTCCAGCTGGAGAACACTTATCACTGTATCACAGCTACCCAATAGTCACACTGCCTTCCCTGTTGTTCCTGGGATCTCTGGAGTATCTCACATCTGCTCCAAACTAGCAGCCTCATTCAGGCTTTTCATGAGCACCCCTCCACCTGCCTGACGAATTTTCTATCAGTGCTTCCACTCCCCAGTTGTTGAGTAATGTGCTATCCTATTGCCTGCCCTCTGCCCCGGAGCTGTTCTGCATTTGATTCTGAATTTGGAGAGTGCCCTCTCCCAAGCTGTTGTTCAACTTGGTTTCCAAGTTCCAGAGCTGCAGGAATCAGCCCCTAAGTCTCTTGTGGAAAAGTCCCTCCAGCTTCTGCTTTCGGCCTCTCTATGGGTATCAGATCTATTGCGTGGGACCAGGACACTGTCCTCTCCAAGGGCCTGGCTTCCTCATCCCTAACCTGTCATCCACACACTAATAAGAGATTTTACCCAGAAACACTATTGCTTAATGCTTATCAACTGAAACCAAGTTGGTCCTGGGTGATACCTGACCCATAATCTACCATAGTGAGATGACTATTGAAACTTATGTTTCCACTAGGTCCTAAGTTCCTTCTTCCCACTTCTGGAAAGTACAGAGGAAAACCTGGGAACTGTTGGAGTACCACCAGGAGGGTAGCAGCAAATTTGGAGATTAATAATTCTTAAACATAATGCTATATAACATACTGGTCTAGTTTATGCTAAAATGTAAAGCTCCACAGGGCCATTTGGACCAGTTAACTTTCTGTGTGGCTGGCGATTAGACAACTGTGGAATAAGCGGGAAAGAGAAATGATAAAATATGGAACAAGGAAATTAATTATTTTGAATCCAAACCATTAAGAACTTAAATGACATGCTGTATTTAAATATTATTTGGTAGATAAATAAAATCATTAAAAAATTTAAAACAGGTGAATAACATGGTTAGTTCTTTCTTTTATTTTTAAAAGATATTCTTGGTAGCAATGCAAGATAGATTAACCTAGGGACATGCAATGAGACATATTTAATGACTAATGCAGTAGTCCAAGTAAGAAATGATAAAAGCCTGATAAAAGTCATGCACGTATGTTAATAGGAATGCAATATTTATTGTTTACCAAATTAAAGATATCAAGCTGAAACCTAGAGAGACCAGAAAGAAGTGATTAAAAGCATGAAAACTTCAGTCAGAATGTCTGGGTTTGAATTCTGGCTGAATATTTACTATCTGTGTGACTTTGGATGAGTTACTTAATCTCTCTATTTCTCAGTTTTCTCATCTACAAAACAGCAGTAATAATAGGACTTATTTGATAGGTTGTTGTGATAATTAAATGAGTGATACATGTAAAGTACTTAGAAAAGTGCCTGGCCATAGCTTTGTTCTTATTCCTATTCTTAATCTTATTATCATCATTTCCCAAGATCATATAGCTAATAAACAATCTAGAATTTAAATTTTGATTGCTTGATCTCAAAGCTCACACTCTTAAATACTCTGCTAAAGATAAGAACATATTAGACTGAGAATTTGAGGCATAGCACAAACAAAATATAAAGAATAAATGAGAGTGAAGTGTCCAGAATCACATTGGAGTTGCTTATTTGGATGCCTATCTAGGACAATAAAGGAAAACAGAAAACCAAGAGAAGAAAACTTTCTTGAAGAAGGGAGTAATTAAAAATGTCATGCAGTGGCATATGGCATCCTCAATTAGTGCAAACAAGTGATTGGATTTCCAAAAGGGATAGAAGGAAGGAGAAGTCAGTATCCTTGATCAAATAATTATACTCACCTAACTGAGAAGTTTAACTTAGAATTTAAAACTTCTGGCAGAATATGGCTTTGGTCAGGTTGGAAGGGAATTCTTGCCTAGCAAATGTGACGTAACGATGTGATCCAAATGATAAATGGAAGAGGTCATTAACTGCTATAGTCTTTGCTTTTGGAAGAATATAGCTCTATTAAACTGTGAATTTTAATGTTGTGATTCTGAAAACCTAACATTTTAGCATGCTTGTGGTATTCCCAGATGATTATGTGGACCTGAGAAAAATATTGACTAAGATGAACTTGATGGATTTATTTATAAGGTTTTTCTCAAATGAGCTTTAATATCAATAGTATACTAAAGCAAAAGTAGAATTTACTTTTCTCTCTGTTAAAATAACAAACTTTTCTTTGATTATTGATCTGCTCTTAATAAGTTGTAAAATGTTTTTCTTTACCTTTTAAGTAAGGTAAGGGATAGATTCTGTGTTTTATCAGAAAAATTTCCTGTGCTTTTTGTTGAGATTATTATGTTCTTCACTACCCGAAAGGGCCAAGACTTACCACTTTTGAAAGGGCTAAATGTTTTTACAATTACATTACCTTCTTTTTTTTTTTTTTTTTTTAATACTTTAAGTTCTAGGGTACATGTGCATAACGTGCAGGTTTGTTACATATGTATACATGTGCCATGTTGGTGTGCTGCACCCATCAACTCGTCAGCACCCATCAATTCATCATTTATATCAGGTATAACTCCCCAATGCAATCCCTCCCCCCTCCCCCCTCCCCATGATAGGCCCCATTGTGTGATGTTCCCCTTCCCGAGTCCAAGTGAGCTCATTGTTCAGTTCCCACCTATGAGTGAGAACATGTGGTGTTTGGTTTTCTCTTCTTGTGATAGTTTGCTAAGAATGATGGTTTCCAGCTGCATCCATGTCCCTACAAAGGACGCAAACTCATCCTTTTTTATGGCTGCATAGTATTCCATGGTGTATATGTGCCACATTTTCTTAATCCAGTCTGTCACTGATGGACATTTGGGTTGATTCCAAGTCTTTGCTATTGTGAATAGTGCCGCAATAAACATACGTGTGCATGTGTCTTTGTAGTAGCATAATTTATAATCCTTTGGGTATATACCCAGTAGTGGGATGGCTGGGTCATATGGTACATCTAGTTCTAGATCTTTGAGGAATTGCCATACTGTTTTCCATAATGGTCGAACTAGTTTACAATCCCACCAACAGTGTAAAAAGTGTTCCTATTTCTCCACATCCTCTCCAACACCTGTCGTTTCCTGATTTTTTAATGATTGCCATTCTAACTGGTGTGAGATGGTATCTCATTGTGGTTTTGATTTGCATTTCTCTGATGGCGAGTGATGATGAGCAATTTTTCATGTGTCTGTTGGCTGTATGAATGTCTTCTTTTGAGAAATGTCTGTTCATATCCTTTGCCCACTTTTTGATGGGGTTGTTTGTTTTTTTCTTGTATATTTGTTTGAGTTCTTTGTAGATTCTGGAAATTAGCCCTTTGTCAGATGAGTAGATTGCAAAAATTTTCTCCCATTCTGTAGGTTGCCTGTTCACTCTGATGGTAGTTTCTTTTGCTGTGCAGAAGCTCTTGAGTTTAATTAGATCCCATTTGTCAATTTTGGCTTTTGCTGCCATTGCTTTTGGTGTTTTAGACCTGAAGTCCTTGCCCATGCCTATGTCCTGAATGGTACTACCTAGATTTTCTTCTAGGGTTTTTATGGTATTAGGTCTAACATTTAAGTCTCTAATCCATCTTGAATTAATCTTCGTATAAGGAGTAAGGAAAGGATCCAGTTTCAGCTTTCTACTTATGGCTAGCCAATTTTCCCAGCACCATTTATTAAATAGGGAATCCTTTCCCCATTTCTTGTTTTTGTCAGGTTTGTCAAAGATCAGATGGTTGTAGATGTGTGGCATTATTTCTGAGGACTCCGTTCTGTTCCATTGGTCTATATCTCTGTTTTGGTACCAGTACTATGCTGTTTTGGTTACTGTAGCCTTGTAGTATAGTTTGAAGTCAGGTAGCGTGACGCCTCCGGCTTTGTCCTTTTGACTTAGGATTGTCTTGGCAATGCGGGATCTTTTTTGGTTCCATATGAACTTTAAAGCAGTTTTTTCCAATTCGGTGAAGAAACTCATTGGTAGCTTGATGGGGATGGCATTGAATCTATAAATAACCTTGGGCAGTATGGCCATTTTCACGATATTGATTCTTCCTATCCATGAGCATGGTACGTTCTTCCATGTGTTTGTGTCCTCTTTGATTTCACTGAGCAGTGGTTTGTAGTTCTCCTTGAAGAGGTCCTTTACATCCCTTGTAAGTTGGATTCCTAGGTATTTTATTCTCTTTGAAGCAATTGTGAATGGAAGTTCATTCCTGATTTGGCTCTCTGCTTGTCTGTTACCTTCTATGTTAACTTTGGAAATTTTTTTGTTATCACTTTGATTAAATAGGTAGCCAGTATTATTTCTCAGTGACTCATAATCCTTTTTAACCAAATATTCAAACCTTCTAACAACTTTTGATATATCTGTCTTTCCCAAATAAAATCTTGAATGAAATCTTCTTAATCCCAGATGGATTTTGAAGGCCCCCTGGAAAATCATAAAGGATCTTTCATCTTGTAAAAAGATAGGTGCAAAAATAATTAGATGTATTTGACATGTTGAATTGAATGGAAAGCACTGTCAAATAAGAAGAGATGTTTAACCTTTCCTAAGTTATATTTGTATAGACAAAACATAATAAATATAAATATTCCAGAAATTGTATGAGGTTTCTGGAAATTTGTCAATGTTTTCTCATCCATACATTCTGGTGCTGTTTTACCTCATATTGAACAGCGGTATAGTATTATCAGCTGTAATTCTGTTTTTTTTTCTTTGAAAAAAAATGTAAAAACAACCATTTAAAAACACTTGTAAAAGCAACTGAGTATTAAAGAACAACAAATATATTTGCCAATTACAATTCTTAAAAAAATAAACTCCTCATCAGATCTTTAACCACAGCTATTTTAAGTCTTTCATCATCCACAGAGAGTTTTTTGTTTTACTCTGATGGATCATTAAAAACTCTTGTAATTCATGACAAACACAATCTTAACAACAAAAAAGGCACTTGTAATAATCCATAGACCAGAATGTTTCATCTTCAACAAAGAGAGAATGTTTCTGAGATTCATGGGAAGGATTATGACGTGTTCTCTGAGGCACAAACTTCAGATGGCATTATTTAAATAATTTTGAGACAATGGCCCTGGAGTGAATCAACATTTCTCTAACTCTAGTGGAGAATCTGATAGGTTCACGAGACAGCCAACCCTTGATCAAGCAGAAGAGAATTACATAGTACTAAGTGAACTGATGAAGAATGATTATGGGTTTTGTTTGGATTATTGCTGATGTTTTAATGTTCTGTTTTACAGAAAAAAGAAATTTCTTTCTCTTTTCTCTTAAGCTACCTAGAAATCACAACATTGTGGATTATACTTTTGTAAACAGAAATGAAACAATTTTTTTCTCCCTCCCATTCCCTCCGGAATTGAGGCATTCTTATTGAATATTCTTATTTTCATGGTAATATAATTATTTGCATAGGTTTGAGGTAAGAGATTAGCAGGACTTGTTTTCATGACCCTCTTGATCAAAACAGAGTGTAGTTTCTTAAACTAGCCCAAATCAGCTAGGACTAGGAATTGTAATGCATTTTCATAAGACACTCCCACCAGTGCCATAACAGGTTACAAATGACCCAGAAGCTCCCCTATATGGTTCCAGGAACTCCCACCTCCTTTCCAGAAAATTCATGAATAACCTCCCCCTTAATTAGTACATAATTAAAAGTGTGTATGAATATAGCTAGCCAGCAATCCGTGAGTGCTACTCTGAAGCAGTCTGCCTGTAGGATAGCCCTTCTTTGTCTATGAAACAGCCATTTTGCTATACCCTATTGCTCTAATAAGCTTGCTTTCTTTCAGTGTCAGCTTACCCTTCAGTTCTTTGCTGAGCAAAGCCAAGAATTCCCCATGGCTAAGCTCCAATTTTGGGGTTCTCCTGCCTCAGGTTCAATAAGAATCTGCCCTCTTTGTAACACAACATAATTAGAAACATTAGTTATATAACTAAGGCTTTAACTGGAATGTCATATCTGAGAATGATCCATAAAATCAGATATTACTGGACAGTTTTAATGAGCTAAGATTGACTTTATGGAGGCAATGTTTGCAAAGCCCGTTTGGGAAAACCTGACAGGTACCTGACTTACAGAATTCCCAGCTTACAGATGAGTAAGGAGGGTCACTTCCTGGCAGACCCAGGAATATTAGAATATTTTAGGGACCTAAAGAATAGTATTCACCCAAACTTGTAGGTACTGCAGGTCAAATATTGTAGTGAGTAACTGGCTTGTCTTCCTAGCCAAGAGGATTTTAAAAGTCCAATTAGAGACTCTTTATGAAAACTTCCAGCAAAGCAAACTCAAAAAAGTCTATGTGATCAATTACCATTCTTGCTGCACCTAAATAAGTAATGAAGCCATATTTAATGCAAACAGACTTATTTTGTGATTGAGAATAATCTTACTTTGATGATCTTTGATCAAAAAAGGTGAATGAGATAATGTCCTTTGCAGGGACATGGATGGAGCTGGAGGCCATTATCCTTAGCTAACTAACGCGGGAACAGAAAACCAAATACCGCATGTTCTACCTTATAAGTGGGAGCTAAATTATGAGAACACATGGACACATAGAGGGGAACAACACACACTGGAGCTTATCAAAGGGCAGAGGTTAGGAGGAGGGAGAGGATTAGAAAAAATAACTAACGGATACTAGGCTTGATACCTGGGTGATGAAATAATCTGTATGACAAACCCCCATGACAAAAGTTTACCTACGCAACAAACCTGCACATGTACCCCTGAACTTAAAACAGAAGCTTAAAAACTTATATTTCAATAGCACACCCTTGAGTTATCAGATCCTATTCCTACTTATTGTCTTTGAGGTATTTTTCCCTGCTCTGTAAATTGCATAGCTTTGTTACTACCTCTAAATTATACTTCTGTCATTTGGCACAATTGTCCATCCTTACCAAATTTAAAATTTTTGAAGTTTCCTTCAATATCTGGTTACCTCCTCCAAAGTAGTGTTTCCAATTTTTCTCCCACTCTCCTGACTGGGCATCATTGAGAAATAAAATCTGACTGCCAAGATTCTTACTGGGACTCTAGGTTGTTTCATAACTGGCCTTTTCCACCAAGATCTGAGGAAGCCTCTAAGCTGAAGCTAGATGACTTGAAGTTTATATCACAGAAGATCCTGTATGAGAAAACTTTGTGCCTGGAACTGCTGCTGTGTAGGCCACTTAGGAAGTTCATTGGAACTCCTGCATCTTCCGTATTGTGCTGCTGGAAACAACCATAACGGTGACAGTCTTACTAAAGCCTCTCTGATTCTATGCCATCACCAAAAACATTCAGACTGCAAAGTGCAAAATTCATTGGATTTTCACTGCTATCTTCATCCCACCATCTAACTATTCTTCAAGCTCAGTGTCCAGGAATCTCACCTGACTGCCCACTCATCTCAGAAACCGAACTGAAAGTCTGCTCCTACCAAAAGCCTTTGCTTTTTAAATTTTTCTGTAGGAATTCCTCACACTAAATGACTAATTGCTTGCATTATCCATCAGATATTTTCTACTGCCGAGTCTCAGCAGATGGTGCAACTAGTCTTTCCACAACAGAAAGCTGCTGAAATAAACTGTATGGATGAACTTGGTTTCCCTGGATCAAAAGGGGGAACTGATCAAGGTGGCCTTAACATTCCCCTCAGCTTAACTAAATTTTAGACTAGCTTCTTTCTGCCTTTAGTTCTATGACCTTCCTTTTCCTTAGAGCATTTGCTTTAGAAAACTTGTAATTTTAAAATATTTCTTTACCTCGTTGAGATGTAAATCTCTTTTATTTTTTAAAATCTCCTGTCAGTTTTATACAACCCATCACTCTTCTCAGAAGCCTTGGAAACATTCCTTTGAAATCCATCATCAATGAAGATAGAGCCCCTACCTTCTAGTTTCTGTGTAAGTGTAGGAACAAAGTTTAGTGGGTGCCTTGATCCAAGTTGTAAGTTACTTCCCTTCAGAAAGATAGGGGAAAGTTTATTTCTCCTTTGTGTAAAGCCAGTTAACTAATTAGATGACCTGTGGTCTCCGCTCTTCCAAGCATTTAAAAATCCTCCTGCTATTTGCTTCAGTGGAGTTGAGTTCACTATATTCTAGTCTCCCTCCCCGATTGGCAAGAGCCTTAAGTAAAGTTTTTCTTGCTTGGCCATGACATAAATATTGCCATTTTTGATTTGATAATATGAAACCCACAAAAGCTTTCAATTTTTTTCAGATATCCTTAGATGTTATATCAAATATATAAATTATTTTGGACTCACAAATCTAGAGTTTAAAATTAAGCAGACTATAGGCAGTAAACCTTTTAATCCAAATTAAAAATGTATCCAACAATGCAGGTATTTTTAAAAATTCACTGGTAGCTTGGCCAGGCGTGGTGGCTCACGCCTGTAATCCTAGCACTTTGGGAGGCCGAAGTGGGCAGATCACGAGGTCAGGAGATTGAGACCATCCTGGCTAACACGGTGAAACTCCGTCTCTACTAAAAATACAAAAAAATTAGCCAGGCATGGTGGCAGGCACCTGTAGTCCCAGTTACTTGGGAGGCTGAGGCAGGAGAATGGCATGAACCCAGGAGGCGGAGCTTGCAGTGAGCCAAGATGGCACCACTGCACTCCAGCCTGGGTGACAGAACAACACTCCGTCTCAAAAAAGAGAAAGAAAATTCATTGGTGGCTTTATATTACCAGGTGGATTGCTGTGTGTGTGTGTGTGTGTGTGTGTGTGTGTGTGTGTATTTTCCCAACCCCAATAAGATTCTTTGTAATTTGGCCAAAAATATTAGTGATTTATTAGTGATGCATTTTTTTCCCCTAAAGGGATAAAGTTAGGATTTCTAAAAACCTGAATGCTGCTTCCTCCTAGGAGCATTAGCACCTACCTGAGTTCCTCAAAGTCTTACTAAAGCTAAAACTTTGATCACAAATCTGGACTCCTACCTTAGCTAGCTGCAAAGGCATGCATGTGAGCCCTAAATTTTCCCTTTAGTCTTTGCTTTTATGCTTAACCTAGAGGCAAACTCATGAAGTGGGCTTCATGGGTTAGCATCAACAGAATATTTTTCAAAAGAAGGACAGAGCAAGTGGAATGATGCAAGGGATAGAAGGGAGAGGACGTTTACCCTACAGAAGAGTATGCTTGCATCAGCTTAGTTCAACTTTTAATTCTTGTCCACTTCCTGATAAAAGTTTTATGCCCTTTTCCCTTAACAACTAGGCATAATTTCTTTTCCTTAGGGGTGAAGCTTCAGCAGTATAGAAAGTGTCATGAATAAAATCTGAACAATTTTCCATAAGAAATTTCTTTTAAAAGTCCCATAGTAATATTCATTTCCTGTTTTCAGTGTCTTTTTTTTTTTTTTTTCTTGGCTGTTCTACAATGTTAGATTTTCTACCCAACTCTTACTTTTTCTTTTTTTTTTACTTGCTCTAGGTCATCTTCTGAGTGTAAGATTTTCCACTTTTCTTTAGCTAACTTAATTTAATTCTGAAATTCAATAAGCTTTTTTCTAAATGTTATCTAGTATAAACATATATTTAGTATTTCCACAAGTTTTCAAAGGAAAGATCACATGATCAATGCTTTATGCATCAATTTCAGCATAATCAGACTAAAAATGCCAGAAAATGCCAGTCTAATAAGATAGAAAATTGGCCACAGTGATTTATTTCCCTGAGGCTGGAAGAAGTCTTCACAGAATTCAACAATTTGACAGGGAGAATCTGAGAGCTCTGGTTTTGTTTTCTTTATGGCTTTATTTCTTAAACTGTACACACAATTTAAGCAATTATTCATTGCTTCTTTGCAGCCATTTCATCCTTTATTAACAATTGACCTGTCTGATAATTTTATTAGTCATTGTGTTTTAATGACCTTTTATATACTAAGAAGTAAAACTACATGTTCCCCACTTGAAATAATGGAACTGCTTTAAGAAATCTATAAAGAAAAAAGAATAAATGATTGTTCATGATTAACAAACTGTTTTTATAAACTTTTTTCATCTCAATGTCTCCTTATCCTTATTTTCTTGTAACACCTATTTATACCATGAAGCAATAGTATTCTAAAGAACACACTTGTGGAAATACTGAGTTAGGTATACTCAGTCAAAAAATGAAATGTCTTCAGGTGGCTTTTTTTCATTAAGATCATTTTGTTAAGAATATACAATTTAAATTGAAAAATATATGTCACATGACAGCATTACAGCAGAGGTACAGCATCTGTTGTGTTACTATGATTGAATTTTCAGGGTGTCTGTACTTTATTGAATCCAAATTTGGATCTTCAACTTTGTACATTCAGTGGTTCAATTTTATCAGTTGCATTCATGCGTTGTAAAAATGAGTTATGTGAGGGGCAGGAGAAGATGGCAGAATAGAAGCTTCCATCAATTGTCCCATCTGCAGAAAGAACAAATTTAGCAACTACCTTTACAAAAAAAGCATCTCCATAAGAACCAAAAGTCAGGTGAGCACTCACAGTACCTGATTTTAACTTCATATCACTGAAAGAGGAACTGAAGATGGTAAGAAAGACAGTCTTGAGTTGCTGATGCCAGTCCTTTCCCATTTCCCCCACAGTGGCCACGTGGTGCAGAGAAACTTGTGCATTTGAGAGAGGGAGAGTGCAGAAATTGTGAGATGCTGGAAACAGGCCCCAAGCCTGGCTATGAACAGGCCATGAGAAACTGGCCATAAACAAGATCTCTGCAGCACTGTGACATGCTTGTGATAGCTATGACACACATGCTGGAGGTGGCTGGTTTACTGGAATGAGGGCAAGGAACACCTGGCCCACCCAGGGCGGAAAAACCTCTCAAGGCATTCCTAAGCCACAGACAATGGCATGAGCAATCTGTGTCTTAAGGACGTGTTCCTGCTGCAGATAACAAGCCAGAACCTGTCCTTTTGTTCTCCATAAGAATACTTTCAGTTAATCTATAAACTGCAGAAACGATGTTTGTCACGCCTTACTGTCAATAAATAGGTGGGTCAAACTCTGTTCGAGGCTCTCAGCTCTGAAGGCTGTTAGCCCCTTGATCCCACTCTGCACTCTATTTCTGTGTCTGTGTCTTTATTCCTCTAGTGCCACTGGGTTGGGGTCTCCATGACCAAGCTGCTCTTGGCAGTGAGACTTTGCATAGAACCCAGTGTGTGCTGTGCTGTCACAGTGGAAGGCAAAGCTGGGCTGACCTCAGCTGATGTCTGCCCATGAAGGGAGCATTTAGACTAGCCCTAGAGAGAGAGGAATCACCCATTCCAGTGGTTGGAAGTTGAGTTGCAGCAAGCCTTGGCACCATGGGCTGAAGTGCTCTCAGGCTCGAAATAAACTTGAAAGGCAGTCTAGGCCACAAGGACTGCAGGTTCTAGTGCTGAGCTGGTCTCAGAGCCAGTGACTTACTGAGATACCAGCCAGGTCAGCTAAAGGAGTGCTTGTGTCATCCCTCACCAAGCCCCAGGCTGCACAGCTGGTACCTCCAAAAGATACCCTTTTCTTCTGTTTGAGGAGAGGAGAGGAAAGAGTAAAGAGGACTTTGTTTTACATCTTGGATACCAGCTCAACCACAGTAAGAGAGGGCAAGAGCCAGTGTCTCTAGGCCTCATTCCAGGCCCTAGCTCACAAATAGCATTTCTAGATGCACCCTGGGCCAGAAGGGAACCTGCTGCTTTGAAGTGAAGAACCAAGTCTTGGCATAATGCATCACCTGCTGACTAAAGAACCACTGGGCCATGAATAACCAGCAGCCATACTCAAGTAGTATGTCATGAGCCTTGGATGAGACTCTTAGATGTGCTGGCTTTAGGTTGGACCCAGCACATTCTCAGCTGTGGTGGTGTGTCTGGTATTGGTTCCTTCCAGTGGGTTCTTGGTCTCGCTGACTTCAAGAATGAAGCCATGGACCCTCATGGTGAGTGTTACAGTTTTTAAAGATGGTATGTCTGGATTTTGTTCCTGCAGATGTTCAGATGTGCCCGAAGTTTATTCCTTCTGGTGGGTTCATGGTCTCACTTGACTTCAGGAGTGAAGTCAAAGACCTTTGCAGTGAGTGTTACAGCTCTTAAAGGTGTCACATCTGGAGTTGTTTATTCCTGCCGGTGAGTTTATGTTCTCGCTGACTTCAGAAGTGAAGCCGCAGACTCTTGCAGTGAGTGTTACAGCTCCTAAAGGTTGTATGGACCCAAAGAGTGAGCAGCAGCAAAATGTATTGAGAAGAGTAAAAGAACAAAGCTCTCACCACGTGGAAGGGGACCCCAGTGGGTTGCCACTGCTGGCTTGGATGGCCAGCTTTTATTCCCTTATTTGCCCCTGCTCATGTCCTGTTGATTGGTCCATTTTACAGAGTGCTGATTGATCCGTTTTTACAGAGTGCTGGTTGGTGCATTTACAAACCTTTAGATAGACACAGAGCACTGATTGGTGCATTTTTACAGAGTGCTGATTGGTACATTTACAAACGTTTAGCTAGACACAGAGCTCTGATTGGTGTGTTTACAATCCTTTAGCTAGACAGAAAAGTTCTCCAAGTTCCCACCCGACCCAGAATCCCAGCCAGCTTCACCTCTCAATCCCCCCTCTAAACAGGACACCCAACTGCTGTTGGGAATTGGGTGATGACCGTTCTAGCTACTTCCTGCTGGATAGGGGTGAAGAAGGGGCCCTGCAGTTGTAGTGTCCTCCAGAGGGGAACTCTCTCGGCCAGTGAAAGAGCCCGCAGGTCAGTCCAGGGGTCCTTGGTAGAAGTTGTTAGTTGAGCTCATTTAGGGTTCCATTTGTAAGACCATCTGTTGCTTGATGGCCTCGATCCCAGAGGAAACAAATTTGACAAGGAGGTTAAAAATACAGAGCCCAAAGGCAAGTAATAGCAAGATGGCTGCCACAGGACCTAGAAAGGTCCTCTGCCCAACTCCAGAGGTTAGTATAAGAGTTTGAAAGGCTTTGTCTGATTTCAGAAGCCTTGTCCTGTAAATGCTGGGGGCATCTTGTACTATCCCTGACTGGTTAGTGTAAAAACAACACTCTTCCCCTAAGAAGGTGCAGAGTCATCCTTTCTCAGCAGTGAGGAGGTCTAGGCCTCAGCAATTTTGGAGAGTCACTGTTGCCAAAGAGTCTATTTGGGATTGTAGAGTAAGGATAGATTTTGTTATTTCTTGCAAACTATCTGAGAAATCCTTTGAGAGTGTGTGGTAGTAGGATAATGAAGTAGATAAACTGGCTATGCTGGTTCCTGTAGCAGTAGTCATTCCTAACCCTATAAGTAGGGATATTAGTTGTATGGCTCTGCACTGACGGACTTGTGCTTTGAGGGGTACTGATATGGTCTGATTTCTTGGGGCAATGTTAATGTTGGGACTTAGAAAGACTAAGGTGCAGGTGCCTGTCCAATTAGTGGGGAGACAGATATAGGTCAAAATTCCACGTAAGAGATATACCTTGGCGGAGTAGACAGAAGTGGTTGTGTATGTAAAAAAGGTGTGTGAGTTTGTTGTTTTCATTTTCACATACTAATAGGATACTTGCCAAGGTAGCTCCGGTAAGTGGTTGGAAAGGGGTGTTGGGAGCAAACTGTGTGGCTCCCTGTGTTCTGTTTTCCCACTGGAGAAGAAAACGTTTTGTATCTACTAGAAACCATTTGAGAGAGTGATTGAAAGAGGGGATGAGAAGGCATTCACTAGTGTGGGGGAGCGCTGCTGCAGGAAGTACAGGGGTGAATGGTCATGCAGGGAATATGTTTGCCATTACAAAACCTGGACTGTTTGTTAAGCAGAGAGGAGGTGATGATTTTGGGGGGCCCTGAGAAGTGGACAAGCCATCTGAATGGAGCTGTTTGGGTGACTTGGAAGTTACTATGATCAGTTTGGGCTTGTAATTGTAGGGTGTAATTACATTGATGGGGTAGTAGGTACCCCAGGGGCAGGCCTGATAACAGGTTTCATTGGATGCATAAAGGGGCTTGGAAATTTAAGATGGTATTCATAGTTACAGGGCCATGTGTGGGCTTTTCATTGCTTGTGTAATAGGTGAGGTTGGAAATGTAAGAACATAAAAGTTGGATTGCACATCCTGTTAGGGTATTCTTGGTCCTATCAGAGATGGGGAAGTCGGCTAATGATGCATATTTAGAAGTCAGAAAGGGTCTTTTCCTTCATAACAAGGGTGGTAGGTTAAGTTGGTAAAGAACCCAGTTTTTTTGTGGGAATGGGAGTGGCAACGTAAGCAGAATTTGATAGAGAGATACAAAGCCAGCAGTCATTTGCCAGGGAAGGATTGGACTGGTTTGACAGAGAGTGGGTTAAGTTGAGAGTCTTACAGAGGTAATTAGGAGCTAGTGGAAGGGGAGGGGTGATTGTATGACATATCCAAGGAAGCAGAAGGGATAGACAGGCAAAGAGTAAATAGGAAGGTAAAGAGGGTGCTCTGGAAGACAAGATCATCTTATCCAGTCTGAGTTAAAGCTAGGAGTAAACTGCTGTCAGAAGGAAAAAAGATAGAAGGAAGGCTGATGTGATTAGGATTTTCATCCTGGCTGGAGCTACAGTATATAGTCCTATCGCAAAAAGTATGATTAGTATGCTACTTAATAATGTGGTGAAATAGTAAAATGATTCCATTAAAGGGGCAAGGAGAGGTGTTAAAGATAAAGATTATGTAGGTTTTCACTTATCTTTTTTAAGGAGGAAGGGGTTTTTCTTCAGTATGAGTGGTAGGAGCCTTTTTAGTCTGGGATGTTTCCTTCTGAAATAGGAGATGCAAGTCCTCCAATGGTTCACAGTTGTATCAAGGCTGGTCTGGCTGATCTTGGGACTCCTGAGCTGATGGTCCTGCAGGTTCCTCAGGGGGTGCCCAAAATTTAACTCAGGTGTGGTGAATCCAGGATTCCACTCCTGCCACCTTAACTGCAGTGGGAGTAGAGAGGATTACCGAGTATGGTCTTTTCCACAAAGAGTTCATAGATCGGGAGGTAGAGGGGAGAGATTTGACCAACACTAGATATCCTGGTTGAAACAACTCTGTTTCCTTTTCTCTGTGACATCCTTCAGGTAGGTTTTTAAGGTTTTGTTGGTATTTTGCCAAAGAAGTTATATCTTTGACCAAGTTGGCCGTTTCCTGATCAAGTAGGAGGTCATTTGTGAGAAAAGGTCATCCATACAACATTTCATATGGACTGAGCCCCATTTTGTGAGGAGAATTTTGAATTCTCAACAAGGCCATGGGCAAAAGAGTAGGCCATGGGAGGTGAGTTTCTTTTGTTAGTTTCCTTAAGTGCCTCTTGAGTGTTTCATTTGCCTTCTCGACCTTCCCTGAGGATTGTGGCCTCCAGGCGCACTGAAGGTGATATTGTATCCCTAGCGCCCTGGAAATTCCCTGAGTTATCGTGGCTTTAAAAGCCAGATCATTGTCACTATATAAAAGCCACCTTTGACTTAGGCATGTGGGTGAAGTCTAACTGCCAGTCCTCTCCAGGATAGTGACCTATTCTTTGTTCCCCCAAAGGGGACTTCCAATGGACCAGGGGATTATTCCTTTGACACACCTCACAGGCTTTGACTACCTGTTAGATGGTCCAGGGGAGATTTGGCCCTATAAATAGGGATTTGACCATTTGATGAGTGTTTTCAATACCCATATGAAAAGTTTGGTGGAGGGTTTTAAGTATTTTCCACTGGCTGGCCTCGGGTATAAGTGCCTTTCCTTCTTCTGTTGTTAACCACACCGAGGGGAGAAAACTTTGCCCCTGCAAAAGTCCCCATTCTGTTTCAGTTGAGGAATACTGGGGCTTAATCTCTTGGAGAGGGTTGTTCCATACCAAGGTTCCTCCATAGGTATTTCTAATGGGAGGTTCCACCTGGCAGCAATTTTGACGTCAGCATCTGCCTGACAGTTTCCTTTCGCCTTTTCTCCTTCACCTTTCTGATGGCTTTGGCAGTGTAAGACTGCCACCTCCTTGGGTTTTTGCACTGCGTGCAGTAACTCCATAATTTCCTTGTGGTATTTAATGGGGGTTCTCCCAGAGGTTAGGAACTCTCTTTCTTTCCGTATTGCAGCATGGACATGTAGGATTACATAAGCATACTTGTTATCTGTATAAACATTTATTCTTTTTCCCTTTCCCAGTTCTAAGGCTCGGGTAAGTGCCACCAGTTCTGCTAACTGGGCGCTGGTCCCTGGGGAAAGATGCTTACTTTCAAGTATGGTTACATCACTAACTATGGCATAACCTGCCATTTATATCCCATACTCCACAAATGAACTTCCATCGGTATATAGGTTAAGGTCAGGATCAGCTAAGGGGACTTCTAAGAGATAATTTCAGGCAGCATGAGTCTGGACTATAATTTGCTGACAGTCATGCTTGATTGATTCCCCATCCTCTGGGAGAAAAGGGCAGGGTTGAGGGCCACGCATGTATGTATTTGAAGCACCGGTCCCTCAAGGAGTAGTGCCCGGTATCTAAGTAGGCGATTGTCTGATAGCCATAAACTTCCTTTGGCACCTAGTATGCCATTTACATCATGAGTAGCCCAGACAGTGAGATCCTTTTCTTGTATTATTTTGATAGCCTCTGACACTAAGATGACCACCATCACAACCACCCTTAAACAGTGAGGACAGTCTTTTGCTACTACATCAGTTTCCTTACTTAGGTATGCCACTGGTTGTGGGGTTGTCCCACGAGTCTGAGTAAGGGCTCCAAGAGCTCTCCCTGCTCTCTCTGTGGCGTATAAAGAAAAATTTTGTCCTGTGGGAAGGCTTAAGGCTGGAGGTTGAGTTTGTCCCTTCCAATGCCCAGACTTCAGGGTTGATTCCCTCCTCAGGTAGTGGACAACAAATGAGTAACTTATTCCCCATATTCATATAGATAATAGCTCCAGCTTTGGCTAATATATCCCTCCCTAATAAGGGTGTGGAACTTTCAGGCATAACAAGAAAGGCGTGTAAAAAGAGCAAAGTCTCCCAATTACAACTGAGGAGGTGGGAAAAATACCTGGTTACAGGCCATCCCAGGATTCCTGGATGGTAATGGACCTTAGGACAAGCGATTACCACTGAGAAAGCCACACCAGTGTCCAGAAGGAAATAAATTTCCTGGCCCTCAATGGTTAACTGTACCCGGGGCTCAGTGAGGGTGATGACATGAGCTGGCACTTGCCCCAGGCACCCTCATTCCTGTTGTTGAATCATCTTGTGGGGGGCTTCTGGCCCAAAATCCTTTATCCTCTGGGGCAGTGTGCCTTCCAGTGATTACCTCGGCATAGAGGACATGGGCGAGAGGGCAGCTTATTTCTTGTTGGACAATCTTTTTTAAGGTGTCCTTGCAAACCACACTGGTAACAAGCTCTACTGGGTGATTGGCCTGCTCCATTTTCTGTCCTTTTTGAGCCACCAACGTTTGTTTGTCTAAGGGCCGTGACTAAGGCTGTGGCCTTTCTCTGATCTTGCTTTTCCTTTTTGGTCTGTTCCTCTTGGTTGGTCTCAATTACAGAACACCGAGGTTGCCAGGTTTATTAATGCCTCCAGATTTTGTTCAGGGCCCAGGGCTCACTTTTGGAGCTTTCTCCTGGTATCTGCCGCTGATTGGGTAATAAACTTATCTTTTAGGATCAATTGGCCCTTGAGTGAGTCAGTTGACAGTGGAGTATGTTTTCTTAAGGCCTCCCATAGCTGCTCGAGGAAGGCAGAAGGATTTTCTTCCTTTCCCTGAGTTATGGTACACATCATTGAATAATTCATGGGCTTTTCCCTAATTCTCCTTAGTCCTTCTAGAACAGAGGTCAACAGATGTTTACGGCTCCAGTCCCCATGATGTGAGTCGAGGTCCCAGTAGGGATCCATACTGGGGATGGCTTGCTGACCAGTAGGGAATTTGTCCCTTTCTTCAGCTGTCATTCTATCAATTACTTGACTAATATACCAGGTATCTCCAAACTCTTGGGCTACAAGTAAAGCCACATTCTTTTCATTAAAGGCCAGGGTTTGATCTAACAATAGCATGACATCTCTCCAAGTGAAATAGAAGGTTTGCACTAGACTCTGTAGGACATCTATGTACCTATCAGGACCATTTGAAAACTTACCCAGATCTGCCTTGATCTGCTTTAAATCAGAAAGGGAGAAGGGGACATGTACCTGGGTTGGGCCAAACTCCCCTCACCCTACAGCTTGAAAGAGACGTAACCAATACCCTGGGGATTTTTGTGGTCCCTTGGAGAGTTCTTTGCTTGTTTCCTTCTGGGTGGGGGAGATTAGAGGAGGCTTATCATTAATGGGAAGGGGAGCTATAGGGAGGATAGGATATGGGGGTATGCTGAGAGGTCCTTCTGTGGGATGTAAATTGCAAGCTTTGCATAGTTGTGTATTCTCCTTCAATGAAAAGAAAGGTTAGATATAAGGTATTTCACTCCATTTGCCTTCCTTCTTAGAGAAAAGATCAAGCTGCAGGATAGTATTGTAATTTATACTTCTCTCAGGTGGCCATTTTTCACCATCAGAGAGAATATTGGGGCCAGGCCATAGTGCAGAAAAAAAATGAGCCACCTCTTTTTCAGGCTTTGCAGGTCAAATTGGTACCAATGGTTTAGGATGCATTTCAAGGGTGAGCCTGTTGATGCCTGAGTGTTTCCCATCTGAAAAACAAAACCACTCGTAGTTTTGGTTTGTTTATTTCTTCCCCTGCCCAAGAATCCACAACAGTCCCTGGACCCTGCTGATTGGAACAGTTGCACTCACCAACGCAGCAGCAGAAACACCTCTTACCCAAGAACCTGCAACGTTCCTGGACCCTGCTTATTGGAATAGTTGCGCTCATCGATGCAGCAGCAGAAACACTAGTTTTCCTCCTACACCACAAGGAGGACTGAGGAAGGTCGGATGTAGTGGCCCTTACTGACGCATTCTCGAAAACCTCCACCCTTGCCTGTCCTCCTAGACTGCAAAGAGGACCGAGAAAAATCGGATTTAGTGCCCCTTACTGACGCATTCTCAAAAACCTGTTAAGGGTCCTAACCGTTCTCCTGTTAGTATTGGGACTTTACTCATATCCTATAAAGATGTTGTGCCCCAAAAATGAAGTGGAGGGCCATACCCTGAGGGAGGGAAGGAATCTCCAGAGTTGGAAGAGTGATGCCTTTTGTCCTCACTTATATGAATAGGAAGGATACAATTTCTGAGGCTCCCCATATCCTAGCTTCAGGAATTGCTTTTGTTAGGCCTGCTAGTCTGAGGAGGGATCCTAAAATTCCAGATAGTCCCCGCTATGATGGGGCTTTGGGCAGAAGTTATGTCTTTCTGATTGGTGAGCCAGGTGCCTAAAGAAGGGAATAGAGTCCTGGCATTTATACTGGAAATCATTCTTATAGGAGAAACTAGAAAAGCACCAGAGACAGGGAGTGGTTTTTAGAAGCGGGACTAGCCTTGGAGAAGAGAGGTGAGAGGAAGTTTGTCTGACAGGCTTTAGGACCCAGGAGGCAAGGGTCAGGATAGATAGGATAGATGTGTGAGCCTCGCTTGGGCGGCCTGACTTTGAGAGTTCCGCTCATGGACACAGGGTCAACCAACTTATTGTTGGAACCCCGGAGCTGAATGGCTTTCCTCTCTGTCGACCCTCAGCTCAGCCCAGAAACAGGAAAAGTGGAAGCTGGTTCCAGGCAAACCAACGTCCCAACTCTGAAGAGTTGGGGGTTGTTACAAAGCCCTTTCCCAGAAAGCCAGACACCCGTGTCTTTAGTCCCCCAGCTGCGCTAGTTGCTTTTAACTGGCCAACAGGTGGCCGGTATTTAGCCCCCGAATTCTAAGGAAAAATAGAACAGAATAGCAAGTGAAAGGGGTCTGATGGTACATACCACTTGGCGATAGGTGATAGTCCCTTCATGGTTGCCAAAATGTGTCCAGAATTGGTTCCTTCTGGTGGGTTCCTGGTCTTGCTGACTTAAAGAATGAAGCCACGGACCCTCGCGGTGAGTGTTATAGTTCTTAAAGATGGTGTGTCTGGAGTTTATTCCTTCAGATGTTCAGATGTGTCTGGAGTTCCTTCCTTCCAGTGGGCTCTTGGTCTCACTTGACTTCAGGAGTGAAGCCGCAGACCCATGCAGTGAGTGTTACAGCTCTTAAAGGTGGCGTGTCCACAGTTGTTCCTCCCAGTGGGTTCATGGTCTTGCTGACTTCAGGGGTGAAGCTGCAGACCTTTGCAGTGAGTGTTACAGCTCAAAAAGGTAGTGTGGACCCAAAGAGTGAGCAGCCTCGAGATTTATTGTGAAGTGTGAAAGAACAAAGCTTCCACTGTGTGGAAGGGGACCCAAACAGGTTGCTGCTGCTGGCTTGAGTGGCCAGCTTTTATTCCCTTATTTGGCCCTGCCCACACCCTACTGATTGGTCCATTTTACAGAGCGCTGATTGGTCCATTTTACAGAGTGCTGATTGGTCCATTTTTACAGAGTGCTGATTGGTGCACTTACAAACCTTTAGGTAGACACAGAATGCTGATTGGTACATTTTTACAGAGTGCTGATTGGTGCTTTTACAAACCTGTAGCTAGACACAGAGTGCTGATTGGTGTGTTTATAATCCTTTAGCTAGGCAGAAAAGTTCTCCAAGTCCCCACCTGACCCAGAAGCCCAACTGGCTTCATCTCTCAGTGGCTATGGTGAAAGACTCTTTCTACTTGAGAAAAACAGAGGAAAAAAATAAAAGGGACTTTGTCTTGCACCACAGGTACTAGCTTGGCCAAATTGGGGTAGAACATCAAGTAAGTTCTTGGGATCCCTGATTCCAGGCCTTGGCTCTTGGATGGCATTTCTGGACCTTCCCTGGACCAGAGGCCCCAGGTGTGGCAGCATTTACCACCAGTTGACTGAAGAGTGCTTGGGCCTTAAGGGAACATTGGAGCTAGACTGGCAATGCTCCCTGTGGCCCTGTGGTGATGGTAGTCATTGGGTGAAGCTCCTCTGCCTATGGAAAGGGAAGGAAGAGTGGGAATGACTGTGTCTTGTGGTTTGATTCCCAGCTTAGCCACAGTAGTGGAGAGTACCAGGTAGACTTTTGAGGTTTTTGACTCTAGTCTTTAGCTTCTTGAAAACATCTCTGGTCCTGCTCAGGGTCCGGGGGAACTTGCTGCCTTGAAAGGAAGGAAACAAGGCTGTCTGGCTCCACCACCTGCTGATTGTGGACCATGAGGACCTTGAATGAACACAGTCAGTAACCAGGTAGTGGTTTCAGGGGGCCAGTACAGCAAGACCCAGTGCTATTGGCTTCAGGTTTGAACCAGCACAGCTCAGTGGTGGTGGTCACATGGTTGCTTTGTTGTCCCACTCCCAGCCCCAGGTGGCTCAGGAAAGAGAGAGAGAGAGACTGACTGACTCTCTTTGGGAAAAAGCAAGGGAAGAGAAAAAGAGTCTCTGCCTAATAATTCATTGATATCTTCCAGAACTTATCCAAGACCACCAAGGTGATACCTTTCTGTGTATGTAAGAACTAAAGCATTGCTGGGATCAGGATATACCCTATTACAGATATAGCTTAGAGCACAACACCTAAGTTTTTCCAAATATCTGGAAAGGCTTCCCAAGAAGAATGGGTGCAAACAAGCCCAGACTGCGATGACTACAATAAATATTTAACTTTTCAATGCCCAGACACTAATAAGCTTCAGCATGTATCAAGACCATCCAGGAAAACATAACCTCACCAAATGAACTAAATAAGGGACCAGGAACCAATACCAGAGAAACAGAGATATGTGACCTTTTAGACAGACAATTCAAAATTGCTATTTTGAGGAAATTCAAAGAAATTCAAGATAATGCAGAGAAAGAATTCAGAATCATATCAGATAAGTTTAACAAAGAGATTTTAATAATTGAAAAGAGTCAAGTAGAAATTCTAGAGTTGAAAAATACAATTGGCATACTGAAGAATGCATCAGAGTCAGATAGCAGAATTGATCAAGCAGAAGACAGAATAAGTGAGCTTAAAGACAAATTATTTGAAAATATACACACAGAGAAGATGAAAAAGGAATGAAGGAATGAAGCATGTCTATAGGATCTAGAAAATATCCTCAAAAGTGCAAATCTAAGAGTTATTGACCTTAAATAGGAGGTCAAGAAAGAGATAGGGGTAGAAAGTCTATTCAAATGGATGATATCAGAGAACTTCCCAACCTAGAGAAAACTATCAATATTCAAGTAAGAGAAGGTTATAGAACACCAAGCAGATTTAACCCAGAGAAAACTGTCTCAAAGAACTAAAGAATCAAACTTTCAAAGATTAAGGATAAAGAAAGGATCCTAAAAGCAGCAAGAGAAAAGAAACAAAATACACTGGGGCTCCACTATGTCTGGCAGCAGACTTTTTAGTGGAAACCTGGAAGGCCAGAAGACCGTGGCGTGGAACATTTAAGTGCTGAAGGAAAAAAAAACCTTTTACTCTAGAATGGTATCTATCATGAAAATATTCTTCAAACATGAAGGAGAAATGAAGACTTTTCCAGACAAACAAAAGCTGAAGGATTTCACCATACCAAACCTGTCCTACAAGAAATGCTAAAGGAAGTATTTCAATCAGAAAGAAAAGGACATTCATAAATAATAACACATCATCAGAAGGTACAAAACTTACTGGCAATAGTAAGTATACAGAAAAACACGGAATATTATAACACTGTAAGTGTGGATATAAACTACTGTCATCTTAAGTAGAAAGACTAAATGATGAACTGATCAAAATAATAACCATAACAATTTTTCAAGACATAGACAGTACAATGATATATAAATTGAAAAAATGAAAAGCTAAAAAGTGGGCAGACAAGTTAAAGTGTAGAGTTTGTATTGGTTTTCTTTTTGCTTGTTAGCTTGTTTATGCAAACAGTGTTAAGTTTTTATCAGTCTAAAATAATGGATTATAAAATAGTATTTGCAAGCCTCATGGTAACCTCAAATAGAAAAACATACAATGAATACACAAAAAATAAAAAGCAAGAAATTAAATAATACCACCAGAGAAAATAACCTTTGCTAAAAGGAAGACAGGATAGAAACAAACAAGGAAGAAAAGACCACAAAAACACCAGAAAACAGATAACAAAATGGCAGGAGCAAGACCTTACCTATCGATAATAATATTAAATGTAAATGGACAAAACTCTCCAATAAAAGGACATATAGTGGCTGAATGGTTAAAAAAAAAAAGACCTAATAATATGTTGCCTACAAGAAACACACTTCACCTATAAAAACATACATATTCTGAAAATAAAGAAATGGAAAAACATATTCTATGCCAATGTAAAACCAAAAGGAGAAGTTGCTATACTTAGACAAAAGAAATTTTAAGACAAAAACTAAGAAAAGACAAGGAAAGTCATTATATAATGATAAAGGGGTCAATTAATCAAGAAGATGTAACTTTTTTTTTTTTTGGGTGGGGGCAGGCAGAGTCTTGCTCTGTCCCAGGCTGGAGTGCAGTGGTGCGATCTCGGTTCACTGCAAGGTCTGCCTCCCGGGTTCATGCCATTCTCCTGTCTCAGCCTCCCAAGTAGCTAGGACTACAGGCACCTGCCACTACGCCTGGCTAATTTTTTGTATTTTTAGTAGAGCTGGGGTTTCACCGTGTTAGCCAGGATGGTCTCAATCTCCTGACCTCGTGATCTGCCCACCTTGGCCTCCCAGAGTGCTGAGATTACAGGCGTGAGCCACAGCGCCTGGTCAAGAAGATGTAACTATTATAAATATATATGGACCCAACACAGGAGCACCCAGATATATAAAGCAAATATTAGTACTATAGAAAGAGATAGACCCCGAGGTAATAATAACTGGAGACTTTAAGTTTGCATGTTCAGCATTGGACAGATTTTCCAGACAGAAAATCAACAAAGAAACATCAGATTTAATCTGCACTATAGATTAAATAAATTTAATAGATACTCAAAGAATATTTCATCAGTTGGTTGCAAAATACACCTTCTTTTCCTCAGCACATGGATAATTCTCAGGGACTGATGGTATGTTAGCTCACAAGTCTTAAAACATCAAAAATGTTGAAATAATGTCAAGCATTATCTCTGACCATAAGATTTTTAGTTTTTTGAAAAAGCTAGAAATCCATACCAAGAGGAATTTTGGAAACTATACAAACACATGGAAATTAAACAGTATGTTCCTAAAGGTAAACCGTATGTTCCTGAATTAAACAGTATGTTCCTGAATTAAACAGTATGCTCCTGAAGGCCAATTAAGAAATTAAGAAGAAAATTGAAGAAATTCTTGAAATAAATGATAATGGAAACACAACATACTAAAACCTGTGAGATATAGTGAAAGTAGTATTAAGAGAGAAGTTTATTGCTATAAGTGGCTACATCAAAAATCATGCCAATTAAAATGGATTGTATCCAAAATGACAGGCAATGAGAAATGCTCGCAAAGATGTGGAGAAAAGAGAACCCTCCTACACCATTGGTGGGAACGTAAATTAGTACAACCAATATGGGGAACACTTTGGAAGTTCCTGAAAAGCTAAAAATAGAGCTACCATATGATCCAGCAATTCCACTGCTGGGTATATACCACAAAGAAAGGAAATCAGTAGACCAGGTGCAGTGGCTCACGCCTGTAATTCCAGCACTTTGGGAGGCCAAGACGAGCAGATCATGAGGTCAAGAGATTGAGATCATCCTGGCCAACATGATGAAACCTTGTCTCTGCTAAAAACACAAAAATTAGCTCGGTGTGGTGGCGCGTGCCTGTAGTCCCAGCTACTCGGGAGGCTGAGGCAGGAGAATCACTTGAACCCAGGAGGCGGAGGTTGCGGTGAGCCAAGATTGCGCCACTGCACTCTAGCCTGGTGACAGAGGGAGACTCCGTCTCAAAAAAAAAAAAAAAAAAAAAAAGGAAATCAGAATATCAAAGGGATATCTGCACTCCTATGTTTATTGCAGCAGTATACACAATAGCCAATATTTGGAAGCAACCCAAATGTCCATCAACAGATGAGTGGGTAAAGAAAATGCAGTACATATACACAATGGAGTACTACTATTCAGTCATAAAAACAAATGAGGATCCTGTTATTTGCCACAACATAGATGGAACTGGACGTCTTTATATTAAGTGAAATAAGCCAGGCATGGAAAAACAAATATCACTCTCACTTATCTGTGGGAGCTAAAAATTAAAACAATTGAACTCATGGACATAGGGATCAGAAGGATGGTTACTAGAGGCTGGGAAGAGTAGCCGGGGATGCGTAGAGGGAAATGAAGATGGTTAGTGGGTACAAAAATTAGGAAGAATGTATAAGACCTAGTATTTGCTAGAACAGCAGGGTGACTATAGTAAAAATAATTTTATCATACATTTTAAAATAACTGAGAGCATAATTTGATTGCTTGTAACACAAAGGATAAATGCTTGAGGTGATAGATACTGCATTTATGATGTCATTGTTACACATTGCATGCCTGTATAAAATATCTCATGTAATCCCAAAATATATACACTTAATATATACCTACAAAAATAAAAAACAAAAAATTAATTTAAAAATGGGTCTCAGAAAAAAAAAATGGGTCTCAGGACTGAACTCATGAGACCTCAATTTATAGAATGATTTATTTATTCATAAGTGATGATAATCTTTCTAGTTAAGAAATAATTTATATAATGTAACATTTTCTAAAATATTTATATGTTACAAAAGTCAGAGAATGTATTTCATTAATTGCATTATGATTTACCAGGAGAAAAATAATGTAAGCAATGTGAGAGAGTGATATCAAAACAAACAATGGCAGGGCCACATATGAAAACAGAACTCTGACCATCATCTCTGTAGCAACCAGCCTGGTAAGACAAATCACAGCCTCCACGGCTTTTGGCCTGATATTTTACAGGTAAAAGACAGAGAGAGGATAAAAGGAAACTATAGGAGTTTTTGTTTTTTGTTTTTGTTTTTGTTTTTGAGGTGGGGGCATGGTGGTGCTAGTCTAAAAGATACCTCTGATGACATTTGGGAATTAAAGAAGGCACCAGTGTAACAGCAGACCTTTCTTCTCATTTTGTCAACAATTAAAGCTGAAATTAGAAAACAGGAATTAGAATGGAAAATCATCATTTAACTGAACTACAAAACCTAGAAGAACATTCTTAAATATTTCCAGAACAAAACAAGACAGAGCCACAAATAAATTTATGGACCTACAGAACAAAAAGTGGGTGGCCCACTTCCTAACAGACTACCTATTAACAAGGATACATGTAGATATTATAAACAAAAAGAACACTAGAGAAAAAAAGGATTGATCCATCTTAGAAAACCAAGGCAAAATTATCCCTCAATTCAGATCAGTGAGGATGCTTATCACAAACTCTGGCAGAAGTTATTGCTAACACCAGTTATTAATGATCTTAGATGGACTACGGATCATTCTCATCTTGTTGTCATGTGTAGCTCTAGATTTCTTGCTGGCTAGTCATGGTGGTGTCTGTGCCATTGTGAATATTTATTACTGTATTTGGAAGAATAAAACAGGCAAAGTAGAATAGACTATACGTCATCTTAAGGAAAAAGCTATTTGGCTGTCTAAGGTTGGTCAATCCTTATGGCCTATGGGATTTACTATTTTGATCTAAGTTGTACAACTGGGGTCCCCAGTTCTGAAGTATTTTACAAGGATTATTAATTGTTGTTCTTTTTGTCATAGTGGTCATGATGCTTGTATATCACATTCTACCCAAAGTTGCAAATGCTTCTGTGCTGCCACTCTCATCATAAGATGATCTGCTTGATGATATAACAACAAAAGGGCCGAGAAGATCTCACAATTCAGCTGGCTTTGGCAATGACTGGCTAACCCCCGAGTGCTGTTTTAGCAACTAACTTGATTAGACTCAAACTGCAAACAATTTTTTATCTTTGGTAGATGCCAGCTCACATCTCAGTTCAGTTCTTTTATCCTTCAGTGAGTTGTTTATATTCCCCCTTTTGTATTCAACGTTCAAGGGTCAACTAAGGACTTACACAGAGTTTGTATCAGGTACTACAGCTTGCCTTCTCAGGTTCTTTCATTTTTGGGGATTCCACTCTCACTTTCCATAGGCTGTGGTTGCCCTAGACCCTGTCCTCTGAATATTCACACCACAAAAATACTGCTTTCTCTATCACAGTTTTAGCAGTTCCATGCCATGCTGGGACTGTGCCCTGTCCTCAATCTAATACTTTAAAAATGAGAATTTGCTGCATGACAACCTGTTTTCTATGATTCAATCTTCTCCAAAATCTGCTGGCTTTTCTTCAGTCTCTGGAAGCTTCATGTAGTCACTTTTTATTTTTTTCCTCGGAGTTTATTGCCAGAATATAGATATGTATGGTATGATAAGAGAGGTCTAAATTGATTATCTTTCCATATGGTTGTCAATTATATATCTGAAATTTGGAGAAAGACGTTTCCTTCTACACTGCATTGGAATGACACTGCATGTAGAATGGCTCTATGCAAGTATCTGTATTTCAGTTTTGTATTTAGCACTTTATTCTGTTCTATTGGTCTATTTATCAATCCTTGTTTAATACTATACTGTCATGATTGCTGATAATAAGTCTTGGTATTTGATAATCTTGATGTTTTAAGTTTTATTCTACTTCTTTAGGGTTATCTTTGCTATTTATTTTACCCATTTAGTTTCCATATAGATTTTTGAATTGGCTTGTCAATTTTTATTTAAATTTCTACTTGGATTTCGATTAGGATTATGTTGACTCTATAGATTGATTTGGGGATTATTGTCATCTTTTCATTATTGAGTCTCTCAATTCACGCTAGTCATCTAGGACTTCTGAAGTTTAATTTTTAACTGCATAACTCTCTATCTCCACCAACTTGCCCTTATCTTTTTGTTGACTGATTTTTATATCTATCTTCTATTGAGAGTTTTAAAAACTGATCAAAACTTCTGAACAAATGGGTTGACTTTTCGACTTTAGCCTATTTTGGTAGAGTGATTAGGTAGGTTGTTGTTGAGGCACTCCAATATCCAGTATCTTTAGATATTTTATTTTGGCTGACTGGCTTTCTTAAATATAAGGTTTATTTTCTCTTCAGAAGTTAAAGTTCTGTTTGCCAGAATTCTGGGAAGTAAGTAAGAGAAGGAAGTAGGGTATCTCAGTATATAATCTGCATAAGGTCACTTAACTCACCTATTTTTGTAACTCTACCAATACCCTTAACTTTGCCTTGTATCCCCCAGGCTAGATATCCTGTTATTTTATTCTATCCACTTCTGAATTATTATGGGTAGGGTAGGATTAGTTTCGCAGAAACATATGACAGTAACGGGGATTAGAAATAGGATTTTCATACAATTTTCATCATATCAGTGTTATTTAGCATTCTCTTTGAGCTACATTCCAGAGGTATTTGGTACTGCCAGTTTCTAAGTCTTTTAATACCCGCAGTGAATATTAAGTTGTTCTCAGTTTTCACCCATATTTGCCTAGTGTTCAGCCCTGTACTCTGCTAAGTTGTTTACCATTTATCCATGTCCTTTCCAACTGCCAACATTTTGCGTGTTGTCGTTTTTCTGTTCTTACTCTTCCTGTGGGTTAACTTAAAAAAAAATCCCTTTTAAAAATCCCTTACTGTAGTTTTAGTTGCATTTGGGAAGGAGTGAATTTGATGCTTTTGTTCAACCAATAGTGTTAATTTGGAATACAGTATCTCCATTTTCAGCGACGTTCCTACAACTCCTTACAGAGATGTATTTAACACCATAGTTATAATAGCATCATGCTTACAAATAGACACTTAAATTAGCTATGTTTTAAAAATATACACTATCCATCTTATAATGATTTTTATGCTATATCAAAGGGAACAATTTCTGATATTTTTCTAAAATTTCAACTATATAATGCTTAGGTCACGTTTCCCTCAGCACTGCCTACACACACACACACACACACACACACACACACACACACACACACACTGCATTTTTTAGTTTTAATTTATAGTATTAGTATTGTTTTGGATTACATAAAAACATTTCAGAGGCCACTTAAATTTCAATAGTACTAAAACAGCATTATTTTTTAAATACAGAAGCAATTGATCAAACTCTCATTATTTATTTATTTATTTATTTATTTATTTATTTATTTATTTGTTTGTTTATTTTTGAGATGAAGTCTCACTCTGTCACCAGGCTGGAG
Organism: Piliocolobus tephrosceles; assembly: GCF_002776525.5. Classification (NCBI taxonomy): domain Eukaryota; kingdom Metazoa; phylum Chordata; class Mammalia; order Primates; family Cercopithecidae; genus Piliocolobus; species Piliocolobus tephrosceles. Next base: position 159,326,055 of record NC_045437.1, read on the forward strand.
GGCAGTGGCACGATCTTGGCTCACTGCAACCTCGACCTTCTGGGTTCAAGTCATTCTCCTGCCTCAGCCTCCCAAGTAACTGGGATTACAGACGCACGCCACCATGCCCAGCTAATTTTTGTATTTTTAGTAGAGATGGGATTTCACCATGTTGGCCAGGCTACTCTTGATCTCTTGACCTCATGATCCTCCTGCCTCGGCCTCCCAAAGTGCTGGGATTACAGGCATGAGCCACCGTGCCTGGCCCAAACTCTCATTATTTATATTTATACCCAATAAGTGTACGTAACATTGAGCTTTTATTGTTCCCAAAGTGATACTCTCTTGTTTTATGAGGTCATTTTATTTTAGTTTTAAATTCAAAATTGATATTATATGTACGTGATAGAATCCTTTTGCCTTTTAATCAGTGGTTCTCTATCCGTATTCTCCATGCCATTCTTCTACTTAAAATCATAACATATCAGGGTTAAGGAATTTTTTTTTTTTTTGAGATGAGCCTCACTCTGCCGCCCAGGCTGGAGTGCAGTGGTGTAATTTGGGCTCACTGCAGCCTCCGCCTCCTGGGTTCAAGTGATTCTCCTGCCTCAGCCTCCTGCCTGAGCTGGGATTACAGGCATGGTCATCATACCTGGCTAATTTTTGTATTTTTAGTAGAGACAGGGTTTCACCAGGTTGGCCAGGCTGGTCTTGAACTCCTGACCTTAAGTAATCCACCCCCCTCAACCTCCCAAAATGCTGAGATTACAGACTTGAGTCACCATGCCCAACCAGGAATATTTTTAAAAAATGATCATATAGAGGTTCACACGGATGATTTAACTTGAGCCAGGTTAGATGTTTATTTGCTTAGTAGTAGGGAGCCTTGATTTTTCTGTCCCAATTCAGGACTTTTTTCATTACACCAAAACCACCTCATCTAAGTCAGTCTCTTGAGAGTTTTGTGCACTTAGTTTTGGATTCTTATCTCTATGCGGAAGGATGTATATAGCACATAAAAACTTGTGCCTGCCTGAGAGACTGAACTTATTCATTCAAGAAATCATCCATTCATATAAATTATTGATTTGCCTTCTAGACACTTCCTAGGTACTGAGGCAATGACAATGAACAAGATAGCCAAGACCTCTGTTTTTCTAATGTGTATGTACTTGTATAGTCAGAAAGTATATAAGAAGCATATAGGTAAGGTAATTTTAGATGAAGATAAGATATGGGGATTTTCAAATTTAGGATGGTCATGATGGCCTCTCTGAGGAGGGGAGGAAAGCCTTGATAGGTTTACTGGTTCCTGTGGAGCATCACTTCCATTCCCCCAGCCCCTTCTATTAGGACCGAATCATTCATCTTTTAGCTTCTGGGCACCTTGCCCTTATAGAATGTTCATGGCTGAAAAGAACTGTCTCACTTCAAATTTCAGCCTGTATTGAATGACTGGTTTCTATGGGAGTATAAAGACTAAGCCACCTTGCCCCACTTTAGGGATATCTTCACCCCAGAGCTCTTCATAGGCTTGACTGAGGCCTTCATTGCAACTGTGTTGCAGTTCAACTTCTCTCTCTGTATAATCCTACTTCTTTTACTTCCCTTACAGATACTGGCCCCAAGTATCACCCAATATACCATGTGCAGATGAATCTCCATCTCAGAGTTAGTTTCCTGGGAAAACTGACCTACACAAATGGTGAACCATTCTGTAAGTACAGAAGAAAAGCACTGTCAGAACAGTGAGCATAAAGGCCTTGAGATAGGAATGAACATGGAGTGACTGGAGCATGATATGTGAAGCTTATGATGGTATGATTTGAGGTTAGAGAGATAAGCAAGAAGAATATAGTGTCATTCAGGTCAAGGTATAAAGTCTGGATTTTATTTTAAATATTAGAGAAAATATTTAAAGGGTTAAGAAGAATGTATTGATTAAAAGCTTAAAGATCCCTTTTTTGTGAAGAGAATGAATTGCATCAAGGATGAGGTGGAGGTGAAAATAAAACCAGGAAGGTCATCTAGGCAGCTATTATAGAGATCTGGAAAAGAGGTGATTTGGGATAGATTATGATGATAGCTTTGGACATAGAGAGGAGTGGACAAATCTGGGAAGTATTTTATAAGTGGACTCCATAGGATTTGCTGATGGATTAAATGCAGAAGGTGTTAGAGAGAATAAAATGACTCCTTGTTCTACCAAAAAGACACATGCCCTTGCATATTCATTGCCACACTATTCACCATAACAAAGACATGGAATCAACATAGGTGCCCATCAACAGTGGATTGGATAAAGAAAATGTGGCACATTTACAACATGAAATACTATGCAGTCATTTAAAAAATCAAAATTATGTTATTTGCAGCAACATGGATGCAGCTACAGGCCATTATCTTAAGTGAATTAACACAGAACAGAAAACCAAATACCACATGTTCTGACTTGTAAGTGGGAGCCAAGCATTGAGTACTCATGAACATAAATATAGCAACAATAGATACTAGAGACTACTAGAGCAGGGAGGGAGTTGGGGAGGCAAGGACTGAAAAACTATTGAGTATCTGAGTGTTGGTGATGCAGGACAGGCAAGCCTGAACGTGGGGCTTAGCCTGAGAGGGTTCTTGGCTTTTCCCAGGAGATAATTCAGGGCAAACTTCAGGTAGAAGAAAACAGCTTTGTTGAAGAGGCAGTGTTATAGCTCTGTGACTGCTCTAGCAGAGCAGGGCTACCCCCTAGGCAGAGAGTAGCATCTCAGGGCAGATTAGCAGTCGTGTTTATACCCACTTTTAACTACTTGCAGATTAAGGGGCTATTTATGCAGAAATTTCTAGGGAAAGGGTGGTAACTTTTGGGTTATCAGGTCATTGCTGTGGAAAGGGGTGGTAACTCCTGTATGTTGCCATAGCAGTGGTGATCTGACATGGCACACTGGTGGACATGTCTGATGGAAAGCTGCTTCTTCCCTTGCCCTGTTGTAGCCAGTCCTCAATCTGGTCCAGTTGTCCAAGCCCTACCTCTGGAGTCAAGTCCCACCCTGCTACCTCAATGGGATCATTTGTACTCCAAACCTCAGCATCACACAGTACACCCATGTAAAAATCCTGTATATGTACCCTCTGAATCGGAAATAAAAGTTGAAATTTAAAAAAAAAATTAGTTTGAGGCAAAATAATGAACAAAAAGACTAAGAAAGAGAAAATTACATAGGAAAAATCCAGGAGAAAGTAGTTTCTCAGAATTCTGGACACCCCATAAACAAACTCAAGAAAATATAAGTGAACATCTGTGTTGAAAGTTGCTTATAAATTCAGTGAAGATGAGAACAGAAAAATGACCAATATGATTTTGGCAACAGGGAAGTCCCTGATGATCATGAAATGAAGGGGATAAAAATCCAGTTGAGATGAGTTTAGAAAAAAATGGAGAAGATTTGGAGAAAGTGACTATAGACTCTTAAGGATCTTTGCCATGGAAAAGAGGCAGCAAAAGTGTTCCACAGGTGGAGGAGAGATATTATGGCTGTATACTCAGGATACTACAGTACAGCAGAGAAATATATGAGGCAGGGATAGAAGGGAAAACTGTGGAAATTCGACTCTTGAGAAGAGTAGGAATACATTCAAGTATTTGTTTTATTAGGAAATGAAAGTCAGAGACAATGGGTACAGATGTAGAATGAATCATACATCTGTTGGTTGGAAGAGGAGAAAGCTCCCATTTGATATTTTCTGTCTACTGTCAGAAGTATTGAAGTGAAGTTATTAATTGAGTTGAGTGAAGAGTGGGTCTTGCAAGTTTGAGGAGACAGATTATTGAGTAAAGAGTGGGTCTTCCAAGTTTGAGAAGAGAGATTATAGTGGAATTATTTAATACTATTGAGATTTGTGGTCTTAAACCTACAGCAAACCAATAAGCAGGTTTGTGTAATATTCTTCACATTCATCATTAGTCAGATGTAGGAATGGAGAAAACAGATTATTAGGTTCAATCAACAGTGAGATGATAGGATGTAAAGAAGGTGTAGAAAGAGAGACATGGATCTAAGTTAAAAGTGTTTGCAAAGATCCATTGAAAGAGTGAACTTTGAAATCTAAGCTGGTTAAGGAGAAAGGTTCGGTCGTGAAGAAGTTATGAACAGTGAAAAAGTAACAGGATCAATTGAAGTATTGATCAGAAAAAAAGTTGATGCATTTCAGTTAGGTAAATAAGAGAACTAGAAGGATAAGAAATAGGGAATGTGATATAATTGTCGATAAACCAAACATGACCGTGAGAGTGAGTGGCTGAGGTTTGAAATGAGTATGAAAATAGCATTAATTGAGAAGAAATTAAAGGACAGAGATTAGATGTTGGAGGGGTCATCCTTGGAATATTGAATTTACCAAGTAGAAATACAATATAGGGTGGAGAATAAACCAGGTTCTAAAGTCCTCACTGAAGAGGATGAGCAGGGGTAAGTAGTGTTAGCTGGTGGCAAATACTTATGCAATAAGCATCAAATGGGTGAAGTTTCTGAAGTGTGTAGGAGGAGAAATGGTTTGGACTTTGCAAGTAGATCAAGGCATACAACTACCCTAGCTTTACATCCTTAAAACTGTAGAGTGTGAGGAAAAGCAGGCCCCACTTGAGAGAGTTGAAAGGAGGGTCATATCACCAGGGAACACTGGTTATAGTTAGCTCTAGATAATGAATGTTCCATCAGAAGAGGTTGAGATAATGCAGAATTATCTGACGATACATTCTGAGTTGCAGGAAGACCTGGGAAGATGGACATTTCATGACTGGGCTTGATGAGAGATGTGCAGAGCTGTTACAGAGATGAAGTTTGTTTGGATATTAATAGATAACTTTGAATATTTAACTAGATGCAAATGGTTCTCCCTATGATGGTTTAACAGCAGGATATGCTATATGGTGGGGTTAAAATAGAGATTGTAGAAAATTATCTAGATAAAATGAAGGCTTGAAAAATTAATCACTGGGAGAAAATATATAAGGGTGTCAACTACATTAAGTACAGTGTGAATTACACATTTATTTGGGATTGCAAATGGTAGTTTGCCTTCCTGAGAACTACTGCATTTATAAAATGCTTTCCTTTTAATGCTTTTTTTTTCCCTTTCTTTCATTTTCTTCCATATTTTTACAGGCTTATTCCCATTTGGTAGTAAATTAGCTTCCTGGAGAATGCAGAGATCAATGCATTTCATTAGAGGGAAGATAAGACTTGAAACAGATCCACTGGAAATCCTAAGTTTGTACACATATTGGGAAGAATGCTCTCCCTGTTCACGTGTGTGTGTGTGTGTGTGTGTGTGCATGCACGCGTGTGTGAAAGCAGAGCTTATAAGAAGCCCTAAAAACCAAGTGTGAAAACTGATGTCTAGGTTAGGGAGCAGCAAATATTCTAGTTGTATGTATAGGCACACTAGAAGGAATTGTCCCTGAATAAATCAGTGATTGCTTTTTACAGTTATATTTACTTGTGCAATAATTTGTCATAGAATTTAAGATCCATAACTCCAAATGTATGCCATCTGTTTTATAGGAGCATTTTTATCCCTCAGAAACAAGTGCAGAATCTATAAACACAAAATAGGAATGCATATATTCACTTAGAATATTAGAAACTTGTAAAATATTAGGTTAATCTTTTACATTATTGCTATTTATAAATTTATTAGGTAGGGTAATGAATGAATTGATTCCTCATTTCACTTCCTTAAAGATTCCTGTTTATTTAGCTAAGGAATGTTTATTGAGTCCTACTAATAACTAACAGTGAAAATGTACTGTCTTATGGTGGGTTGTTTACTCCATACTATTTTCCCATATTATTAAGTAATGCAAAGTATTAATCAAATGCCTGTTAACATAGGGTACTGTGCTAGGCATTGAGATACTGTGGTGCCTGTCTTCATGTGCTCAAATTCTTGCAAGAATGAAGAAGAAAAGCTAACTAACAGCTATTGAGTTCTTATGCCAGGCACTGTTTATTTTATTTAATCTTCACTATATGTAGTAAATATTATTGTATAATTCCTGCATTATAGATAAAGCTGAACTATTTCGAGGAGCTATAAAAGTTCTGTATGCTTGTGCTTGATTTAATGGAAATCAGACAGATACCATGAAGCCTCTTAGGAATCCCCCACTTATCCAGCATAATGCAGTTCTGGAATAAAAATAACTAAACATTTTGAGGAATTCATCAGCTGTTTCCTCAATTTATATTGTAGCAGTTGTAACAATGACTAATTAGTGTCAGTAAAATATGCGACCAGAAACATGCTGATGGATTTCATAATTGAATGCAGGATATAAATTAACATTATAAATATTTTCTCCAAAATGTGTGCTTTTTGCCCTATCCTGAACCACTCTGGATTCAGGTTATACTTGAAGTAAATGATCTTGTGTGCTAACCATGTAGCAAGCTATTTCCCATTCTCAGAAATACTTTTCTTTTCTGGAGGAATTGAGGCAGTTACTCCAGGTGTGAGAAATCTGGCTGTATCCAGTTTTATATTATAACGTGGAATTCAAGTCACATCAGCGGTTTTGACATTTGGCTTCTTTTTTCTTTTTTTTTTACTGATTCACTTCTTTTTAAAATTATTTTTATTTTTTATTATACTTTAAGTTCTAGGGTACCTGTGCACAACGTGCAGGTTTGTTACATATGTATACATGTGGCATGTTGGTGTGCTGCATCCATTAACTCGTCATTTACATTAGGTATATCTCCTAATGCTATCCCTCCCCCCACCCCCATCCCACAACAGGCCCGGTGTGTGATGTTATCCTTCCTGTGTCCAAGTATTCTCATTGTTCAATTCCCACCTATAAGTGAGAACATGCGATGTTTGGTTTTCTGTCCTTGCAATAGTTTGCTGAGAATGATGGTTTCCAGCTGCATCTATGTCCCTACAAAAGACATGAACTCATCCTTTTTTATGGCTGCATAGTATTCCATGGTGTATATGTGCCACATTTTCTTAATCCAGTCTATTCTTGATGGACATTTGGGTTGGTTCCACATCTTTGCTATTGTGAATAGCACCACAATAAACATATATGTGCATGTGTCTTTATAGCAGCATGATTTATAATCCTTTGGGTATATACCCAGTAATGGGATGGCTGGGTCAAATGGTATTTCTAGTTCTAGATCCTCGAGGAATTGCCACACTGTTTTCCACAATGGTTGAGCTAGTTTACAGTCCCACCAACAGTGTAAAGTGTTCCTATCTCTCCACATCCTCTCTAGCACCCGTTGTTTCCTGACTTTTTAAGGATCACCATTCTAACTGGTGTGAGATGGTATCTCATTGTGGTTTTGATTTGCATTTCTCTGATGGCTAGTGATGATGAGCATTCTTTCATGTGTCTGTTGGCTGTATGCATGTCTTCTTTTGAGAAATGTCTGTTCCTATCCTTTGCCCACTTTTTGATGGGGTTGTTTGTTTTTTTCTTGTAAATTTGTTTGTGTTCTTTGTAGGTTCTGGATATTAGCCCTTTGTCAGATAAGTAGATTGTAAAAATTTTCTCCCATTCTGTAGGTTGCCTGTTCACTCTGATGGTAGTTTCTTTTGCTATGCAGAAGCTCTTTAGTTGAATTAGGTCCCATTTGTCAATTGTGGCTTTTGTTGCCATTGCTTTTGGTGTTTTAGACATGAAGTACTTGCCCACGCCTATGTCCTTAATAGGTTTTCTTCTAGGGTTTTTATGGTTTTAGGTCTAACATTTAAGTCTCCAATCCATCTTGAATTAATTTTTGTATAAGTTGTAAGGAAGGGATCCAGTTTCAGCTTTCTATATATGGCTAGCCAGTTTTCCCAGCACCATTTATTAAATAGGGAATCCTTTCCCCATTTCTTTTTTTGTCAGGTTTGTCAAAGATCAGATGGTTGTAGATGTGTGGTATTATTTCGGAGGGCTCTGTTCTGTTTCATTGGTCTATATCTCTGTTTTGGTACCAGTACCATGCTGTTTTGGTTACCGTAGCCTTGCAGTATAGTTTGAAGTCAGGTAGTATGATGCCTCCAGCTTTGTTCTTTTGGCTTAGGATTGTCTTGGCAATGTGGGCTCTTTTTTGGTTCCAAATGAACATTAAAGTAGTTTTTTCCTATTCTGTGAAGAAAGCCATTGGTATCATAATGGGGATGGCATTGAATATATAAATTACCTTGGGCGGTATGGCCATTTTCATGATATTGATTCTTCCTATTTGTGATCGTGGAATGTTCTTCCATTTGTTTGTGTCCTCTTTTATTTCACTGAGCAGTGGTTTGTAGTTCTTGAAGAGGTCCTTTACATCCCTTGTAAGTTGGATTCCTAGGTATTTTATTCTCATTGAAGCTATTGTGGATGGGAGTTCACTCATGATTTGGCTCTCTGTTTGTCTGTTATTGGTGTGTAAGAACGCTAGTGACTTTTGCACATTGATTTTATATCCTGAGACTTTGCTGAAGTTGCTTATCAGCTTAAGGAGATTTTGGGCTGAGATGATGGGGTTTTCTAAATATACAGTCATGTCATCTGCAAACAGGGACAATTTGACTTCCTCTTTTTCTAATTGAATACCCTTTATTTCTTTCTTTTGCCTGAATTCCCTGGCCAGAACTTCCAACACTATGTTGAATAGGAGTGGTGATAAAGGGCATCCCTGTCTTTTGCCAGTTTTCAAGGGGAATGCTTCCAGTTTTTGCCCATTCAGTATGTATTGACTGAGGGTTTGTCATAAATAGCTCTTATTATTTTGAGATATATCCTGTCAATACCAAATTTATTGAGAGTTTTTAGCATGAAAGGCTGCTGACTTTTGGCAAAGGCCTTTTCTGCATCTATTGAGATAATCTTACGGTTTTTTTCTTTGGTTCTGTTTATATGCTGGATTACGTTTTTTCTTTTGCATATGTTGAACCAGCCTTGTATCCCAGGGATGAAGAAGGCAAGAAATAACTAAAATCAGAGCAGAACTGAAGGAGATAGAGACACAAAAAACCCTTAAAAAAATCAATGAAGCCAGGAGCTGGTTTTTTGCAAAGATCAACAAAATTGATAGACTGCTAGCCAGACAAAAGAGGAAAAGAGAAGAATCAAATAGATGCAATAAAAAATGATAAAGGGGATATCGCCACCGATCCCACAGAAATACAAACTACCATCAGAGAATACTAAAAACACCTCTATGCAAATAAACTAGAAAACCTAGAAGAAATGGATAAATTCCTGGACACATACACTCTCCCATGACTAAACCAGGAAGAAGTTGAATCCCTGAATAGACAAATAACAGGCTCTGAAATTGAGGCAATAATTAATAGCCTACCAACCAAAAAAAGTCCAGGACTAAATGGATTCAGTCAAATTCTACCAGAGGTACAAAGAGGATCTGGTACCATTCCTTCTGAAATTATTCCAATCAATAGAAAAGAGGGAATCCTCTCTAATTCATTTTATGAGGCCAACATCATCCTGATACCAAAGCCTGGCAGAGACACAACAAAAAAGAGAATTTTAGACCAATATCCCTGATGAACATCAATGCAAAAATCCTCAATAAAATACTGGCAAACCTAATCCAGCAGCACATCAAAAAGCATCCACCATGATCAAGTTGGCTTCATCCCTGGGATGCAAGGCTGGTTCAACATTTGGCTTCTAAAGTGTCCACCATTGTGGTAAATATGTCCTTCAGTCACCAGAACACTCAATAAAACTTAAAAAAAGTCAAATCTATTTTTCCTATTGACATTTTTTTGGATCGTTTGCAGCAACCAATGAACAGAAATGAATTTACTATTTTATTAACTGTTTTCAATAAACCTTCCTGAAATTTATCCATAAAAATAAACGATAAAAGCTATGGAATTTTAGAGATAGACGTAATAAAACAGCTCACTGACTGTTTAAATAGAGGCAAAAAAATAAAGTAATTATACTATTTCTTTTTTCCTGTGTTATAAATACATTTAATTTAATGTTAAGATGTCTAAAGATTACAAAATGTTGCTTTAAGCTTCTAATGTTAAAGTATTAAAATTTTGAACTCTGTGTTTTAGATAAAACAATGGATTTTGATTTCTTCCATCACAAGTAGAACCTTTAAAATATTTAGAAAAGTGTCATCAATGTTTGGGAGTCAGGTAAAGAAACTATTCTATAGGCATGGATGTAAAATCATTCTAATGTAAAATATTTATTTTCTGAGATTATGCCAAAATAACACCTTAGTTATACTTGAAAGGTGAAATACAATTAAATTTTACTTTGAAGTTTAAAATATAGGATTTAAGCAAGCATTTTCTGGATCATTTAACTGTGCATTAATCTTATTTTTTAAAATGATATACCACTTTAAAATTTTAGTGGTCTCATCTAAATGAAAAGTAAGTTAATTTAAAAAATTTTTGCTTTATATGAATACATCAAACTTTTAGATAAGAAGTAATATAATTTTTTCTTCATGACAAATGAAGTACATCTCAAATTTAATAGTTTTTCCTTATAAACTGTATCACCTAGCAGAGCACTCATAAAATACTGATAGAAAAGCAAGTTTCGGAAAAAGAATTTCTTTATGAATTTACAAAGCAAAACTTAAAAACCGCTTTGAATTATTTTTCTTTCTTTACTTAACAAAATTATCATTTTAGTTTAGTTTATTTTTAACAATGTTTAACATAAATGATATAGAGCTAAAGCCATTGTTATTATTATTAGTAGTATGGATCTGCTGATTAGCGTCCATACATTAACTATACCCTTTAATCAGAAATTAAATTTCTTTAAAGTGGAGTGAGAACTTTTTATTTTATCTTATGTATTTATTTATTTATTGTTTATTATACTTCAAGTTCTGGGGTATGTGTGCGGAACGTTCAGGTTTCTTACATAGGTATACATGTGACATGGTGGTTTGCTGCGTACATCAACCTGTCATCTACATTAGGTATTTCTCCTAATGCTATCCCTCTCCCACCCCTCAACCCCCAAAAGGCCCTGGTGTGTGATGTTCCTCTCCCTGTGTCCATGTGTTCTCATTGTTCAGCTCACACTTACGAGTTACAACATGCAGTGTTTGGTTCTCTGTTCCTGTATTAGTTTGCTGAGAATGATGGTTTCCAGCTTCATCCGTGTCCCTGCAAAGGACATGAACTCACCCTTTTTATGGCTGCATAGTATTCCATGGTGTATATGTGCCACATTTACTTTATCCAGTCTATCATTGATGGGCATTTGGGTTGGTTCTAAGTCTTTGCTATTGTTAACAGTGCCACAGTAAACATACCTATGCATGTATCTTTATAGTAGAATGTCTTATAATCCTTTGGGTGTATACCCAATAATGGGATTGCTGGGTCAAGTGGTATTTCTTGTTCTAGATCCTTGAGGAATTGCCACACTGTCTTCCACAATTGTTGAACTAATTTACACTCCCACCAACCTGTAAAAGCATTCCTATTTTTTCAGCATCTGTTATTTCCTAACTTTTTAATGATCGCCATTCTAACTGGCATGAGATGCTATCTTATCATAGTTTTGATTTGCTTTTCTCTGATGACCAGTGATGATGAGCGTTTTTTCATATGTTTATTTGCTGCATAAATGTCTTCTTTGGAGAAGTGTCTGTTCATATCTTCACCCACTTTTTTATGGGGTTGGTTTTTTTTTTTGTAAATTTGCTTAAGTTCATTGTCGATTCTGGACATTAGCTTTTTGTCAGGTGGATAGATTACAAAAATTTTCTGCCATTCTGTAGGTTGCCTCTTCACTCTGATGATAGTTTCTTTTTCTGTGCAGAAGTTCTTTAGTTTAATTAGATCCCATTTTTGGCTTTTGTTGCCATTGCTTTTGGTGTTTTAGTCATGAAGTCTTTGCCCATACTTATGTCCTGAACGGTATTGCCTAGATTTTCTTGTAGGGTTTTTATGGTTTTAGGTCTTACGTATGAGTCTTTAATCCATCTTTAGTTAATTTGTATATAAAGTATTAGCAAGGGATCCAGTTTCAGCTTTCTGCATTTGGCTAGCCAGTTTTCCCAACACCATTTATTAAATAGGGAATCCTTTCCCCATTGCTTGTTTTTGTCAGGCTTGTCAAAGATCAGATGGTTGTAGATGTGTGGTGTTACTTCTGAGGGCTCTGTTCTGTTCCATTGGTCTATATCTCTGTTTTGGTAACAGTACCATGCTGTTTTTGTTGCTGTAGCCTTGTAGTATAGTTTGAAGTTAGGTACCATGATGCCTTCAGTGTTGTTCATTTACTTAGGATTTTCTTGTCTATGTGGGCACTTTTTTGGTTCCATATGAAATTCAGTGTAGCTTTTTCCAATTCTGTGAAGAAAGTCATTGGTTGCTTGATGGGGATAGCATTGAGTGTATGAATTACTTTGGGCAGTATGGCCATTTTCATGATATTGATTCTTCCTATCCACGAGCATGGAATATTCTTCCATTTGTTTGTGTTCTCTTTTATTTCATTGAGCAGTGGTTTGTAGTTCTCCTTGAAGAGGTCCTTCACATCCCTTGTAAGTTGGATTCCTAGGTATTTTATTCTTTTTGTAGCAATTGTGAATGGGACTTCACTCATGATTTGGCTCTCTCTTTATCTGTTATTGGTGTATAGGAATGCTAGTGATTTTTGCACATTGATTTTTATCCTGAGACTTTGCTGACGTTGCTTATCAGCTTAAGGAGATATTGGGCTGATAGAATGGAATTTTCTAAATATACAATAATGTCATCTGCAAACAGGGGCAATTTGGCTTTCTCTTTTCCTAACTGAATACCCTTTATTTCTTTCTCTTGCCTGATTGTCCTGGCCAGGACTTCCAATACTATGTTGAACAGGAGTTGTGAGAGATGGCCTCCTTGTCTTTTGCCAGTTTTCAAAGGGAATGCTTCCAGTTTTTGCCCATTCAGTATGATATTGTCTGTGGGTTTGTCATAAATAGTTCTTATTATTTTGAGATAAGTTCCATCAATACCTAGTTTATTGAGAGTTTTTAGCATAAAGGCTGTTGAATTTTGTCAGAGGCCTTTTCTGCATCTATTGAGATAATCATGTGGTTTTTGTCGTTGGTTCTGTTTATGTGATGAATTATGTTTATCGATTTGCATATGTTGAACCAGCCTTGTATCCCAGGGATGAAGCTGACTTGGTCGTGGTGGATAAGATTTTTGATGTGCTGCTGGATTTGGTTTGCCAGCATTTTATTGAGGATTTTTACATCTATGTTCATCAAGGATATTTGCCTGAAATTTTCTTTTTTTGTTGTGTCTCTGCCAGATTTTGGTATCAGGATGATGCTGGCCTCATAAAATGAGTTAGGGAGGATTCCCTCAATTTCTATTGTGTGGAATAGTTTCAGAAGGAATGGTACCAGATCCTCTTTGTATCTCTGGTAGAATTTGACTCAATCCATTTAGTCCTGGACTCTTTTTGGTTGGTAGGCTATTAATTACTGCTTCAATTTTAGAACTTGTTGTTCTATTCAGGGATTCGACTTCTTCCTTGTTTAGTCTTTGGAGGGTGTATGTATCCAGGAATTTATCCATTTCTTCTAGGTTTTTCTAGTTTATTTGAGTAGAGATGTTTATAGTATTCTCTGATGGTAGTTTGTATTTCTGTGGGATTGGTGGTGATATCCCCTTTATCATTTTTTATTATATCTTTTTGATTCTTCTCTCTTTTCTTCTTTATTAGTCTGGCTAGCAGCCTATTTTGTTGATCTTTTCAAAAAACCAGCTCCTAGATTCATTGAGTTTTTGAAGGGTTTTCATGTGTCTATCTCCTTTAGTTCTGCTCTGATCATAGTTATTTCTTGTATTGTGCTAGCTTTTGAATTTGTTTGCTCTTGCTTCTCTAGTTCTTTTTTTTTTTTTTGAGACAGAGTTCTCACTCTGTGGCCCAGGCTGGAGTGCAGTGGCGCGATCTGGGCTCACTGCAAGCCCCGCCTCTTGGGTTCATGCCATTCTCCTGCCTCAGCCTCCCAAGTAGCTGGGACTACAGGCGCCCGCCACCACGCCTGGCTAATTTTTTGTGTTTTTAGCAGAGACGGGGTTTCACCATGTTAGCCAGAATGGTCTGGATCTCCTGACCTTGTGATCCTCCCGTCTCGGCCTCCCAAAGTGCTGGGATTACAGGCTTGAGCCACCGCGCCCGGCCTTCTCTAGTTCTTTTAATTGTGATGTTAAGGTGTTGAATTTAGATCTTTTCCTACTTTCTCTATTGGGCATTTAGTGTTACAAATTTCCCTCTACACACTGCTTTAAATGTGTCGTAGAGATTCTGGTACATTTTGTCTTTGTTCTCATTGGTTTCAAAGAACATCTTTACTTCTGTCTCCATTTCATTATTTGCCCAGTGGTTATTCAGGAGCAGGTTGTTCAGTTTCCATGTAGTTGTGTGGTTTTGAGTGAATTTCTTAAACCTGAGTTCTAATTTGATTGTACTGTGGTCTGAGAGACTGTTTGTTATGATTTCCATTCTTTTGCATTTGCTGATAAGAGTTTTACTTCCAATTATGTTGTGATTTTTAGAATAAGTGTGATGTGGTGCTGAGAAGAATGTGTATTCTGTTGATTTAGGGTAGAGAGTTCTGTAGATGTCTATTAGGTCTGGTTGGTCCAGAACTGAGTTCAAGTCCTGGATATCCTTGTTCATTTTCTGTCTCGTTAATCTGTCTAATATTGACAGTGGGGTGTTAAAGTCTCCCACTATTATTGTGTGGGAGTCTAAGTCTGTTTGTAGGTCTCTAAGAACTTGCTTTATGAATCTGGGTGCTCCTGTATTGGGTACATATATATTTAGGATAGTTAGTTCTTTTTGTTGCATTGATCCCTTTACCATTATGTAATGACCTTCTTTGTCTCTTTTGATCTTTGTTAGTTTAAAGTCTGTTTTATTAGAGACTAGGTTTCCGACACCTGCTTTTTTTTTTTTTTTTTGCTTTCCATTTGCTTGGTAACTCTTCCGCCATCCCTTTATTTTGAGCCTATATGTGTCTTTGCACATGAGATGGATCTCCTGAATACATCACATCAATGGATCTTGACTTTTTATTCATTTTGCCAGTCTGTGTCTTTTAACTGGGGCATTTAGCCCATTTACATTTAAGGTTAATGTTGTTATGTGTGAATTTGATCCTGTCATTATGATTCTAGATGGTTATTTTGCCCATTATTTGATGCAGTTTCTTAATAGTGTCGATGGTCTTTACAAACTGGTATGTTTTTGAAGTGTCTGGTACCGGTTTTTCTTTTCCATGTTTATTGCTTCCTTCTGGAACTCTTGTAAGGCAGGCCTGGTGGTGACAAAATCTCTCAGCATTTGCTTGTCTGTAAAGGATTTTATTTCTCCTTTGCTTACGAAGTTTAGTTTGGCTTGATGCAGAATTTTGGATTGAAAATTCTTTTCTTTAAGAATGTTGACTATCCTGGCTAACAAGGTGAAACTATGTCTCTACTAAAAATACAAAAACAAAATTAACTGGGCATGGTGGCGGGCACCTGTCGTCCCAGCTACTTGGGAGGCTGAGGTGGGAGAATGGCATGAACCCGGGAGGTGGAGCTTGCAGTAAGCCAAGATTGTGCCACTGCACTCCAGCTTGGGCGACAGAGCGAGACTACTTCGAAGGGAAGGGAAGGGAAGGGAAGGGAAGGGAAGGGAAGGGAAGGGAAGGGAAAAGTTGGGAAAAGTTGAATATTGGCCCCCACTCACTTCTGGCTTCTAGAGTTTCTGCTGAGAGATCCACTGTTAGTCTGATGGACTTCCCTTTGTGGGTAACTTGACCTTTCTCTCTGGCTGCCCTTAACAATTTTTCCTTCATTTCAACCTTGGTGAATCTAATGATCCTGTGTCTTGGAGTTGCTCTTCTCGAGGGACACTTTGTGGTGATCTCTGTATTTCCTGAATTTGAATGTTGTCAAGTATTGCCAAATTCAAGTATTCGCCTGGCCAATACTTGCTTCTCTTATTGAACCCTCTTCAGAATTCTGCCAAACAGATTGTTTCCTTTTAGTCTGAAGCCCCTTCCAAGAACATTCTACTTGGTGGCCTCTTCCACTGTGTTGTATGGGTATCATTGATATCAGTTATTTAGTGGTGCTTTTCTCTTCCCTTTTGGTTGTATGATTGTGTTTTTGGTAACACTTACATATTCAGAAGAAAGTGAATATAAATACGTGTCCTTTGTATGTCCCCATTAAATGGAATCCAATTGACACTTGAAACTTAGGATGTTAGACTTTGAAAAAAGAAATAATTGATGTATTATTCAATGCTGGTCATTATAACATTGGTGCTGATTTCTTGGATTTCTGTCCCCAAACTTCAGTATGAAACTGAGTGCAGATATGTATCTATTACTTGTAATATTTCCTTCATATTATGAACAGGAAAATTTCATCTTTTTTAAATCATAATTTTCATAGATTATGTTAACTCTGAGTCTTATATAGGTCCCTGATAATCTATAATCAGCATGTTATCAGCGAGTATATGTGCCATTATAAACATCACACACACAGATGACAACCTGAAATGAAAAACCTTTACAGAGAAGGGAGTGACAGCAGGCAAGCACAGAGGGAATGAGTTTAACAGCACAAGTACTAAATAGAAATAAATAATTAGTTTAAGGTGAAGTAAAGAGAATGTAGTTGAAATATTAAGAATCCATTAAAGTACAAGAATACTTCTGTAAGAGGAGACTGTCAGGAGAGAGTCCATGAAGTGTGTAATCTCCAGAGTCATTCCAGGCTGACAGGTGACACCTGTCTACCCAGCGAGTAATTAAAAAGTAATGACATCAATGCTGCCCATTCACCATGAAAGATGAGGCTCCTGAGAAGGATTACATGCCTGAAATGATCCTATATTTATTCAAACTGTCACCTTTCTTCCCCTTTAGAGAATCTCAGGTCTCAATGGCTGAGCTATGCCAGATCAGATCAGCTCTTGATTGACAAATGCCTGTGGTGCTGCCTGTGTTTCCATAGATGGAGGAGAAGTGACTCAGCAGGAAGTGCTAGTCCCTGGGTGTAGAAAGAGCTGAGTGAGGTGTTCTACTTTTCCAAAGTGAAATCTGTAAAGTGAGATGTTTCTATTTATTTTCTTCCTCTTCTTTTTTTTTAACCTCTTCTTCTCAACTGCTAACATTGTAGCTATGACTGAAGGAGAATTTGAATGGCAGTTTTCTGGAATCCATTTTAAATGAAATTGTCATCTGACTTTAATGAGTCATCTTAAAGTGCAAAAATGGAGTAGTAATTTTGAAATTCTCTTCACCCTAATAGTATATGATTCTGTATCAAAATGGCAGCCCAATGGTCATGAAAACAAACATTATCATCTTGTATTCAAAATAGGTATGTAAATTAAGAGTGACTCAAACAAGTACGTGAAAAATGGAAGTTTATTAACTATTTTAAAAATAAATGATTTAAAATTGCTTTCAAGCAAGTGGTTAAACAATATTTCAGATCCAGATGGTTGTGATCTAGGGTCCAAACCCAAATTTGCTGACATTTTGTAAGAGCCTGAGATTTTAGATAGCTCTCGTATAGCACATCAGTACTTTGCAGTGGATGTATAGGATAATAAAAAAGGTTGGAATTCCAGGGGTTAGAACCAAAAGTAGGATTTTACAAAATGAAAAAGACAAGACTCTTAAGGAGTGCTTGGAAGGAAATGTTGAAAGCTTTACAAACTGTGATAGTAAGTATTTATAAGTAATTCAATTACATATAGTCAGTTTCATGATATGTATTCATAATCTAATACAAATTAAATGTAAATTTTTTGTAAACTAGAATGCCATACACAAAGTGAAAATTATCGTTCTGGAGAATTAAGTGAGAATATCTTGTGAATCAAGTTTTGTAAATTAAAATAACATATCTTTATGTAATTAGTGGTGGTGGTAGAAAGTAAACCAAAGGCAAATAGTAGGAAAACTCTTGTATGGAGGCTTCTCATGAGTGAAGTCACAATGATGTCAGTGAAGAAAGTGCTCGGGCACTCTGATTGATGATGATGATATAACTGGGAAAGAGTGCTATAAATTGATGGGATGTATGTCAGAGTTCTGAGAGATAGATTGAAAAATGAATGTGGAATTAGAGTCAGAAAACTACTTTTTGGGTCTTAACACCTGTTTCATCACCTTGAGTAAGTTATGTAATTCTTTGAAAATCAAATTCATAAACAACCATAAGATATGGCAAATGATATCCGTACTGCTTACCTCACAAAATATGAGTAGAAATTACCTCCACCATAGTTCTACAGGAGATAGATTTTTCTTTTTGGTGTTTTCTTCAGGCCATGGCAAGTGTTCCTAAGTATGGAACCAATAAATTGACATTTTAAAAGTACTGGGTACAGGTAATCAGTAACCACAGATGCATATGTATGTGGTAGGTCTGCTTGCACTGGCAAGACTACCTCTTTTAAAACCTTGCTCAACAAACTAATGATGAGTGCTTGAGATGATGAATACCCCAATTACGCTAATTTGATCATTCCCCATTGTATGCTTATATCAAAATATCAGATGTATCCTGTAAATATGTTCAACTGTTACACATCCTTAAAAATTAGAAATTAAAAATTTAAAAAGTAAATAAAATATTGCTCAAGCTTTTAATTATTTTCTATGGGGTATTGCCCAACTTAATCTTGTACCTAGATTTCCATATATTTCTGCATGTGCATAAGGGACCTGTGATAACATTTCCTAATACTGGAGTGCAGGTTTACAAGCTCAATAGTGCACGCCAGTTGAAAAAATTCATGTGTGCCCCATTCAATTACATGATCAATGAATATAACAGATAGAAAACACATTATTGGAAACAAGTGCTCATTGGAACCTTCATTTTTGCAGATTTTCTTCTCTTCCTCATATTTATTTAGGTAAGATAGGACACTCTGTTTGCATAACAGACATGAAATAATTTTGTCCTCATGGTCATTAGTGTGACACTTGCCATATACACTAAATTCCTTTTGAGTCAGATTCATTGCTGGTATCCTTCATGAGCTACAGAAGGCTACAGATGCTTCCCCAGTGGTGGTTTGATCTACTTCAGGGGAAGGTCAGTCCTCCTGCAAAGACACACACACACATACACACACACACACACACACCCCTCTGCAAAGAGACACACATATACACTCACACACACAAACACACATATACTCGAGCACACACCCCTCTGATCTAAACTGATCTTGGATAAAATGCATAGGGAAATTCATTTCCAACTGCTTAGTTTCATGGATAATGCCAGAAGCCAGAAAAATGTTTTTCCTTTTTCTAGGGTGCTGAGTTAAATCAAGTCTAAAATGGGAAGAAAATATAAACAATAATCAGTAGACTACCCATCTGGAGAGAAAATAATTTGAGGCTTTATAAATCATACATACAGATATTAAACCTATTCTTCATTTAAAACCTTTTTTTCACTGCTCATATGGTTAGAATTACCACCAACTGGACAAAATATTTTCTATCCTAGTTATTTTGGAATTGTATCTATAAGAAGCATAAGAATCATAGACAATGTTTCATGTTAACATTCTGCTATGAGTTTATCAAACATATTACCAAAAATTAGGAAGGAACATGAAATATGGTTAAAGAAGAATCAGTATTCTGAACTCTCTTGCTTCAAATCATCTTTAGTTCCCTGGAGACACTTTTAATCGCCAAAGGATATTAATAATATTGCAGGCTGGAACTTCTAAGCAGTAAAGCCTGAAATAAATGGCAAAAATCTGGCTTGAATTCTCATTGTTGCCTATGCTACCATGTATCACACCTCTATGGAGGCCCAACAGTTTATCTTCTCTTGATAATATCTATAAATATAAAGATGTTAATAGACTTTTAGGGAGCATATGTACGAGAGAATATAAACTGTTTGCAAAAACATCCTACATGTATTAGTTTAATTGTACATTTTCTTTTCTCCAGAGTGACTTTTTCCCACAGGGAAGACACCCATGCCTTCAGATTCATTTATACTAATGGTCACGAATGAGGTGTAGGGGGCGGGGGGATGGGGTTTGGTGAGTAGAGAGTGGGGAGGAGCCAGGATACAAAAGGTGGCCCTAGATTTCAGTCTTCAGGTTATATACACTCTTGTGTTCATTAGAAGAGCTAAATAGAATCTTTAGCTTGCCTTTGCAAGTCAGCTGCTCGTCTCTGAGGTCTAGAAAACTTCTTGAACCTGGGTTCATTATTACTCATGTCAATATCTAGGAGAAAATTCCATGTTGATAATTTCTGTCAGAATCAAGGTAAAGTTACTTAACACATTTTTAGACAGGGTAAACTCTGACATCATAAATAATGTATTGACTAGCTCCCTAAAATTTTGCAGTTTGACTTTGATAAGTGCCTGAAGTATATTTTTGCAAATATAACACTTCTTTTGATCAAGAATTTATAGAAAAACAATAAAGATATTTTTGATATAACATTTTCTCCTGGATATTGATTTTCACAAGTCTATTAGATGTTGATGAAATTTCTATGAACTTGTATTGGCAAATGATATGTCAGCTAATATCAAGAGATGAGCAAATTCACGGACTTTGGGACTGAATCTTGAAAGAGAAATGGCTCATAAAATTTTGGAATTGAAACGAGCTTAGAGACAATTGGACTCAACCCCTTGTTTATATAGATGATGAAACTGTGGACATGGTCATCTAAGCACAGCCAGTGAACAGAACCCTGGTTACAAGACTTTCAATCAAACATATCCTCTCCATGGTGGTATGGGAATGCAAAAACTGATGGGCATTGATTCTTAAACTGTGGTCTTTAGACCAACAGCATCAGCATTGCCTGGAAATTTGTTAGAAATGCAAATTTGTAGGCTCCACATCAGACCTCCTGAATCAGAAACTCTGGGTTTGGGGTCGTGTAATTTGTTTTTTAACAGGTGATTCTGATGCACACTAAAGTTTGAGAACCACTATGGTAGGACATTTTTAGTTCAAGAAAGGATATTTTAATTTTCTCTATTCACATTTACAATGCATTAAAAGTAAAAAAGATAATTGAAATGAAAAAATATTCTGATGATCTTATTTAGGGATTTATAATTCTGTTGACCAGATTTTTTTCATAAAAATCATGATATGCTAATTTGATTCACAATTATTTGCTAAAATAGCACCTTTAACGGAACATAAAATTTAGTAGACTGCAGCAGAACAAGGCATTAGTCTTTTAAAAAATACTTATTTTCTGATGGAGACTTACTCCTCAACTAAAGGATGTGGTTTATTTTATTGCGGTTGTATTACTTTGGTATCTTTTGCTTCCCTAAGAAGTCTACGTTTTGCTACATCCTACGTTTACCAGCCGGGCAAAGGTGCAATAACCAACTACAACATGTCATTTTCTGTTTTTGTCAACTAAAAGAGCAAATACATACAAACACTCGATGTCCATAATATTAAATAACTTTAAATTTCATCATATTTATTATGCCAAAAAATCAGAAAATATGGTACTATGTAAAAATTTTTGAGATTTATTCATATTGTTTTTTACTGTTGCATAGTATTCCAGGGTGTGAATATATTATAATTTACTTATCTATTCTTCTATTGATAGGCACTTTGGTTATTTCTAGATTTTTCTCTTACAGATTGTGTTGCATTGAACATTCTTCTCTATGTCTCCTGGAATATATACATGCAATTTTATTTTGGATATATATCTAAAACTAGAATGACTGAGTCATAGAATACATGAATATTGAATTTTACAAAGAAGATCAGACTACTTTCCAAATAATTTGTAGTAATTTATATTCCAATAGTTATATAAAATAAACACTGTTAAACCACATCTTTTTTTTAAACTTATTACTGTTCATATTTTTCAATACTATTTTAATGGGTATCACATTGTGGCTTCTATTTGCATTTCCCTGACTTCTATTAAGGTTGTTTCTGTTTCTATGTTTGTTGAGCGTGTGTTTTTTCTTCTTCAAAATAGATGCTAATGCATTTTACCTATTTTTCAAAGACTTTTTGTAGGCCTTCTATATTCTTTTTCTTTCAAATAAGCATGATTTATTTATTTTCTCTGGGGCATGGAACTATCATAATTTAAAATTTTAATTGAAGTCAAATATCCTTTATTTCTTTAAAAGGAAATATTGTAAATTCCTATTCTGAATTTCTCATTTTTTTGTTGTTGTTAAAAGTTTTTTTTTTCTATAATGGAATGTGGTGTTTGTTTACCCTCTGTAAAAGCTTTTGCTGCATATTCACATGGACTTGTCACTAATAAATTTAATATAAACAGAAGGTGAGCACAACTTTTGGGTGAGTTGCTTTAATATTCCTAAGTTTCGTTTTCTCCATATGTACAATTCATGTCGGTAAAGGTGAAAATGAGTCAATTATAGTAAAATAAGTGGCTGTGGACTAAATGCTTGTGTTCACTAAAAATTCATCTACTGGGGACAGTTGTGCTGGCTCACGCCTGTAATCCCAACACTTTGGGAGGCCGAGGCAGGCGGATCACTTGAGGTCAGGAGTTCAAGACCAGCCTGGCCAACATGGTGAAACCCCGTCTCTACTAAAAAATACAAAAATCAGCCAGGCGTGGTAGCAGGCACCTGTAATCCAAGCTACTTGGGAGGCTGAGGCAGGAGAATCGCTTAACCCCAGGAGGCAGAAGTTGCAGTGAGCCGAGATCGTCATTGCACTCCAGCCTGGGTAACACAGTGAGACTGTCTCAAAATAAATAAATAAATAAATAATTCATATATTGATGCCTAGTTTACAATGTGATAGTATTTGGGGGTAGGTCCTTTGAGAAGTAATTAGGTAATGAGGACAGAGCCCTCATGAACAGAATTTGTGTCTTTATAAGATGAGACAGGAGAGAGATGATATTTCTCTTTGTACCACGTGAAAATAAAGCAAAGAAAATGGCCATCTACAAACCAGGAAGCTTAGTGTGGCTGGATATGAAATTCTCTGTTGAAAATTCTTTTCTTTAAGGATGTTAAATATTGGCCCCCACTCTCTCCTGGCTTGTGGAGTTTCTACTGAGAGGTCTGCTGTTAGGCAGATAGGTTTTCCTTTGTAAGTGACGTGGCCTTTCTCTCTGGCTTAACTTTTTTTTCCCTTCATTTCAACCTTGGAGAATCTGATGATTATGTGTCTTGGGGTTGATCTTCTCATGCAGTATCTTAGTGGTGTTCTCTGTATTTCCTAAATTAGCATGTTGACCTGCCTTGCTAGATTCTGGAAGTTCTCCTGGATAATATCCTGAAGCATTTTTCCAGCTTGTTTCTATTCTCCCTGTCTCCTTCAGGTACTCCAGTCAATCATAGGTTCAGTGTTTTCACATAGTCTCTTATTTCTTGGAGGCTTTGTTTGTTCTTTTTCATTCTTTTTTCTCTAAAATTGTCTGCATGCCTTATTTCAGCAAGGTGGTCTTCAAACTCTGATACCCTTTCTTCCACTTAGTCAATTCAGCTATTGATAGTTGTGTATGCTTCACGAAGTTCTTGTGCTGTGTTTTTCAGCTCCATCAGGTCATATATGTTTCTCCTTAAACTGGGTATTGTAGTTAGCAGCTCCTCTCACCTTTTTTGAAGTTTCCTAGTATCTTTGCATTGGGTTAAAATGTGCTCCTTTAGCTCAGCTAAAAGGAGTTTGCTATTACCCATCTTCTGAAGCTGACTTCTGTCAGTTCATTCATCTCAACCTTCATCCAGTTCTGTGGACTTGCTGGAGAGGCATTGTGATCATTTGGAAGAGAAGAGACACTCTGGCCTTTTGGATTTTCAGCATTTTTTTGTTGATTCTTTCTCATCTTCATGAGTTTGTCTAGTTTTGATCGTTGAGGCTGCTGACTCTTGGATGGGTTTTTTGCAGGAACTTTTTTGTTGTTGTTGCTGTTGTTGGTGGTTTCTGTTTGTTTTTCTTTCAATGATCAGGTACCTCTTCTATAGGGCTGCTGTGATTTGTTGGGCTTTCACTTCAGGCCGTATTCATCTGGCTCACTCTAGCACCTGCAGATGTCACACAGAGAGGCTGGAGGACAGCGTAGATGGGTGCCTGCTCCTTCCTCTTGGATCTCTGACCTCAAGTGGCACCGACCTGATGCCAGTAGGATCACTCCTGTATAGGGTGTCTGATAACCCCTGTTGGAGTGTCTTACCAAGTTGGGTGGTACATGAAGCAGGACCCGGTAAGGTTCGTTATAAGTTCTTTGTCCCTCTGTTTGAAAATATGTTTTGTTCCTATACCCTTTTAAGAATTAAAACACGCATATTTACTTACCAATTTCCAAACCAGTCAAAAGTTCTAAATACAAAAACTCATAATTTGATAGTATCAGAATCTCAGGGAGTAGAACCTAGAAACATGTATTTTAAACAAGTGTCCTGGGTGATTTTTATTCATGATTAACTGGAGAACTAGATTAGAAAACAATTATACCAGAAAAATAGCCTAAATTAGGCTAAGGCAATTAGGCTTTAATTTTATCTATTTGTTGCTTTATAGTCAAGGCAAAATGGAAGCAGGCATTACTGAATTCTCATTATCTAACAAAAGAAAATATAGCAGATGATAAGGAGAGATGTATTTTGTGTGAACAGTGACTATGAAGAGTAATTTTCATTGTCAGATTTTAAATACACTTTCAAATAAGTTTTTAAATAGGGACATTGATCAACATAATGCATTGCGTCATCAGGAGCTATTCTACAAAAGATACACAGTTTTCATACTGTCTATTGCTAAAGCCAAAACCATTATATTTAAATCATATTTCTGCAATTTTTTTTTGCAGAGCTAAAGTCATTGTTCATGTGTATGCTATTTTGAACATGCACAAGTGTAAAAAAAGACAAAGAACTTAACCTTTTCATATACTAATATAAGGAACAATTTCATGATTTACTCTGGGCTCAATACTATGTATATATTGAGCATACAGAAATGGCTAAGATAGAGGCCCAGTCCTCAAGGAATTATGGTCTACAGATGAAACAGATCAGTACACAAAATGGTACACTATGCTGTGATTTTTTTTTTTTTTTCTTTTTGAAACAAGGTCTCTCTCTGTCACCCAGGCTAGTGTACAGTGGCACAATCTCAGCTCACTGCAACCTCTACCTCCTGGATTCAAGCAATTCTCCTGCCTCAGCCACCCTTATGCTGTGATGAATGTTTACTTAAACATGTTTCATAGATATCTCAGGGGAACAAATGGAGAAGGCTGCATAGAGAGGATGACACTCATTTGTCCTTAAAAGATATTTGCAAATAGAGTAAATAAATGCTTTTGCCTGATCAGTCTTCATTTGTCCTCTTTGTAGTAAGAATTCCACTATTCCTTATTGGAGCTACTCCTCTCCCACCTAGTTAGACAATCACGACCCCCTGCCACAGGAGTTATCATGAGATAACAGCTTGCATGAGAGTAGTGTATTTCCATGTATTCAGTCCAGAGGTGGGCACTATCCAGGTAAGGCCAAGCAGAGATTTTCGTCCTGGAATTGTTTGGCTGCATGGGAAAGTGAGAGTAGCTCTCTTTCTAAGAGTTCAGGAGTATTAAAAAGACATTGTTTTCCTAGAATTGTCTAGTGCTATCTTTGCTGTTATTTAGAGAGAGCCTGCTTGAGTAGAATAGTGCAAATTATCTGAACCCAAGTTCAAGTTTCACAAAGATGAGGAGAAAGAATATGCCAAAACAGATAATGTTTTATATATGAGCCTTTGGTACATTTAGTTTTTGGGACTGTGTCTTGATAGGACAAGCAAATGATAGCGCCAGAAAGGCATTTACAGATAAACAGGGAAAGTTGTGGAGAGGAGTTGTTAAAGTGTTACCAATTTGAAGTGAAAGGATGATGGCCTGACTTTGGCATAATTTATATAGGAGTATTTTGAATGAAAATTAGCTGTATGCAGCACAAACCATGTTAACATATGACACAAAGCTTATGCTCTGTTTACCACATCAGGATAGCATGTGTTATAAAAAGTTTGTCTAAAGTTATATCAAATATTTTAGATGGAAAGTAAAAACTAAATATATTTGAGATAATTTATGTCAGGTTATGATGTGCAATATAAAGATAACTATAGTATAATGAGGAATTATTTGACTGTTAATTGTTGTCTCCATCTGTTTTCTGTTTCTTATATCACCTAAAACTGTGTAATTTATAAACAAGGGGGAAAGTAATTTACTTCTTACAGTTATGAAGGCTGAGAAGTCCAAAGCTGAGGGCCTGCATCTTGAGAGAGCCTTCTTGCTGGTAGAGATTCTCTAGAGCTCCTGAGGCAGTGCAGGGCATTGTATGGTAAAGGAGCTGAGCACACTAGCTTAGATTTCTCTCTTTTTTTTCTTTTCTTTTTTTTTTTTTTTTTGAGACGGAGTCTCGCTCTGTCGCCCAGGCTAGAGTGCAGTGGCACAATCTCGGCTCACTGCAAGCTCCACCTCCCCGTGGAGCAGGAGAACCACAGGATTCTCCTGCCTCAGCCTCCCGAGTAGCTGGGACTACAGGCACCCGCCACCATGCCCAGCTAATTTTTTGTATTTTTTAGTAGAGTCGGGATTTCACCGTGTTAGATCTCCTGATCTCGTGATCCACCCGCCTTGGCCTCCCAAAGTGCTGGGATTATAGGCATGAGCCACCGCGCCCAGCCAGGTTTCTCTTTCTCCTCTTGTAAAGCCACTGATGACACTCCCATGATAGCCTATTCATTTATTATGACATTAATGCACGAATGGATTAATCCACTCATGAGGGCAGAGCCTTTATGACTCAATTACCTCTTAATAGCACAGCTTTCAGTACTACCACATTGGAGATTCAGTTTCAACATGCATTTTGGAGGGGACAAATATTTAAATCATAGCAACTGGTAAAAATTCCCTGGTTTTGAAACACAGATATGATTCTTATTGTCATTTATACTCTGTCCTAATGTCTGAAATGGATATATTTAAACTTACCCCATAGATTTATTGTGAAGCTTAAAAACAAGTGATGATAAGTAAACTATGAATTGATATAAAGTGTTAATATTTTTATTGATATATTACTGCATAATTCTCCATATTTTAATAGAGAATTGATGCTGGATAAAAATTGATGTCCTGCCTTAAAATTTGAAATAGTGGTTTCATTTTGCTTTTTAAAAGTTAACATTGAAAGTTTTATTCTTTTTTGCTTTTCTTTCTTCATGCCTTGCCAAATCATCAGAGCTTAACTGGGTTGTGATGATAATTATTTACAGCAAATAGAATAGAAATACAAAATTTAGTCAGTGTTCAAACATTTAGATGGTTATGAAAAATATAAAGTTTCAGATTATATTTGCTGTGGTACCTAGTGATCACTGTGAGTCTTGGTTTGGTGGAAACTGCAGGTGAATCACAGGATAGGAACATTAACAAGACTCACAAAGCCATTAAATATCATTTTCTTCATAAAGAATTTTTAATGGACTAATATACATTTCAATAAATCTTTGGTTAAATCATTTACATAAATAATGCTGATTCAGAGACTAAATTTTTTAATGTATATTTCAGTGAGAATTATTAAAGCACAAATTCTCATTAGTGAACAGGCAATCTATTCTAAACTACATTATTCTGAATTCCATTTCTTATGTGTGTGTGTTTAAATGCAAAATTCATCCATTTATTATTTATCACCTGAGATTCATCCTTGAATGGAATTTTGAAAAGCTTCTTATCACATCTCATCTAATTAACTATCTTTAAATGAAGAACTTCTGCCATCTGAACTGCCAAATTAAGTGGCAGATACTCACCATTATTTAATATATGGTTTTTTAAATATATGGATATGTAAGTGTTGTATTGTTATAAGTAACAATATCTCAAGGTAAAGACCGGGGTTCGCAATGTTGTCAGCACCAAGAAACATGGCACACAAATATCTCTAAACTGGCACAACTTTCGCTCCTTTATCCTCTTCAACAAGCTAAGAGGTAAATGAGAAATAAAATAGGATAGAAGGTATTAACTCCCTGGTTCAGGGACTACTTAGTTTCTGCTCACTCCTGGCCTATGTGCCCCCTGTTTGTAGTGGCCCCTTTCAAGCATGATATAGCAAATAATTGAAATTGCCTTATGATCAGTGTGTAGCAGTCTGCAGCCAGCTCAATACATTCTGAAAATATATGCATAGCATATCTTAAAAAAATAAAAGTTAAAAACCTGCCTTGTTAGTTCTAGCCTTTACTATTTATGATTCATGTTTGTTTATATGATTTATTTTCTTAATGCTTTGTATTTTCATATCATTCTTTTTTCAGAGTTCTGGATATGTTGTGCTTCCACAATGAACTATAATCAACTTATTTATACTATTTATTGTTTTAACTGCTAATATTTTGAATATAATATATACATATGGAAGTTGGGAACTAGATTTAAAATGCATTTTTTAAAAATTCATGTTTAATATGGTGGAGTGGCCACACAAACATTCTTCTCCACTCTTCTGTGACTTCTTTGAAAAAGCTTTATACAAATCCAAAAAAAGAGAGAATGAACCTTTAATAGTAGGGAGATTGGGAGGAAGTAATCATTGAAGCAATTTTAATATATTTGTGGAAGAAGAAAAGTGAATTAAAGTTGGTTTACAGGCACAGCAAAGCAGTAGAAGCTAGAGCCTTGGCAGGGGTGAAAGCGATTCTTTTTAATAAGAGTCCTAGTTATGAGTATAGGTCCAGGATTAGGAAGAGGACTAAACAGCTGACGTTAGCCGAAGGTCTTTCTGAATGACAGTTAATCAGTTACTACACCTTCTCCTTTCCCTCCTCTCATTTCTCTCATTACACCTCCATTCCCATACCCCTATCACTAGGCTCCCTGGTAGAATGAGTTTTATTCTTGGATGGAAAACCTGAGGATTCTTCTTTAATTTAAGCCTTATAATGTAAATATTAGTGTTTCCAGAGAAAAGCCTTCCTCATTCTGTGATTCAGGAAGTGCTCAGTCTGACATTGTACTATAGGCATATGCATCCTATGGTGACCTTTCAGTGGTGAAGCCTTCCAGGGACCCAGCTTTATCCAAAAAATAACAGGGGAAATTCCATATTCATTGTATAGGTTAATAATGTTATGGTTTATTAATAATATGAAAAAACAATCAAGAATAACCAGAAAGAAAAATAATCAACAAGAAATAAAAAGACCGAAATGAAAAACAAACTCTAAAAGGAAAACAGTTATTCAGGAGTTAGAAGAGTCTAGAATGTACTGTAGTATAAAAGAAGAGGATGTAATGAAAAGAGAACACAGGGAAACAAGAAAAAGTTATTAGAAACGGAATAATGATTGACAGAGTGAATTTAACTTGATGATAAGATAAATTCATATAAACCCTCAGAATATACAATATTAAAATGTTAGAATATAATTTCAAATTTCCAAAAGGTGAAGAAAAACAGAAACCTTCAGATTAAAAAAATAAGATTAATAAAAAATACAAAAACAGGCATTCTCTGGATATTTACTCATACCAGAAGTAAATAGAATTTACATCCCCTAGAAATATTACCCACTAAAGATCTAAGTTATGCTATAGTCCTAGACTTACTGCCATAATCTGCACATATTCTTTTTTCTGTAAAAGAGAGGAAATGGGTTTCCAAACTTTTGACCATAGGGAAGAAATTCTGGATAAATTTTGAGATAGTGGAACTATTGTTTTTACTACGAGAAAAAAGAAACCATGAGATATTCCAGAAACACATTAACAGCAACTAAAATAATCAAAACATAAGTTGGGCATATAATTCTGAGGAATTTTGGGGGGTAGGAAAATAAAATTTACCACATCTTATTACTCATTTTTAGATTTACTGAAAAATCTAAAAAAATAGTACAGAGTATTCTATATACTCTTCATTCAGCTTAGCTAATGTTAACATCTTGCAAAATCACAACACAATAATCTAAACCAAGAAATTAACATCAGCAGTGTATCATTAACTAAACTACAACTTAATTCAGACTTGAACAGTCTTTTCCACCAATGTCCTTCCTCTGTTTCATGATCCAATCTAGGATCCTACATGGTATTTAGTTGTTAGGTATCCTTAGTCTCCTTCAACTTCAACTTGTGACAATTCCTGAGTCTTTTCTTGTTTTTATGACCCTGACACTTTTCAAGAATATTGGTCAGTTATTTTGTAGAATGTCCCTTAATTTTTGTCTGATTTTTTTCATTTTTTTTTTTACCTTTTAAGTTGATGGGTATATGTGCAGATTTGTTACATAGGTAAACTCCTATCATGAGGGTTGGTTGTACAGATTATTTCATCGCCCAGGTGTTAAGGCTAGTACTCAGTTATTTTTCCTGGTCCTCTCCCTCCTCCCAACTTTGTCCCTCTGCTAGGCCTCAGTGTTTGTTGTTTCCCTCTATGTGTTCATGTGTTCTCATCATTTAGCACCCCTTTATAAGTGAGAACATGTGATATTTGGTTTTCTGTTTGTGTTTGCTAAGGATAATGACCTCCAGATCCATCCATGTTCTGGCAAAGGACCTGATCTCATTCTTTTTTATGGCTGCAGAGTATCCTATAGTGTATATGTGCCACATTTTCTTTATCCGGTCTGTCAGTGATGGGCATTTAGGTTGATTTTATATCTTTGCTGTTGTGAAAAGTGATGCAAAGAATATTCATGTGAATATGTTTTTATGATAGAATGATTAATATTCCTTTGGATATATCTGTCTTTTTTATGATTAGGTTGGGGTTATGTATCTTGGAATAGAATACTACAGAAGTGAGGGTCTAGAGACAAAGTCAGACATGTATGGTCACTTGACTTATTTACACATGTGGCATTGTAGTGCTGTGGGGGAAGGAGAATCTGTTCATTACGTTTTCTTGGGTCAATTCAATAAATATATGGAGAAAAATAATTTTAACCATTTGTTTATAATAAACACATCAATCAATTTCAGATGGATTATTGAAATATAAAAGGTAAAATAACATATTCAAAAGGAAACAGAATGCCTTTGAGATCAATTTTTAAAAATAGGACACAGAACTAAGCAGGTAGGAAAAATAACATGAATTACATTAAAATTAAGAACCTCAATTTTTATGAGCTTAATGGTATCAAAGATATGCTTAAGAGGGTGAAAGGCAAATCACAGGGTGGGAAAAATGTTTGAATTTTTTATCTTATCCAGAATATATGTGCCATATCCAGAACATTTAAAAATTACTTCAAATTGATGTCAAACAACCCAATGGGCAACTGTTTTGAACATTTTATAAAAGGACATATTCAAATAGCAGTAAACACATGAAAAGTGTTCACCCTCATTGGTTATTAGCCAAATGCAAGATTAAACCTCAATATGATACCAAATCACACTCACCAGGATGGCTAAAGTGAAAAAGACACGTAATACCAAGTTTTTGGGAAGAAAAATGATGTACAGACAGAAATTGTCTCTTCAGTGTCTTGCTTTACTTCCTTTCATGTTTAGCACAGTCATACTGCTGACAAAAGCCAGATTAACTAGACATTTGGAAGTTGAACTTTAGAAAATGAGAAACCCCTGCAAGTGTGGAAGGGTAGATTAGAATATATAATTTATGGGTCATAAGCAGTTGATGTAAACCCGGTAGCTATGCTTATTTGATGAAGAGGAGCATGGGTTAGGCTGATTAATCCTAAATCCCTATAGTGATTGTGAAAATTGTTCCTGCCTCTATGATAAAGAACATAGAGATGATGCATCAGATGAAGTTATAAACTGAAGAGACCCTGTTGAACCAGCTTAAGGATCTTCATTTCAGAACCGAGGCCTAAGAATATAGTATTATAATAGGTGGGAAATAAGAGGATCAAAAATATCAAAACAAGCATTCTTCTGCAGTTTTTTTTTATAATAAAAAGAAAATGTACTAATTAGGACCTTGGACATCAGAGTCATACAATCAGGTGGAAAGAATTTATACCTTCATGACACACAGGCTTCTCCTCCATAGTTTTGTGTCTTGGTTAACTGTATCACTTAGCACTTTTGTAACCCTGGACAAGTAAGTTAAATGCTGTCTGCCTCAGTGTCTTCGCTTAAAAGGGAAGAAAAAAGTATTACTTTATAAGATTGTTTAGAGGATCAAATCAGAAGATGAAATTGATAGTGCATATAAAGCACTTAAAATGTTTGGAATATTGTACATGTCCAGTAGATACTTGTAAGATAATACAGTCAAGCACCACATAAAAACATTTCAGTCAGCAATGGACTGCTTATATGATAGTGGTCCATTGTGGCACACATGATGGTGGTCCATAATATATATTACTATATTTTTACTGTACATCTTCTATGCTTAGATACACAAATACTTACCATTGTGTTACAATTGCCTGCAGTATTCAGCATAATAACATGCTGTACAGGTTTGTAGCCTAGGTACAATGGGCTATACCATATAGCCTAGGTGTGTAGTAGGCTGTGCCATCTAGGTTTGTGTAAGTACACTCTATGATGTTCTCACAGCAACCAAATTGCCTAATGATGCATTTGTCAGAACGTATCCCCATCGTTAGGTGATGCATGAATGTAGTTGCAACAAGAAGAAGAGAAAAGAGGGGTAGCAAAGAAGGAGAGGGGAGAAGAGAGAATAGGAGAGGAGAGGAACAGAGATATGCTTTTTGCTGGGGGAGTAATCCACATGTTAATAGATTGCTTGATAAATAGGGTATGGTGAAGGAAACTAATATAGTTTGAGGATAAGATAAAAGAATCCAGATAAGATGAGGACAAAAATCAAGGGTAGAATAACTTCTGAAGAGAAATAGTTAAGTGATTTTGAATCAGTGGACACATTCATACCAAGTGACTGATTGTGATAGTGCTGATAAATTGGAAAAATCTTTATCTTTTAATAATACCTGGTTTTTAGTGATGGACACTTTTCCAGAATAAGGAATCATAAATATATAGCATATTTTTTAGTGAGTCACACTGGTTTTGCCTTAAAGTAGCATTATTTTTGTTTATTGCTCAATTCTATTTCTCATGATTATGGATCTTCAGTATGAAATCAGTACAGCCTTAATGCTCATCAAACAGAAGTTTGCTATTGTTTCAAAATAGCTTCTGTAGCATCACTGGTCGTTATGCCAGCAGTCTCCAACTGTGATTACACAGTTCATCACAGCTGCTTGAGTCATTGAATAGGAGTCTTGGTTTCAGTGACAGAGTTTTTAAGCTGGTCCCAGAAAGCATCAGAGCCCATTTCCTGCTGCTCAATACAAGTTTTTTTCTGTCCCAGAAGATGAATTTTCTGTTACTTATGCTAATGTTTATTGTGAACATATCATGTATTTTGTTGTTAATTTGGGGACATGAAGGTACCCATCATTTCACAGATGAACATCTGAATCACACTTGATGAGTTTGAATCACACGAGTCCTCCCCCCAGATAATATGTTATAATTAGTCTAATGCTTTTATACAATTCAAAATAAAAATAATGTTAAAATTTAAGAGTCATAATAAGACTTCGTATGGCACAGGCAGGGCTGATAATATAGCTTTAAGTTTTTTTGAATATAGTAAATCATTCAAAGTACAAAACTTATAAAGAAGCAAGAGGGAGAACAAAGCACTCATGGTCCTATCACTTGAAGGTAAATGTAGTTAGCATTTAGGCATATTTGCTCTTTAACCTTTTGTTTTCAATTATTTATATACGTAAGATCATCCTGTATTTACTATTTTAAAAAAATTTAATGTTATACATAATTTCCCTGTATTAAAAAACTGTCCTTAAACATTGTAACATCTTTTTAAATGACTATGTAATATTTAATTGCTTCGTGTACATTTTCAATTGTTTATTGAATGCGTATTGTAGGTTATCGACATTATTTTTGTTCCATTATCAAGTTATTATTATTGCATACTTATTTTCTTATTTGTTAATTGTTAATAATGCTACTTTAAGGCAAATCCAGTGTGACTCACTAAAAAATATGTTATATATTTATGATTCCTTATTCTGGAAAAGTGTCCATCACTAAAAACCAGGTATTATTAAAAGATAAAAATTTTTCCAATTTATCAGGACTATCACAATCAGTCACTTGGTATGAATGTATCCACTGATTCAAAATCACTTAACTCTTTCTCTTCAGAAGTTATTCTACCCTTGATTTTTGGCCTCATCTTATCTTGTTGGCATTATATTTCCCTTTTCCAGCTAATAATAATTCATTTTTTCTCCTTTTTAGATAGAGTTTAATGGAAGTTAATTTTATTTACATGGTTCTAAAATATGATTTTGGCTTTATGTTATGATTTTACTGATTGAGTATTAAAAGTTATTTTCCTTATTCCTTAACCTCTAGTTTCCATCTTATGGTGCTTTTTGAGAGTTGCTTCTTTAAAAAAAATAATTCAGGAATTCAGTAACTAGTTTTTTTATTTTTTAACAGTAAAAATAATATCATACCTGTAAACCTAGGACTTTGGGAGGCCGAGGCGGGCAGATCACTTGAGGTGTGGAGTTCAGGACCAGACTGGCTAACATGGTGAAACCGCGTCTCTACTAAAAATACAAAAATTAGCCGGGTGTGGTGGTATGCGTCTGTAGTCCCAGCTACTCAGCAGGCTGAGGCAGGAGAATCACTTGAACCCAGAAGGTGGAGGTTGCAGTGAGCCGAGACAGCACCACTGCACTCCAGCCTGGGCAACGAGAGGGAAACTCTGCCTCAAAGAAAAAAAAAAGATATTAAATATACAAACAATTTTATAATAATGTTTCGAGGACTCACCATCTGTATTTAACTAAACTAGGTATTTTGTCTTATTTGCTGCAGATACGTTAATTATGCTTAAAAATCAAAATAGCTAAATGCCACCAACATTATTTTATTCTCCAGTGTTCCCAAAATAAGTCAGTACTAGTGTTCGTATATTATTTCCATTTAATATAGTTTCATTTAAATCAATTTCTCATCCTTGAAATTATTGACATTTTAGGTCAGATAATTCTTTGTTGTGAAGGAGGCATTCCTGTGCACTGTAGAATGTTTAGCAACATTCCTAGCCACTACTCACTGAAAAGATCCTTAAAAAGATGCTCACTCTTACCTTCCTGGTAACAATGGCAGTGGAGCATCTTCACTCCCACATGTGACAACTAAAAATGTCCCCAGACATTGAAAGGACAAAATCACCCCTGGTTGAGAACTGCTTTTTTAAACTGATGTAGTAATACATTATAAGAAAGGTTTATTAATTTCTGTTGGATGAACAATTAGGCTGTCTACAGCCATCAATATTGCAAATGCTGCAAAGGACAATGTAATACTTGTCTTCTATGCACTTATGCTGCAATTTTCCTGGGGTACATACCTAGTAGTGGATTTGCTGTATTATAAAGAATGTGCATCTTCCAATTTAAAAGATACATCAATAACTTGAAAACAGTTAAACAAACTTAAACAAGCACCAGCAATGTAAATGTTTCTTGTTGTTCCACATCTTTGCCAATATTTTTTTTGAGTGTTTTAACATTTTTATCAGTTGCTTATGTACAAATAGTAACTCATGATCATTTTAATTTCCATTGCTATAGTTATCAGTAAGGTTGAGCATCTTTTCAGCATTTTATTAATCACTTTTGATTCCTGTTCTGTGAATTGCCTACTCATATCCCGTTTCCATTTTCAAATTAAGTTTTAATTATTTATAACTTTTTCAAATTTAGTTTTACTTGTATGTATTTATTATGTACACCAAGATGTTTTAAACTGTATATATATAGTGGAATAGTTAAATTGAGCTTTTTTTGTTTTCAAAATTCACTGTAGAAGTTAATTTAGAAACAAGCTTTATATTTTCTCAGTCTTTGCCTTAGTTTATTGTGACTTCTGTTCAACAATTAAAAATAATATAGTCAGCTTTCACCTTTGTGATTGTACTTCGTATGTTTATTTTTTAAAATTCTAAACCATGAAAATGTCTTTGTTTAAATGTTGAAACTTGGCTGTTTTTATATTTTGGCTTTTAATTCAACTGAATTCATTTATTTTAACAGATTATTTAAGTATAATTGACAACCTAAAATAAACTGCTAAAATTTCAGGTATACAATTTATAATTTTTGACATATGTATAGACCTGTGACACCATCACTGCATTTAAGAAAATGAGGCCGGGCACGGTGGCTCACGCCTGCAAACCCAGCCCTTTGGGAAGCCGAGGTGGGCAGATCGCGAGGTTAGGTATTTGAGACCAGCCTGGCCAACATGGCGAAACCGCATATCTACTAAAAATACAGAAATTAGCTGGGTGTGGTGGTGGGCACCTGTAATCCCAGCTTCTTGGCAGGCTGAGGGAGGAGAATCACTTGAACTCGGGAGGTAGAGGTTGCAGTGAGCCGAGATCCTGTCATTTTACTCCAACCTGGGTAACAAGAGCAAGAGTCCAACTCTCTCTCTCTTTTTGTCTCTCTCTCTCTCTCTCTCTCTCTCACACACACACACACACACACTCACACACACACACGGAACAAACCTTTCATTCTCAAATGTTTCCTTGATACTCACCCCTTTCCATCTCCAGGCAGCCACTAATCTGCTCTCTGTCATTAAAAATTCATTTGTATTTTCTGAAATTTTATATAAAATGAAACCATATAGTATCTATTATTCTTTGGCTCTTTTCATGAAGCATATTTATTCTGAGATGCATCAATGTTGTTGCACATATCATGAAGTCATTATGGGGTAAAAAGATAGAGGAAAATTGTGGAAAAAACATACCCATATTAGGGAATATGAACTATATTTCCAAGTTTTTTATTTACCTATAACATTAGATAGATGTGTGGCCTCTTTGGACCTTATCTGAAAATTAGGGGTATAAAATGTTTTCTTTATCTCTTTACATACTCCCTGAAAAAAAGTTTATTTTTTAAAGCAGGTTCTTATTACACAGGCTTAGTAAATGTAAACTGTAGTATCCATTTTATCTAAATTAATTCATGTTACAATTAAAGGATGCAAATTGCTGAGGCTTCACTTTCTGATAATTAAGAATTATAAGATATTTATATAGTTCACAATTCTACTCTGAAGGATAATAAAAATAATCAAATATTTTGAAATAATACATTGACAAAATTTAAAGGCAAATGGAAAGTTTCCCATTAATATTGATTGCTGCACAAGTTTAAATATTAATAGTTTAATAGTTCATTTTTTTAAACATTATCTAAACTATGATGTATCATGAGATTCAACTTTGGGAAATATTAGCACCAAGTATCTGAAAACTAAGCAGGGGACAAAATGTTGATAATATTGCAAACGAGAGGTGAAAGTTCTTTCCTATGCTTTTGTTTGCAAGTAGGTCATGTGTTATATTTGCAAAGCAAGTGTCCACTGGAACATAGTCAAAAATAGTTTAAAACCCTGAACCTGAACACACACACACACACACACACACACACACACACACATCTAAAGATATAGATATATTCCATGAAGAAGACAGTGAATCTTTTTGTGCTGTTATATTGTAAATGGACTATTGTACTTCAGTACTTCATATTAAATCACAAAATCATAGCTATGTTTAGAATAATAACTTACATTTTTTGTTTTTATATTTCAAAACTTAAATTTTACCTTGTGAGTTATTTTTGTAAATATACAGAGATGATAGATTATAATTAATGTAGAGAGCTGTGAATGAAAGTTATGAGAATCAAATTGCTTGCAGTTATTGTTAATAGGCCAAGAGTATACTATTATGGTATGGTTATGCAACTTCTCTTTTGTTTGCCCTTTTTCATCTCCCAAAATAGCCTCAAGGAAGCATGATGACAGAGGTGTTCTTCTTTGAGGCATAAAGAAGGAAGGAGTAAACATAAAGAGACACATTTCAAATATAGTGAGCCGACTCTAACGAACATTTCTCTAAATACCTGCTTACAATTAACTATCTGCTTTTATCTCATTGGCTACTACTACTAAAGAAAGCTGGGAAATATAGTTTTAAATGCAGGCATGTAATATTTTTTAAAAGAGTTATTAATTTTTTTTTCTTTCCAACTTGTATTTTACATTCAAGGGATACATGTGTAGGTGGGTTACATGGATAAATTGTGTGTCATGGGGTTTGGTGTACAAATAATATCACCCAGGTAATCATCATAATATCTGAGAGACAGTTTTTCAATCCTCACCCTCCTCCCACCCTATATCCTCAAGAACACCCAAGTGTCTGTTGTTCCCTTCTTTGTGGCCATGGGCACTCAATAGTTAGCTCACATTTATAAGTGAGAACATTCAGCGTTTGGGTGTTTGGTTTTCTGTTAATTCGCTTAGGATAATGTCCTCCAGCTCCACTCATGTTGCTGCAAAGGACATGATCTCATTCTTCTTTATGAATACATAGTATTCCGTGGTATATCTGTGCCACAGTTTCTTTATCCAGTTCACCCACTGATAAGTATCTAAGTTGATTCCATGTCATTGTTATTGTAAACAGTGCTGCAATGAACATATGTGTGTATGTGTCTCTATAATAGAATGAATTATATTCCTTTGGGTATATACACAGTAATGGGATTACTAGGTCAAATCGAAGTTCTATTACAAGTTCTTTGATAAATCTTCAGACTGCTTTCCACAGTGTCTAAACTAATTTACATTCCCACAAGCAGTGTGTAAGAGTTTCATTTTCTCTGCAACCTTGCCAGCATCTGTTATCTTATTTATTTATTTATTAATTTTTGAGATGGAGTCTCGCTCTGTCGCCCAGGCTGGAGTGCAGTGGCCGGATCTCAGCTCACTGCAAGCTCCACCTCCCGGGTTTACACCATTCCCCTGCCTCAGCCTCCCGAGTAGCTGGGACTACAGGCACCCACCACCACGCCCGGCTTGTTTTTTGTATTTCTTTTTAGTAGAGACAGGGTTTCACTGTGTTAGCCAGGATGCTCTCGATCTCCTGACGTCGTGATCCGCCTGTCTCGGCCTCCCAAAGTGCTGGGATTACATACATGAGCCACCGCGCCCAGCCAATTCCTTCTCTTATGGAGCTACAGTCTTGTCATTTTGTAAATGCAGTGGTTTATTATGACCACAATCATCTTATAAATACAGTTGCTAAAAGACTACAATTGCTGCTGTCTCTGCTGTCGTACTGCTGTGTTGGTCACTGCCTCTCACTTTGCTGTCTTCATCCTTTTATTGTTGCCAGATGATGCAACACAGGTGAGCCCCAAACTGAGACTTCAAAGAGGATTCTTGGCTTCATCCAGGAAAGAATTCAGGGGCAAGCTGGTGGTGGTAGGCAGCAACATTTTATTGAATGGTACTGCTCTTTCTGAAGCAGGGCTAAATCATAGGCAGTGGGCCCCGAGTTAGCAATATGTAGCCTTTTGGCAACTGTATTTATACTCATGTAAACCCATTTTCAATTGCATACAAATTAAAAGGTGGATCAATGGATATTGAGGTATTGAGGTGTAGATTACTTAGAACTTTTTGTTTTTTCTTTTTTGAGATGGTGTCTCACTCTGCCGCCAGGCTGGAGTGCTGTGGCACAATCTCAGCTCACTGCAACCTCTGCCTCCCGGGTTCAAGTGATTCTCCTGCCTCAACCTCCCAAGTAGCTGGGACTACAGGCATGCATCACCATGCCCAGCTAATTTTTGTATTGTTAGTAGAGATGGGGTTTCACCATATTGGCCAGGATGGTCTCGATCTCTTGACATCCTGATTTGCCCACCTCAGCCTCCCAAAATGTACTTAGAACTTTTAAGGGAAGGGACGGTAATGTCCAGGTTGTTACCATGGTAAAGGGTCTGAATTGTTGCATGGTATTTATAAGCTATCATGGAACTGGTGGTATTGTCTTATGCGGCTAATAATGAGGGCAGCTAGGGATGACCCTCATTATTATCTTGTGGTTCCTGCCAGTTTCTTCACTTTATCCTGTCTGGACAAGATCCTGTTTTGGTCAGCAGGGTTGTGACCAGAAAACAAGTTCCCTTAGTCTCCTACCTCAGTATGATTCTATTCATTACAAAACACATACACACACACACACACACACACGTGTCTAATCTATGATATTATAAGTAGGATAGTGGATACATTTCAGGAGGTTGAAGAACTAGTGACTAGAGGAGCTATGATCAGGGCTTTTCAGATGTTAGAGATGTTCTATTTTTTCATCTAATGTGAGTATATTTCATTTGAGATAATTCATTGAGCTGTACCTTTATGATTTTGCACCATTTTGTATGTGTGTAATTCTTTAATGAAAATACAATAACAAAGTGTAGTTTATTTATTTTTAATACATTTTATTGTGTATATTTAAGGTATAAAACATGATGTTATGGGATAGATATAGACAGTAAAATGATTACTATAGTGAAGCAAATTAACATATTCGTTATCTCACATAGTTATCAACTTTATTTTTGTTTTGTGGCAACAGCAGCTAAAATCTACTCATTTAGAATAAATCTCTTACACAGTATAATTTTAATACCTATAGTCTTAATGTTGTACATTAGATCTCTGGATTTGTTCATCATACATATTTGCCACTTTATGTAAGTATTTTAATGATATTTATATAAAAGAATTTGAACTTAGAATTTTATATTTGGCTATATTTTACTCAAATGTTTGTAAATAATATAAATATTTATAGGCATATAAAAATCCATATTGAAAAACTCTTTTGAAAAAGTTTTGATGCTGCAAGAGAAAGAAACCTGGAGATACTGTAAGAAATTATGAGTAATAAAATATATGAGGTTTTGCAACTAAAAAGAAATGAGAGTGAGGAAAGTACTTATCTTGTTGAGGAGAAAATATTAATAATTTTAATAAATTGATGTGACTTAGTATATATGATTATACATTTATGTTACAGACAGCCAGCATAAAGGAAATTAGTGTATATAAGTGATATAGGATAGGCAAGCTCCAAAATTGGGGATTAGCTTGGGAGGGTTCATGACTTCACTTAAGAAAGAATTTGAGGGCAGGCCACTGGTGTTAAA
Source organism: Piliocolobus tephrosceles (assembly GCF_002776525.5). Taxonomy (NCBI): domain Eukaryota; kingdom Metazoa; phylum Chordata; class Mammalia; order Primates; family Cercopithecidae; genus Piliocolobus; species Piliocolobus tephrosceles. Next base: position 159,367,174 of record NC_045437.1, read on the forward strand.
CAGCAATTTTGAATGAAGCGGCACTGTACAGCAGCAGCAGATGCATAACTCTTTGTGGAGCAGGGCTACCCCATAGACAGTGTGCCCAGAAGAGCAGCTCAGAGGTGGTTTTGAACTCAATATTTATACCCACTTCTAATTATATGCAAATTAATAGGTGGTTTATGCAGAAAATTTTAGGAAAAGGGTGTCAACTTCCAGGTTGTCAAGGTCATTGCCATGGAAAGGGACAATAACTGCCCAGTGTTGCCATGGCAATGGAAACTGACATGACATCCCAGTGGACATGTTTTACAGAAATCCGCTTCCACCTGGACCTGTTTTAGCTAGTCCTCATTTTGGTCTGGTGTTTGAACCCCACCTCCTATTTCAAAAGTGTTAAACAGACAGATAACAACTCAAATGTATTCAGTAGAAATCAGGAAAGGAGAAAAAATGAATAAAAAGTACATAAAACATAAAATTATATAAAAGTACAAATATCACACTATTAATATATATGTAAAAAGGTCAAATTTATCAAAAGATTCATCCTCTGAATGGATAAAATGAAAGTGTGACAATATATTTTCTACATTACACATAGACAGTTTGAAAATAAGGCAATCTTAATGCTTTGAAATATAGGTAGCACAGGCATAATTAGTAAAGACAGAAGCAGATAAATAAGCTGATTCATAAAAATGTAGACACATTTAGCTGAGATGGATAGATTATATATTGTATATAAAAACTGAAATCAGGACCATAATGTTTGTAGAAGTCAGAGGAACATTTTCATGGAAGGTAAGGGTAGGCTAGATTTCTCAGCAGTTCTAATAAAAAGCACTATCTATGAAAGGAAATAAATGGATAAATTTGAGCTTCATCAAAATTAATATACATATTGTTTTTCAAAGAACAACATTCATGAAATAAAAAGGCAAGACACAGAATGGAAAAAATATTTGCAAAAACTGTATTTTGCCAAAAAGAATTGTATCTAGAATATGTAAAGAAGTCCTACAAGTCCATTAAAACCCTCAAAATGAGTGAAAGATTTGAATAAGCCTACACACACACACACACACACACACACACACACAAATACACACATCATCAATAGCACTTGAAAAGGCAGTCAACATCAGGAAACTGCAAATTAAAATCACATCCATCACGATCTCCTTTTCAGCAACCTCTGTTGCTGCCTCAGTCCACTCCAGTTAGGATTTCATCCCCACCACCCATTGAAAATGCTTTTGTCAGGATAATCAAGTTTCCAAATATAGTGCTTATTTCTTTGGGCTCATGCTTCTTTGAACAGAATTCCATGAAGTTGTTTACTCCTTCCAACTGGAAACATTTTCTTCTCTTAGCTTTTCTTTTTATAACAGCAGTTCAGACTTCCTCACTGAAGTGAGAAAAAATGTAGCCCAACTGCTCACTTGATACATCCACTTAGACATTTCCTAGGCAGCCACAATGTAATGCCCCAAGAAGAAAGCCTGATTCTTTTCTCCATCCAACTTTCTTATTTCTGTTGCTAAGCCAGCTCTCCACCAAGTTGCTCAAGCAGAAAGTCAAGAGTAATCCTTGATTCTTTTTTAATCATCACCCATACCCAATTCATCAGCAAATCCTATAGATTTAGCCTTCAAAAATATATATATATACACATTGAGTTTGATTGGTTCTCAGTTTTTGCTTAGTTCTAGCCACAGTTCTTTTTGCCTGGGCTATTAATATATCTTCCCAACTGTCTCCTTGCTGTCCCTTTTGCTCCTCTGTGAGAAAACATTTTAAATGGTCCATTTTCAAGGCATGATAAATCTAAGTACTGGCAGCCAGCCTGCCGACGTGACTAACTGCATGGCTCATGCACCTAGAAGGTCACGATAAGTGAACAGAATGTAGAGGAGGGGTCTGCCCATAAAAGGGAAGAAAGTTTCATTACTGGGAAATTGAAACTTAAGTGGGGAAAGGGGCCAGGGTATAACTTATAAGGGGGATAATGAAACTTAGATGACATTTGGGAAGATTGTAAACCCACCGTATATGACCAGTGAGGAACTAGGGGAGGGACTTGCATGTTAGGAGATAAATTACCTGCTGTAACTGTCCCAGGTGTGCCTGCCTACCAGACACCTGGTCTTGCAAGACCACCATTAAAAGTCTCACTTCCACTGTTCTTCATGTCTCAGAGTCCATTCCTTGGGTTTGGATGGGTGAATGTGTTTCTCACAAACTTGGGGGACCACCTGGGATCTCTGTGCCTGTGTGAAGTGGGACTCCAGCAGAGAGGGGAGACATGTTTCACCTGATTTAGGTGGCCCACTCTGTTCAGGCATCCACATGTTTCACCTGATTTAGGTGGCCCACTCTGTTCAGGCATCCTGGGTCTCTGCAGAGGCCATAGACAAACCTGAGATTGTTATTCAGGAGGCAGCAGAGGTGACACAGGGAGAAATGCAGGCACTGCAGCAACCAGGCAAACTCATGCAAGAGACAAGTTAGGAAAATTGGACTGTAAGTACTGCCTTGGTGAATTGGACATTTTTGGAGTTTGCGTGTGTGTGACTGAGATGTATCCTAGATATGAAGCAACTGTGGAGTCCCAATCTGTGATACCATTCTCCCATGAGGAAAACTGCCAGAGATGGATGAAGTGATTCTCGGGGTATGCAAGAAACCTCTAGTCAGGGTGGGGGTGGGAGTTGAGTACACCAGAAAATGCTCAGACACAGAGACTGACCAAAGGTTGGAAACAAATTCTAGCCTAGGGCACATTCCCTGAATAGTCCTTTGGGGATAATGCTGCAGGATTGGAGGGACAACCCATGAACCAGGGACAAGGAAAAGCAAAAAATCATAAAGTATTGCTGTTTTATCTGGCTCAAAGGCCCTATTCATAAGCCTTCAGTCTTTTGGCCTAGATTTGGCTCAGTTGAGAATTGAGTGTGCCAAGCTTTGTCTGTATGAATGATAAAACCCCATCCTCAAGAAGAGATAGGTTATGCTTTCCACTGGATCAAGGAATTAGCCCCCGTGTTTCCCCTTGAAGAAGAAAAGAGCCTAGTAAAAAGCCTTTGCCCAGTAAAAAGCACTGGGGCCCGCTATCATACTTGTCTCCTCCATACGTCTCACAAAACAGGGGAAAGGAAGATCAAGGGGCAGCAGGAGGGTTACAGGAAGAAAGACCTGGAGACCATGGGGGAGTTGAAACAACTGCTCCTTTACATTCTTACGCAAATTTAAGAAAAGAATTAGAACAGTTTAAGAAGGATATTGAGAGCTTCCCTATTCCTTCCATATAGCAGGCATCTAGCATATTCCCTCTTAGGGAAGTTTCCATGTGACAGGGAGAGATCAGCTTTGTAAATTTTCCTCTCACAAGTAATGAAGTTAGGAATTTCAAGAAGGAAATAAAACCACTCCTAGAAGATCCCTTGGTTTAGCAGACCAGCTGGACCAATTCCTAGGACCCAGCTTTTATACCTGGGCTGAAATTATGTCTATCATGAATATCCTGTTCACAGCAGAAGAAAGGGGAATGATTGGGAGAGTGTCCATGACCATTTGGGTGAGGCAACATCTTTCACGCAAGGAGTCTTGCCAACCAAACAAAAATTTCCAAATGTCAATCCCAAAGGAATTAATAATGATCCCAGGGACCAGGCCCAAATGCAGGACTTCAGGGAACTAATAATTAAAGGGATCAAAGAGTCCACTCCTAGGACACAAAATATCTCAAAGGCATTTGAGATTCAACAAGAAAAAGAGGAAACTCCCTCTGCATTCCTGCAGAGGCTCAGAGATCAGATGAGAAAATACTCTGGATCTAATCCAGAGAACCCACTGGGCAAAACCTTATGATGGTTAACTTTGTAACTAAGACCTGGCCTGACATTACAAAAAAATTACAAAAGACTGATGGATGGAATGAGAAACCAATTGAGGAATTACTGAGGGAAACTCAGAAGGTCTTTGTAAGGAGAGAGGAAGAGAAGCAGAAACAAAAAGAAAAAAAGCATGGTTTCCACTGTGGAAGAGGTAGTCAGAAAAATGTTAGATCAAGATTCCCCTCGAAGGAGACAAGGGAAACGAGACATAGAGAAAGAAGAGGAATGCAGAGAAAAGCTCCTGAAACTATGAGTGGATGTTACAAGTGTGGAAAGCCAGGGCATTTTAAAACAGAATGTCCTGAATGGAAAAAAAGAAGAAAAGGTGATTCCCCTCATGACTATTGATGAAGACTGGAGGGGTCAGGGGTTCCTTCTGAGTAGTTCCCAGCAGGAACCCTTGATAAATTTGAAGGTGGGAGCCAGAGGAGAAGAAGTGACATTTTTGGTTGATACTGAGGTGGCTTGCTCTTCCCTAATTCACCAACGAAGGGGTACAGAACTCTCTAACAAAAAATTGACAGTATCATGAGTAAAAGGGGAGGGATTTCAGGTTCTGATATTCAAGAAAATGTTAATTAGATTGGGACCAGAACAAATTGAGGGGTCCCTCTTATATGTTCCTGAAGCAGGACCTAACCTCCTTGGTCAAGACCTGATTGTGAGATTGGATGTAGAATTAGGAATAGAGGAAGGAAAAATAAAAGTAATGATGAGCCTCCTAACAGAGGAGGGGGAAAGAAAAGTTAATCCCCTTGTGTGGCTTAGGGAAGGCAAGAGGGAGGGTTAACAATCACACCCTTATAGATTGAACTAATACAAGCAGAAGAAGTCATTTGCAGAAAACAATATCCCATATCTCTTGAAGGGAGAAAATGTCTCTAACCAGTAATAGTGGAATCAATTAAAGATGGACTATTAGAACCCTGCATGTCACCATACAATACTCCAGTTTTCCCAGTCAAAAGCCTGATAATGCAAGATCTAAGAACTGTAAATCAAATTGTTCAGACCCACCACCTGTGATGCCTAACCCCTAAAATGTCCTTAGGAAGATACCCTGTGAACCTAAGTGCTTCCATGTGGTGGATCTTACAGATGCATTCTGGACATGTCCCCTAGACTTCAGAAGTAGGGACCTCTTCGCCTTTGAATGGGAAAATCCTATAACTGGGAGAAAACAATAGTACTGCTGGACTGTGCTGCCACAAGGTTTCATGGAAGCCCCAAATTTATTTGTTCAAATCTTGGAAAAAGTCCTGGAGGAATCCCAAACTTCCAGGGGAACCCATTTATTGCAATATGTAGACTATCTTTTAATTTATGGGGAGAAGAGAGCCAAGGTATCAGAAACCACCACAAAATTGTTTAATTGCCTAGTAGAAAGGGGATTGTGAGTCACTAAGAACAAAATGCAGTTTGTAGAAAAAGAAGTTAAATATTTAGGACACCTGATTAATGAAGGGAAATGGTGAATAAACATAGAGAGATTATTGGAAATAGTGGGTCTGCCTTTGCCTAAGACAAAGAAAGAACTCTGAAACTTTTTTGGTTTAACCCATTACTCTAGGTTATGGATTGACTCATATGCTCAAAAGACAAAGATTCTGTATCTCAAGTTACTAGAGGAGGAACCCAATCCCTTGTAATGGTCCCCAGAGGAATTTTAGGCAGTGAAGGAGCTAAAGCAGGCCCTCATTACTGCCCCAGTCCTGGCTCTCCCATCTTTAGAGAAAACATTCTATCTGTTTGTAACAGTAGACAAGGGCATGGCCGTTGGGTTGCTCACTCAAACCTTGGGAGGGAAGAGGCAACCTGTTGCTTTTGTCTCCGAGCTTCTCAATTCTGTCTCTTGCAGGTGACCCGAACGTATGAAAGCAGTAGCTGACACAGCCCTGCTGGTAGAGGACAGTCAAATGCTAACCTTTGGTGGGGCCCTAATAGTAAGCACCCCACACCAGGTCAGGAATATATTAAATTAAAAAGCCGGGAGATGGTTAATGGATTCTCAGATTCCAAAATATGAAGCCATATTAGTAGAAAAAGATGATTTGGTCATAACAACAGACATTTGCCTGAATCCAGTCAGTTTTCTATAGAAAGGAGAAGAGAGCAAAGAGACATCAGACCATAACTGCTTAAATATCATAGAATACCAAACCAAAGTTAGACCAGACTTTAGGGAAGCTCCACTACATGATGTGCTGTTTGTGGATGGGTCGTCCCGAGTAATAGATGGCAAGAGACATACTCATTATACTGTCACTGATGAAAATAAACATTCCTTATGTGAGAAAGGTAGATTACCTAATGGCTGGTTGGCCCAAACCTGCGAATTACATGCTCTTAACCAGGCCCTAAAGCTCCTTGAAGGCCACGAAGGCACAATATATACTGATTCTAAATATGCCTGTGGGGTAGTACACACATTTGGAAAAATCTGGACAGAGTGGGGCCTAATAAATAGCAGGGGAAAAGAATTGATACATGGGGAACTGGTCAAACAGGTTTTAGAAAGCCTCCTGCTTCCAACAAGAGGTAGCCATAGTTAATGTAAATGATCATCAGAAAGGAAACACTGTAGAAGCTGTAGGTAACAGGCTTGCAGATGAAGCTGCTAAGCAAGCTTCCCTGGAGAAAGAAATTAGACTATTTAGCCTGATCCCAGACATCTCTAAGGTAGTATTAAGACCCCAGTGTACCAGAGAGGAGAAGGAAGAATTGGACAGGATAGGGGTCACTCAAACTGAAGATGGGAAATAGGTACTTCCTGCTGGGAGAGAAATGATAAAACCTCTGATGAGAGAACTGATGTCTGTATTACACAAAGGGAGCCACTGGGGACCCCAGGCTCTGTGTGATGCAATATTTAGGAATTACGTGTGTATAGGGATTTAGACCTCTCTAAACAAGTATGTGAAAGTTGTATAACTTGTCAAAGCACAAATGAAATGGTGATTAGAAAACAGGCCATGGGGGGAAGACCTCCCGGACAAAGCATTTAAGTAGATTTCACAGAAATGCCCAAAATAGGAAGACTAAAGTATTTACTGGTGATTGTAAATCACCTTTCCAGCTGGGTATAAAGCTTTCCCCTTCCAATGATCACCACCAGGAATATGGTCAAAATAATATTAGAACAGATTGTACCTAGATTTGACCTGACAGGAAATATTGATTCAGACAATGGGAGTCACTTTACCTCAAGGGTGTTAAGGGGAATTATGGAAAGTTTACAAATTGGATGGGATTACCGCACCCCCTTGGCCTCCTCCTTCCTCTGGAAAGATAGAAAGAATGAATCAAACTTTCAAAAAGCATATCACCAAACTAATCTTAGAAACGAAAATGCCTTGGATCAAATGTCTCCAAATAGCACTCCTTAGCATTAGGACAGCCCCAAGAAAAGACAGGATTGCCCCCCTACAAGTTATTATATGGGCTCCCAAATTTAGGCAGAGCTATGGATCTCCTTACTATGGAAACCAAAGATCAATTCTTAAGAAATTATATACTGGCCATTTCCTCCACCCTATCATCCCTTAAGTTAAAATGACTTCTAATTCAAACTCTGCCTCTTGAGTTCACGATTACCACTTCCAGCTTGGTGACTTGGTACTGATTAAGACTTGGAAAGAAGATAAGTCTACTTCCACCCAAGCTGGGATGGTCTCTATCAAGTGCTTCTGACCACTGAGACAGCCATGAGAACAGCTGAATGGGGGTGGACTCACTATACTGGAGTCAAATGACTGGTAAAAGAGACCCCAGAAGGGAGAGACAAAGACCAGTGAAAAGTGCATGGGTCACCTAGGAACCCTTAAAGTTAACTCTGAGAAAAATCTAAAAAGATAATATGGGCTGGCCCAATTCCTGGAAGTTAATATGGCTGGGATGGGCTACTATACAAAGAGCAGAAGGCTAAAATGGAAACTGGCAGGGACTCCTCCCTACCCAGTCAGATTGGTAATTAATGTAATCAAGATGGTAGCACCCTAGACTATAAGATTTGATGCCTGCCAGGTCTTACCTTGTGGGAATTTGGAAAATCAGAGACAGCTCTTACAGGCATATGAATATCTTTGCCCTGAACCAGACACAGGTTACAGTAGGGCATCGCCTTGCCCCAGCTGGGATGATGTATGGTGGACTACCCAATTTCAGGGTTGGACAGTAAACATGGGATGGGTAACTCCTAGCTGGAGACCATTAAATAATAAACTACATCTGTCCAAGGGCTTCCCACCAAATAACTGCCAGAATTTGAATGCAGTCCTATGCTCATCACCATTGACAATCCAGCTGTTCTAGACCAAGAACCAAAAGTAGTGTCTTGGGTATATGGATTATATATATATAATCTAGAACAGGGGCAGATATCACAGGGAAAGACACCCTAGGGTGATCTGTTCTCAAACTAATCAAGAACTAGTCCCATTTGCCTGGGACTACTCCAACCCCAGACCCCAACAAACACTTTAGTTCACCAAATAATGACCCTAAAAGGGTAGAAATAATTGAGGTAAAGGATTTAAGGCAAACCTTAGAAACTGAGTACAGGATGTGAATGCCATTTGACATGGGTCAAATTTTCGGTACAAGCCTTCAACAAGAGTAACTGCTATGCATGTGCTATGGGACAACCTCAAGCACAGGTGGTTCCATTTTCCCTAGGATGGGATACCAATCCTGAAGGAATGCATTGCATGTTGGCTCTATACCAGGACACTGGTGCATGGGGAAATGAGACTTGTAAGAGTCTATCATTGCTCTTTCCTGTATTGCAAAGGTCAGATCCCATAGCAATTACTTCATTCTCTATAGGGAATATGAACCACTCCTCTTGCCTCTCTAGGCAGGGGGCAGAGTTCATTAAGCCCATGGGAGAACTATTGACTTGTACCCACATCCTAAATATCATCGGTGAGTCAGGCAATGGCAATTACTCAGCCTCCATATACCCCGGTCTGATGTCTGGTGATATTGTGGGAAGAGGAACCTCTGTAACCTGTTACCATCCAATTGAACTGGGATTTGTGCTTTAGTCTAGATGGCCATTCCCTTCACCCTGGCATTCCGTAAAATACCTGAAAACACACATGGCCACCAAAACTGGAGAGATTTGACAAATTCTTTTGAGCCCAATTTATATGTTGACTTGATAGGAGTCCCTGTGGGAGTGCCTAATAAATTTAAGGCCCCAAACCAAATAGCTGCTGGGTTTGAGTCAGTAATCTTCTGGTGGTCAACTATCAATAAAAATGTGGATTGGATTAACTACATCTATTGTAATCAACAGAGATTCATCAGTTATACTCAGGATGCCCTCAAGGGGGTGGCTAGCCAGTTAGATGCCACCAGTCGAATGGCCTGGGAAAACAGGCTTCGACTACACATAATACTAGCAGAAAAAGGGGTCATATATGTCATGCTGGGTGGGAAATGTTGTACTTTTATTCCCAAAAATATTGCCCCAGATGGGACCATCATGAAAGCTTAACAAGGACTGACAACTGTAGCCAACAAACTGGCAGAAAATGCTGGAACTGATGATCCATTTACGGGTTGACTCGAAGGATGATTAGGAAAATGGAAAGGCATGGTAGCTTCAATCCTTACATCTCTCATAATTGTGGCAGAAGTCTTAACAGCAGTAGGATGTTGTATTATTTCTGTGTGAGCAGACTAGCACAGAAATTAATTGAAATAGCTGTTAATAAACAAATGCCCATGTCTTACCAGAAAAATAGCCTGCTACTTTTAGAAACCAAAATAAACAACTTCTCGAGTGATTTGAGGAGCAAAAGGGGTTAGATGAAAATGAGACCATCAGAAATAGATAGAAAAGAGAAGGGAATTTGTGAGAAAACATTTTAAATGGTACGTTTTCAAGGCATGATAAATCTAAGTACTAGCAGCCAGTCTGCGAATGTGGCAAACCACATGGCTCATGCACCTAGAGGTTCACAATAAGTGAACAGAATGTAGAGGAGGGGTCAGCCCATAAAAGGGAAGAAAGTTTCATTATTAAGAAATCGAAATTTAAGCTGGGAAGGGGACCAGGGTATAACCTTGTAAGGGGATAATGAAACTTAGGCAACGTCTGGGAAAATTGTAACTCCATAGTACTCAACCAGTGAGGAACTGGGGGAGGGACTTGTGTACTGGGAGATAAATTACCTGCTGTAACTGCCTCAGGTGTGCTTGCCTACCAGACACCCGATCTTGCAAGACCACCATTAAAAGTCTCACTTCTCCTGTTCTTGTCTCTGAGTCAATTCTTTGTGTTTGGACTAGTGAATGTATTTCTCACATCCTCTATGGTTCACTCTCCAAGCAGAAACGGGGAGTGATCATTATAAATCTGAATTAATTCCTGTTATTCTTCTCCTTAGACCCTCTCCTGCCTGGCCAGCAATCACTTTACATGGCTCTTGGAATACAGTCTAAACTATTTAAGATATTATTGAATACTGAAATAATTTTGTCCCTGAATATCTCCACCTCTAATCTCTCTCAACTCTTATCCTCTTGTCCTCACTTAATGTGTTGTAGCTATCCTCATCTTCTTTTTCCTATTTCTAAAATACATAAAGGTTCTAAACTTAGAAATGGTTTACTTGTTCCTCTATCTGGAATTCTCTAATTATGCCACCTGAAGTATGGTTGGTTCCTTCTAGCATTTCAGGTCTCAGCTTTTCTAACTGACCAATCTAGTACTCTTCACCCTCTCCTGACCACAGATTCAAATTTATTTTGTTCAGATCACTTATATATAGTCTGTACTGTTTATTTGTTTATTTCTAATGTTTACCCCTCAACCCCTGAATGCTTAAAAATGTAAGTAAAATGAGACAAACATTTGGCTATTTTTATTTACCAATATATTCTTGGTACCTAAAATATGTTTTGGTAAATGGTAAATAAATTAATATATGGAAATTATCTTTGAAACAATTGTTCCAAGTATAAGATTTTCATTGTTTAGCCACTTCTCTGTAACCCACTGTGAGCAAGGACATAAATGAAGGATAAAGACTTTAGAGCCAAAGGTAAATTAAAACCTGACCATATGAGATTACATTTGTTTAGATTTAACACAAGGAAAAGGGAAATGAAAATAATGACATTTTAGTTTATTTGGGAAGTCTTGAAACAGAAATGCAATTTCACTTCAAATGGTTTTTGTCCTACAACTTTGGTGTATATTTTGTCTAATTAGTTGTATTAATGGGAGACTACATTTTGGATGATGATTCTAGGTATTTGTAACTGAGGGGGATAAATTAAGTTTGGGCAGTAATTCAAGCTGGTGAAGAAAAGCAACTTGGTGGCAGGGAGGCTAACATTTAACAAAGGAAGGCCATTTATTCAGGCAAATTAGGGAATCGTGGAATTATATGTTATTCTTTAGGTTTAAACAAATTAGAAACATAATTATTGATATATAATGATTAGGAGATACTTTCTACTCATTAAAAATTGAATATGATTTTATTAAAAATATAGTTGCTTATAATGTTAGTTTGAAATTTTTAGGCAGGTCTTGAGAGGTTATGAATACTTAGAAAAAATCTATTTATTCCCGATTTGTTAGCTATTTTAATGGAGATATGGTAGTCTCCATTACAGTATCCATAGCCTCTGAGGAAAGAGAGCTGTTTATATTTAGCTGTAATTATTTGGCTGTCTCATCCACAGCAGCTGTTGACCTAAGGAACATTGCATACCACCATTTGTTCTCTGATATCTCACCTAGAATATGAGTTGACAACAGGAAAAACTAATAAAAAGAATACAAAGCAATTGACAGATTTGAAGGGAATGATAAAGATATAATAACCATTTAACATGAGAATTAAACTCATCATATAAGACACACCAGCAGCTGTAAAAGAATAACAAAAACATGGTGCATACTACCAATCAAAGATTAGTCTAAACACTGTGGTGGATCATGTGTCTGCTTTGTTATTTTTGCCATATGAAAAATTTCCCTGAAAACAACCTTACTTTTCTTACTTCTTATACAAGCACTTGGCACAATTAGTACTAGCTTGATTGTGTGATTGGTTCTTATCATTTTGTTTTGAAATTCTGCTTTTGTGTTCATTTGTTTTACTTGACTTTTTTTTTTAAACTGAGATTTACTTTTATGTATATTAATTTTCTGCTCCTTCAGTTGAGTGAAGTGTAGATCTTGTAGGCATGGTATATTCTACCGGACTACAGTATTCTGCTAGTGTGAACAACATGCCTGGTTTGCTTCAGACTAAGCTGGACTTGAAGTGCTAAATTTTGGGACAATTTGTCACCTTAGCACTGAAAAGACAAAAAGAATATAGAAAGGTCTTTGAAAATCTGAGATCAAGAAGAAGAAATTAAGATGCTCTTAAATGTTTGTGCCCATGTAACTGTAGGTTCATGTGTCAGCCTGCTTCCAATGTAAGAATGCCGTCTAAGTTTTGAGACATGTCTCAGTGAAAATGGACAGGTTTGAAATGTTGCCAACCTGAAAGCAAAGAGCAATGTCAAAATGTTCTGCTAAAAGTGGAAACTCCCAGAACTGAAGGAATAACCTCTATGCTCTATTCAATATAAATGTTTCAAACTTTAAATTTGCAATTTTGAAATTGTTTCAGAGGCTTATTAAATTCAGCCACAGCCATCTTTGAGGTCAATACTCCTCTATTTGTCACCTTTCCTATGGATTTTATTGCATTTATAATTTATTACAGAGTAAATCTCACATATTATCAGCTCTATGGGATAGAACATGTAGCATGAGAACGAGGGAGTTACTAATATATCTTTGTATGATGCAGCTCTAACTTTCGTCTTAATCCTTAACAGCTTTATTGAGATATAACTCACATATCATACAAGTCATTCATTTAAAATGTACAATTCATTGGTTTTTTAGCATGTTCACAGAGCTGTGCCAATTTTACCACCACCACAGCCGATTTTAGTACATTTTCATAGTCCAATACAGAAACTCCACAATCATTAGTAGTCATTCTCCATTTCTCTCCTTCCCTCTTCTCCTTTCCTCTTACTCCTGGCCCCAGGTAACCACTTGCCTAGTTTTTGTTTCTGTATGTTTGCCTGTTGTAGGCATTTTTAAAACTCCTCCTGCGATTGTATGTCCTTTTGACCAACTTCTCCCCATCTTCTGTCTCCACTAACCACCCAAACTCCTGGTAACCACCCAAACTCCTGGTAACCACCACTCTGTCCTCTTCTTTTATGAGATCAGCTTTTTAAGATTCCATGTGAGTGAAATTATGTGGCACTTGTGTTTGTGTGTGCGTATGTGTGTGTGTGAGTGTGTGGCTCTTTCTTTTCCTTTACATGGAGTTTCAGTGGTCGCTCAGCTTACTGCAACCTCTGCCTCCCGGGTTCAAGCAATTCCTCAGCCTCAGCCTCCCCAGTAGCTAGGATTACAGGCGTGCGCCACCACGCCCGGCTAATTTCTGTATTTTTAGTAGAGACGGGGTTTTACCATGTTGGCCAGGCTGGTTTCAAACTCCTGACCTCAAGTGATCTGCCCGCCTCAGCATTCCAAAGTGCTGGGATTACAGGTGTGAGCACCACACCTGGCCTTTTTTTTTTTGAAGTAATTTTCTCTCTAGATTTTCTCACGACAGTTTTTTCCATTTTCCTTTGAGCTTCCAAATGTATCCCTCTAAAACACCTTCTCAGGCCGCTGGCATGCCTCTTAAATATTAGGATTCCCAATACTGTGTGCTTCTCCTTCTGTGCCCTTTTTTTAACCTTCCTTCCTGTCCCTTCCTTTCCTTCACTTCTATTATGCTACCCTTCATTATCCTTCTCTACTCTCCTTTGTCCTCTAAGAGTTGGTCTCATCTATATCCATGATTTCAATTGTGACTCTCAAGTTTATATCAGCTACTCAGATCTGTCTTCTGAGATTAAGACTTATTATATACATTTGCTACTGCTCTGCACAAACAAGCCTTATGTCTCCTCAATATTAACACATCCAAAACCAAACTCATCATTATTCAACTACCCTTCTCCTACCAGTTCTTCTAACTTATTTGCCAATTTAGATCATGGTACAATCTTTTCTCAAAGCCTAGAAACTGGGGCTTATCCTTCCTCTCATATCTATCCAGTCAATAATTTCAATCAATTCTAAATTTTCTAAGCTATGTGTGTCTCTCCATCTCCCTTGGTGCAGAGCATCATGTTTGCTCACCTTGATTACTGCAACAAGCAATAATTTTTCCTCCTGTGGATGAATAGCCTTATCCATTCTTCAAATAAATTCTATACACTTCAGCCAATTGGCTTCCTAAACTGTGAATCTTATCATGTCATTCTCAAGCTAGAAATTCTTCAAGGCCAATGTCCAAATTTCTTGGTATGAATTAGACAGACTTTTATGATCTATCACCTACTTATCTCTCCAGTCTCATCCCTGAAAATATATCACCACTCACACTCACCCTCATCCTCCCTAACCCTTATCTGATTCAGCCAGAGTAAGCTGCTTATAGTTTGTTGAACAGGCATTTGATTGTACCATCTGTATTCCAGGAGTACCCTCCCTGCCTGGTTAACACTTTTCATCCCCCCAGATTCAGTTCAGGCATCACATTCTTAAGGAACTGTGTTAGTTGCTGCTACTATGTAATCAAATAACTGTGTAAACCTCCTACATAAGCATTTACTCAGTTTATTATAATTTTTGTGTCTTCATTTATCTCTTTCAATAAACTGCAAACTTCCTTGCCTACTAGGGGCCATGTGTTATTTATCTTCCTGCTTTCAGCTTCTAGCACTGGAGATGGTACATAGTAGGTACTTGGCAAATGTTAAGTCAATATCTACAATGAGAGCTATAAGAGCAAAGACTCAACATGGCTTTCTAAACCTGGTTATTATAAATTTGAAGCATGTCTATGCAATAGTAAGGAACAAGGGGATAATTCTTTATCTTGCTTCTCTTTTCTTGCTTGCAAGAATCGAGACAATATTCTACATTGTCTGGAAGGTTGAGTTTCTTTTTTTTCTCTCTCTCTTTCTTGAATTTTTTCAAAAATATGCTTTCTATTATATTTCAGTCTCACACATCTATTAGTTTATAACTTTTAGAGACTTCTCAGATAAGAATGATGGTAGAATAAAAATAAAATCCTGGATTCTTAAGTCAAACTGACATGGGTTTGAATCCAAGTTCTGCAACTTGTTAGTCTACAATCCTGCATGCATAATGTGTTTTCTCTTATTTAAATTGATAAAATAGTCATAATGCAATTTTTCTTGTAGGGTTACTATAAATATCGATAAATTATTATAACTATTGTAGCACTGACAGCAGTTCAGTGTCCCAGGAATACCAGCAGCTGTAATTCTATCACAAAATGGAATTCTGTTTTTAAACAGAATATGTGAGGGAGAATAACAAATGTGAAACTCCTAGAGTGCAGGTGAAATCATATTTTTACATTTGCATGTTTATTATAGCACCAAGCTGTAGGTATATCATATAAATAATCTGGAGTCTTCATTTTGATTTTTTTCATATCTATATATTTTTGAATTCAGCACATTTATTGAAGCTTATGTCAAATGTTTTACTAAGTATTATGGGAAGATACAAAATAATTAAGACATTGCCATATCATAAAAGAGCTTAAAAATCATTCCATAAGCTAGAAAAACTAAAACTAAAATCACATGAAAATAAAACGTCATGTTTACTGAGTATATTATTAAAACCAATTAGTAAATACTAGTAACTTTGAATATATAGCCAGAGTATCACTTTATATGAAATAGTAACCCATATTTCTGATAACTAAACATCAACTTAAACATGGAAGTATATATTACATTTACTTTCTTTATGACCTCATCTGATATCTTGCTTTTCAAGATTTTTGTTGATTACTTCCAAATTCATATTTTCAGTCTAGACTTCTCCCCTGAACCCCAGACTCACATATCCAACTCTCTACTTAACATCTCTGCTTGGATGTCTAATATGTGACTAAAACTTAAAGTGCTCAACATTGAATACTGAATTTTCTAGCTTCAACATGGTCTTCTCCACATTAGGAAATAGAAACGCCTCCATTTAACTGTTTTTCAGGCCAAAATTCTTAGTGCCATCCTTTTATTTTTCTTTCTATTACTTATTCCTAACACTGAATCCATCAGCAAATCTTGTTGGCCCTGCCCTTAGACTCTATCCAGAATTCAATCACATTTCACCACCTTGACTCTTAGCCTAAACCAAGGCATTATAGCTATAATATGGCTTACTGAAAATGGCCTCTTCCGTGGTCTCTCAGTTCCTCTATAATCTATTTTCCATACCATAGTAGCCAGAGATACTTTTAAATCATAAGTCAGATGCTGTGCACCCCTTTCTCAAAACAAGGTTCTATGTGATCTGAACCCACTACCTTTCTAACCCCATGCCCCCTTACGTATTGTGTTCTAGCTATACTTGACTCCCTTAATGCTTCTTGAATTCACTAAGGACTCAGGGCCATTGTGCTTGCTCTTCTTTCTGCTTGCAACATTCTCCCTTGATATTTGCATGGCTTACTTCTTCATGTAGTTCAGGCCTTTGTTCAACTTTCACCATATCAGAGAGGCTCACCTTGTCTACCTTATATAAAGAGACACCCACCCTGACAGTCTCTGTCCTCCTCGTTTCATAGCACTTGTCCTTACCTATCCTGTATATTGATGGAAAATGTTTTTCTGCCTCTTTTTACTAGAATATAAGCCACAAACGGCAGTGAGTTTTCTCTCATGTTCATTGCTTTACCCACAGTGCCAAACCAGAACAATGCCTGATAGATGATAAGCATGTAATAAATACAGATTGAATAAATTATTAAATAATTCTTATTTAATTGCTATCAGTGGGAAACAAAAGCAAATAGCAAGTATGACTATTTCAGTACATTTTAATAGTATGTTAAATCTGATACCAATAAAACCATTTACCTATAATCAGATAATCCTGTTGCTGCTGATTTCTGTACTTTTTATATCCAGTTGCTGAACTTACCCAGATCTATGGGTTTTATTTGTGACATCTCATGTTCTTGTCAATTAAAATGACATTTTTGCAAAATAATGTTTTCTATTTTAGTTTGCAAATATTCATATTGCTTTTGTAGTGTTCGTCTGAGTTTCTAAATAATAGCCTCTCAGCTTCAAAATTAATCTTAAAGTAGTATTTACCTTCTAGTCTTCTGTAAAGCATTAATCTGTCATCGTGCTTTTTAAAAGCAAAGTATTATTTTTCTTTACTTTGCAGAAGGCAGGATATGTTAAACCAGTTCATCAAATTTCCATATGCTTTTCTGAAAGTCTTCCTACATATTTGAATAGGCTACTGGGTCTTCTTATAAGGTTACCCTTTACAAATTATTAGTTTCAACTCATGCCTTGTTGGACTGTGTGTGTGTGTGTGTGTGTGTATGTGTGTGTGTGTGTGTGTGTATTTTGGGTGTGTGTCAGAAAATGATGCAGAATCAAAGTAGGAATGTAGAAAGGATTGTTATAAGTTTTATTAATTTAATGTTCTAGATCTTGAGTGGTGAGATCCAGCTGATGCATTCATCCCCTACCCTATCTACTAGAAGATACATATCTTTCACACCTGAGGTTTGATGTTTACACTTATCTATAGTACTATGACATTGAGTTATGAACATTTGTTTAGATTGACAGCATTCTAGAATGCTCTAAGAGAAAGGCATTGGAGTTGGTCAGTCAGGGGTTTTATTGTCTACTCCACATGTTTCTAGCTCTGTGATAACTGGCAAGTTATTTAACATCTTTTGAGCTACAATGTAAATACCTATAAAATGGGTGTAATAAAAGATATTTCGTAGAGTTACTGTGAAGCTCAAATAAAAATATGTTTTCTAAGTGTCTACTTAACAAGGAAGCTAATGAATTCTTATTGGGTGAGAAATGAAATGAATGTTAACCATCACTGGCTACCAACATGGCACCATGAGGCAGCACCTACATCTTAAGGAGAGGCCCTGACAGCCATGCTTGAGATCACAGTCCTACCAGGAGTTCCAGATGTTCTGAAATGCATAATAGTTTCGACAACATGAGTCATCTAGGAGAGTGCTGGCATAAGAGGGCTTCAGGAGGTATGTTTGAGGATTTCTTACTAATAATGTTGCTGCTTTTTCCTTCAATTTTGTGGTAATATAAAGAAATCCTCCAAATTTCCCTTTAAATAGTTCCTTGAAGTCCAAGGCTAGCCTCAATGATAAACAGACTTTTTCTTGTGACTTACTAGGATTCCTTGCTAACATTGACCTATGACAGCATTCTTACTTGATTCACACTCCATGAGTATTACATTCTTAAAACCACAATTATGAAGATGGTCCACATTTCATATGACTTAGTAATTATTTGAATGTATGAACTAATTTCCAAGCTAAGGTAATATCCAAGTAAATATTTTGTAATAATTTGAGAATGCTTCAGTGCTAAGCATTTCAGTGGATGTCAATAAATTCCTGTATGAGTAGACTTCATGTCTATTTATTTGCAAATGTAGTTATGTATGAAAATATATATTGGTACACTATCTGTATTATGCCAGGTATTACTCAAGCGCTCTCCCCTAGTCCACCATTGAACCACCAGCAAAATTATCTTTCCTAAATCTAAATCTTATTATTTGTCTCCAGCCTAAAACCTCCATCAGTTCAGGATTACCATCAGGAAAACTTTCAACTGTACTATTATGACATAACAGATGTATTTCCCTATTCTTTGCAATATAAACTTTATTATCTCTGTATTATATTATCTGTGCAGATTTAGTAGTATCTATTAATACATATAAAATCTTCACCAGTACCAGTAAGTAATATGTCCCTTTATTTCTATTAGTGCAAATGTTGTTAATTTTGCCTAGAAATTTTTCTTTCCCTCCCTCCCTCCCTTCCTTCCTTCCTTCCTTCCTTCCTTCTTTTCTCCTGAGACAGAGTTTCACTCTTCTTGCCCAGGCTGGAGTGTAATGGCACAATCTTGGCTCACTGCAACCTCTGCCTCTCGGGTTCAAGTGATTCTCCTGCCTCAGCCTCCTGAGTACCTGGGATTACAGGCATGCACCACCACATTCAGCTAATTTTGTATTTTTATTTTTATTTTTTTTTAGTAGAGATGGGTTTTCACCATGTTGGTCAGGCTGGTCTCGAACTCCCAACCTCAGGTAATCTGCCCGCCTTGGCCTCCCAAAGTGTTGGGATTACAGGTGTGAGCTACTGCGCCTGGCCCTTAATCTTTCTTAAAGACAGAACTCATGATGTACCTCCTCAATCCTGTCTTCAGAAATAATCTCCTGTCTTCTGATGGTACCTAGTCATTTTCCTGTTAGAGTTCTTTGTATGCTGTGTTACATTTTATGTTAAAGTGATGAAAGAAGTAAAATATAGGAATGGAGGAAGGAAAAGGAGACAAGGGTAGAGTGATAGGCTGCAGTAGGAAAGAAAGAAAGGGAGGGAGGGGAAAGAAAGATACAACGATGAAGAGAAGAAGATCCTCATATGAATCTTGGTATCCAAAAAGATGATAGTCCTCTACTATTAATCTCAAAGTAGAGTACATGTACTTCCATGACTACATTGATGAGCAAGGAGAATGGGAATCTACAGGATTGATTTGTTACTAATTCCTGGAATGTCAATTTTCCTTGAAGACTAAAGATATTTTATGGGTAATCATACTACTACGTATCATTCAGGAGACTGTTGGACATAAAGGAATCATTATGATATTCAAATTAGTTTTATGCTTACCCAGGTTTTTCAAGTTAAGCTCACCAATCATTTTTCAAATCTTGGCCTATATGTTTACCCTCTTTTGATAAGGATAATTGTCTTTAAATGATTGCAGACAATGGTTTATTTTATGTTAGTATTCAACATAAAACATATTCATAATTTTTTCTACTCATGGTATCAAAGTATAAATAAGCAACACATCAGTACAGAAAAATACATAGCTTGTAACTAATCCTTTAAAACCAGAACATCCAAATTCAATACAGATTTCTATTTTTACTTAAAAAAAATCAAAGTTACACATTGGGACTTAAACTGCTACGTTTCTTCTTCTTATACAGATGTGACATACGTGATTTCTGGTAAATAATATTCTACCAAACATTGTACTAAACCAAAGCAGACAGATGACCAGTAAAGCTGTTTACTATCTCCTACTCATGTTCAGCGAGGCTAGTGAAACAACATCTTGATAGGAAAGATTTTGACAGTAAGAAGAAATCACAGAGTCCCTACCTACCCCAGCAGAAAATCTAACAAACTGGTTTATATGGAAAACATTTTCTGCAATCATGCATAAATACACTGAATATGCTATAATAATAGAATATCTTTTGGTCTACTTCCAGCACACAGTATACATTCATTGGTGCTCAGTAAGATATAATTGAACACCAATATAGAAAGCATTTTTGTCTTCATAGCACTAACAACTAAAAAGCACACAGCATAGGATACTTTGATCTGTAAGTGGGTAATCATGGAAATTTCATGATCATATTTACTATGTTAGCCTGCATATTCATCTATATTTTTTTCAAAAATAGTGGTTCAAAAAGACTTCCAGAAACAGTCCTGATACAGTTTCACTGTTTCTGTTGATGCCTACAGCCAAGACAAGCTGTGAACATGGGAGATTCGGAAACCTCAAGGCAGGCAGCTGGCTTGAGGAACACCCTAGATAAATACTACCAAATACTCAAAAGCCCCATTGAGGCTGAAGGACTGAAACTCTGACCCATGTAAAAAAGAGCTGTGAGTGCACAAAGAGATTCATGCAGAGCCTGCTGGGACAAGAAGTGTTCGTGATGGTGGAGTATTCCACACTGTTGACATACCAACACATATACTGGGGGAGGGGTCCCCCTAGGTGGAATGCTTGACATGGGCTTGCTCTAGAGGAATCTGACTCAGAGCACCTGAAAGAGGTGTCTAGTTGGGGAGGGGAGGAATACTAGGGTTACTGAGTACTTGGGGAAGAGTACTAAGGTTGTAAAATACAGAAAAGTGTTTCAGGAGAAACAGGTCTAGGAGTGTGAGATCATTTTGGTTTTGACCCATCAATACTTAATGTGAATGAAGAGTTGCAGAACACAGTCAGTCTATTTAAGATGTATTCTTCTGTCATAATTAGCTGAGCCTATTGGCCTGTTGGACCAGTGACATCCAGAATGCTCCCATTCATTGCCTGGAGGCAGAAACTTAGTGCAGCAGATCGTTCTGGGAAGTTGGCATAGAAGATGATTTGCACGACAAAGTGACCACTAAACCACTGCTTAAGTCCAGTCCCTGGTCTGCTTTCTCTGCTTTGTGGTCCAGAAATATTTCTTTAGAAGCCAGAAAAAATCTGTAAATGTGAGCGGCATGTTGAATATGTCACCAGCCACTTCATCCTTATGGTGTTGTAATGTTGCTGTGAAAACCACCATGTTAAATCCAGGAATCCTCTCCAGCAGCTGTTCTACATACTTTCCTACCAAAGAAATATATTCATTAAAAGTAGGCATGAAGTTGAGTTTATTTTCTTCTATGTCTGCAAACTCTTAGTAGTACTTGTCCATAAAATTTCTCTAATAACTAGAACTTGTCATCTTTGATAATATCCCCTAAATATGCAATCACAGCATCAAATTCTGCATTAGAGGTGAAATACAGCGCAAAGCTCTCTTCATCTAATGAGGCCACTGCTGCTGCCCTACCCATCAGGTGGGCCAGGGGCTGTTGGGCACCTATCCCGCCCTGGCTCAGGCCTGGGCCCAGGCTCTGCTCTGTTCTCCAAAGCCTCAACCTGGCTGGCTGGCCGGCCACTGAGGCCACTGTCCACTCACAACCCACCTATGTCAGCACTTGCGGGAGAGGCACAACCTTGGGCTCCCCAGCTGCCACCACACATAGGTCGGTGTGCACAGCAGCCACTGCCACTGTGGGTCCAAACAGCCCATATTCATATACTTTTAAAGGAATAAAATACCATAAAAAAAGGAATTAAAGGATATGATGTATCAGAGGAGAAAAAGAGCTGCTCTCAGATAATTAATTGGAGAATTACTGATGAATTGTATTTGAATTCAATCTTGCAGGATGAGTAAAAGTAGATATACAGAGGTAAAAAGTGTTTGTCAGCTTAGGTCTTTTGAGAAGCAGACACCAAAATGGGACTATGTGTACTAGACGTTTATTAGGGGAGACACTTACGAAGAATAAAGGGTGAAGGTGTAAGAGTAGATAAAGCCTCAGAGCATGATGCATGTCTGTTCTTTTTGAAAGGAGAGAGGAAAGGATTAGATCGGAAGAGCTCTAGGCTATAGCATTGTTCTCAGAAAGTCTCAGGCAGGATGATGGGGGTTCCATGAATCAAAGTTGCCTATTTGAGACATATTGCACAGGGCAGAAATGGGCTAGCACTCATGATTCTGCTATGCTGAGTCACCCACGGAAAGTGTGGCCTCAGCATTCACAGGACTGGCTGCTGCAGGCTTTCAGTTAACTCTGCTCCCTATAGCAGGTTTTCTTAAAGAGATCTGAAGGGCACATGTCCATGGCTGCCCTATGGAGTAAAGATGATCAGGCACACAAGGAGAAACTGCAAGATGTCTATGACAAATAGCAACCTCAGATTGTGTGGAATATGATATACAGGAAAGATAGTGGTGAAGGAAATTACAAAGGTAGTCTGAGACCAAAACTTTGAACAGTCTTGATGAATCAAATGGGGAGTTTAGACTGAACAATCTTTCATAATAATGACTCATTACAAGTTTAATTTTTGAACAGAAGGGTGGTGCTGTCATATTGTCTAGTTCTTTTTTCTGGAGGCTGAGTCTCACTTTGTTGGCCAAGCTGGAGTGCAGGTCTTGGCTCACTGCAAGCTCCGCCTCCTGGGTTCACGCCATTCTCCTTCCTCAGCCTCTGGAGTAGCTGGGACTACAGGCACCCACCACCACGCCTGGCTAATTTTGTTTTTGTATTTTTAGCAGGGAATGGGTTTTACCATGTTAGCCAGGATGGTCTCGATATCCTGACCTCGTGATCTGCCCGCCTCGGCCTCCCAAAGTGCTGGGATTACAGGCATGAGCTATCTTACCCGGCCTAGTAGATGAATATTGAAGAAATTTAAAACATGACTTTTAGGTAGGAGGAATGCTGCAGTTCTAGGTTTATATTTAGAGCTGAGGGCCTGGAGAGGAAATTTAAATTACCCACTACAAAGTGAGAGTTAAAGTTGTGAAACTGAAGGGCATTGCTTAGAGTGAGCTCAGAGAGAACATGACCAACAAAATATCCTCGATAAACATGAGTTTAAAATTGAGAAGTCACATTATGTGTTGAGAATCTTATTTCCTATCCTACTTTAAAAAGAGTATATAAGGCGCTGGCTGAGAGAAGATGACGGCTCAGCCGGGGCGGCATCGCTTGCCTTGTGCAACGCCGCCCCAGGGTGACTTTTGTGATGGCACTGAGAGGGCGATTGACGAAGCTTCTTTTACGACCTCCATGGAGTGGGATACACAGGTGGTGAAGGGGTACTCGCCGCTCGGCCCCGCAGGGCTGGGGGCTGAGGAGCCGGCCGCCATCTCGCAGCTGCCGTCTTGGCTGCAGCCTGAGAGGTGCGCTGTTTTCCAGTGCGCACGCACAGTGCCACGCAGTGCTCGCCGACTCGGTGCACCTCGCCTGGGACCTGTCGCGGTCCCTTGGGGCCGTGGTCTTCTCCAGAGTTACAAATAACGTCGTTTTGGAAGCGCCCTTCCTAGTTGGCATCGAAGGTTCACTCAAAGGCAGTACTTACAACCTTTTATTCTGTGGTTCCTGTGGGATTCCCATTGGTTTCCATCTGTATTCTACCCATGCTGCCCTGGCTGCCTTGAGAGGTCACTTCTGCCTTTCCAGGGACAAAATGGTGTGGAAATGCAGTCATCCTTCAGTATCCGTGGTTCGAGGACCCCACCAGATACCAAAATCCATGGACACTCAAGGTTCTGATATTAAATGCTATCTCTTAAAAACAAAAGCCATAGTAAATGCATCAGAGATGGATATTCACAATGTATCTCTATCAGAAAAGATTGCAGAGCTGAAAAAGAAGATAGTGCTAACGCACACTCGCTTAAAATCACTAATGAAGATTCTGAGTGAAGTGACTCCTAACCAGTCCAAGCCAGAAAACTGATCCTGTACCAAAGCTTGAGTGTCAGGTTGAGGCTTTATTGCTGTCTTCAACAACAAGTGCTGCTTAGTCATTTCTCAAAAAGACTGGCTTTGGGAAATGCAGTTTCTGTTTACCGTTAGGCTGATTGTCCAAATGAGTTGTGAAGCTGTTTTTAGAAGATGAGAAACTAAGGATTCTTCTGTTTTATAGCTATTTGCCTTAAGAACTTATTTTAGATTCTGATTGAATTCGTAATACTTATTTCTGAAGATGTCTTTGACTGTAAATTTAGGAATTAAGATGCAAAGTCCCATGTGTCCTCTGATCTAAAGTTGCATGGTTGGTCTGAAAATAGAGTTGGGCTTAATGTTGACTTCTAGTACTCCTGCATGGAGCAGTTGTTATGAATATTAATAAATCTTTTTTTAACTTATGTAAAATACAGATCATAATATTCCATAGGTAATGTTTAATAAATTGCCTGAATAATATAAAAAAAGAGTATATGAATTATTTTTTAAATGACAAAACATTTTTCCTCTCTAATATGAGGTTAAATTTTCATTTAGAATTTTTCCTAAAGTGAGACATAAGGAAAATATTTTTGCACAGTTTAAAATAATTAATGACAATTGTGAAAATACATTTATTTATATTTTATTCTATTTCATTCCTCCTCTTGAAGATAAATGAATCCAAATGAACAGGTCATTCAGTACAACTTTATAACTGCATTGAAAGCATAATGGTGAATATGGTACTTTTAATACAGTAAATCACTATCAATTAATGCCACTCAAGTGCACATCAGGTATATAGACTATATTTTAAATGTTGAGAAAATAGAAATGACTTACTCTTTGGTGCCAATTTCCCTGAGCACTCACCCATGCCACACACATTCACACACAGTACATGGAGCTTCCCCCACTTCATCTTTATTCCTTTATGCTTGTTCTTCCTCTTCCTTTTACTTTTCTTCATGCTTCCCTTTGTTCATTTCTCCTATTCCCATCCTGATCTTTCAGTCTCTGAGTAATTTAGACCCATAGAACTATGTTTTTCTTCATCAAGAAAGCCTTAATTGAGACAAATTTTTGGGGGAAAATTCATTCAGTTTAGAAGCCTTATTCTTACCTAATAAATATATATATATATTTTTTTTTTTGCCAATCTTGGCTGAAATTATAAAACATGGCAGGTAAAGCAAACACCGCAAAGACTTGAGACTTACAGTGAGGTCAGTAAGCTTGAGGAAAGCTGATGACAAGGGGTGATTGGCCAAACTCCAGATCAAACAGTTGGAAACTAAGGTAAATAATCTTCATCTGGTTTTAGAATGTAGTTATCACCAGCTGAAAGGAGTATTGAGGCACCATGTGAAGCTGTAGCAGCCTTGTTTGTTGCTATAGGGTTGAGTCACTTAGAAAAATCTATCTTACTTCCTAGAAAATCCAATCTAGCACTTTCACCTGCAGAGAGGAAGAGTTTGAGGAGTAGCTGAGGAGACTTTCTCGTCTGAAGAACAGGAACCTAATGCATAATTCCCTGGTTCACTTGAGACCAGCAGTAAAAACCCATTCAATATGCAGAGACTGTTGGCCATAGCAAGAGAATGTGATTGCATTAATATTAGAAGCATTTCTATGCTTTGAGATGATTGCTGAAATTGTTTCAAAAGTCCTTATGCTTAAGCCAAAATGCTCTTTTGGCTTTCTCCTCTTAGTTCAGCTCAGCTGTACAGTTAAAAATGTCAAGCTCCAAGCATTGGGCATAGAATAAATAGGACATTGTAGATACGAGAACAGCCTCAGGTTCTTGTTGCCACACATTCATTCAGCTGCCACATATTCCATATTATATGACCTTTCCATTACAGGTGAGTCACAAGTTTACTGCTGAGGTCAGGGCTGAAGGCAATCATATTCCTTAATTTTTCCTCCCTTTAGGAATTTCACTATTCTGACTGATAAAAAACTATGTATTTTTCTCCACTTGAGCATTTCTTTTGAAGATCAAGATCTGTAAATCAACATGACTCAAAATGTTATAAGTATTAACAAGCCAAACACAATAGCCTTTTGACAATTTGATTATGCAAGGCACCTTGCTAAAGACAAACTAGAAGTAAAATGCATTAAAGATTACTGAGATTGTTCAGTTTGCAAATGTTTTAAAAATTACTTTAGCCAGAAAAAAACCAAATAGACTAATGAAAAATTAATATTAGTGGATTTAATTGCCCAGAGGTTCCTTCTTATGCAAGCAGAATAAATCGAAATAATTGAATGGTAAAGAAGGAAATCAATGGAAATCTTATTGAAAACCCATTTGGAAATAAAAACTTCATGGGAACATGGGAAATGAAAACAGTATGATACTCCAAATTTACTTAATTTTAAAATTCTGTAATAATTGTAATCTGAATTCAGGCTGTTTTGCTGTTCATTCAAGTTCTTCTTTTTTCTTCCACACAGATGGAAGGAAGCAGTTGGATCATCATTGATCTTTTGTTTTCCTTCCCACTCCACCTTTAATCCATAAGCAAGTCCTGTTTTCTCTACCTTAAAATAGACTCTGAATCTCCACTTCTCCCCACCTCCATTACTAGCGCGCTTGTGCAAACAGCGTCATCTCTAGCCCGGAGGTCTGCAGTGGCCTGCTGATTGTTCTGCCCTTTGCCACTGCCTGCTATAGTTTTGTCTTTACACAGTAGCCATATTCAAAACAAATCAAATCATGGTCCTGATTGCAACTCTTCAGTGATACACATAGGATGAAATTCATATCTATATCATATCTCACAAGTTGCCACCCATCTGGTCCCTGCCTATCTCTATGACCTCGACATCTACCACTGCTCCCCTCCCTCACTTTTCTGCCATTGCACTGCTCTCTGAACTGCTCTGGACATGGTAAATTAGTCCCCACCTCAGAGCATTCATTTACGCTTGCTCTTCTGCTCAGACATTTATATGTGTTACTACTCATAATTTGAGTTTTTACTTCAATGTCATTTTCCCAGAGTCCTCCCTCCTGGATTCACTGTCCCTTTGTCCTGCTTTCTTTCCTTTCTAGTACTTATCACTATCTTATACTATATTGCCTATCTACTTCTTTTCTATCTGCCTCTCCCACTAGAATGCAAACTCCATTATAACAGGGATCTTTTTCTTAGCTATAAAGACAGCACCTACAGTGTAAGACAAAAAGAAGAGTGTGTATTCAATACATATTAAGTCAATGAGAGAATCAGTAAAGGAGAGTAAGTAGCTTTCCTTTTTCATTTCTTTTTTAATCAGCAAAATGGCATTTATTCACTGTATGAATTTTAAAAATCATTATTTCAAAATCATGATCAGAAAAAAATGGTAATGTGTCAAGTGGTATAATTTGTGATGCAAAGCACAGAAATATTAATCTTTCTTGCTGTGACCTAAAGAAAAGAGACTACAATACACAATCTAGGCATGCATCTTTTTTTTCTTTTCTCCTTTTCTTATGACATCACCAGCTATTTCTGATGTGGAGTTTGGTTGTTGCTGCTGTTATAATTATTGTTCTTATTAGAAATTTTGATTTGATTGCACACATTAAAAGTTAATGCAAAGGAAGTCTTTAGAAAAACTTAAATGTCAATAAATCTTTTAGTTCTTATTGTCTTCATAAGTGGTATAAGATAGTGATGAAACACACACACTTAAGACAGACTGCCTGGTTTTGACCCCTCATTAAAATTACTTGCTAGATGATCATTTTTATAAATTCTTTATTTATAAAATGTGACTAGTGATGATAATAATCATATATTCATATATAGATGCCTCATAGGTTTCCTGTGAAGGCTAAATGAGTTAATAAATATAAAGTATTTGGAGTAATTCTTGGCACAATAGAAACATTTAGAAATGTTGATTTTGAGTTTCTTATTATATAAACTTCTCTAGATAGAAAATATAACCATGTTCCATGAGGGAAAAAAAAAAAAAAAACTCAGTATTAATGGCTACATCACAGGATTTAGGTTCAGAAAAATTGCCTTCTGCTGCCTATGAAGGATTGTATACCCATCATTTCAATTTCCAATTTCCACAGATCTCATTAAGGCTGCAGAAGTGGCATGCCTTCAAGATGAAGTCATACTTTCTAGGGACTGTGTAGTTCTGGGGTGAAAAGTAACAATGCTTTTGTTTTCTGGTAGATAAATTGATGCTTTGTAAAAAAGCAATGCTGTGACTGAATAATCAGTTTCACCCAAATTGATTGGCTGTTTTAGTCAAACAATGTGTCAATTGGGAAAAACTGCAGCAAATTTATGTTTACAAACAAGACCACTTCCACCCAATTCTTTGATTACTTTGGCCTACACATACAGTCTTATGATAATCAATCTAAACAGGCAGGGAGTATCTGAGAAAATAAGTGAGATTGGCATGAGAACAAAGAAGTGAAAACAAAAGAGAACAAAAGATAAATGTTATATATTATTCTTATTTTTAAGTTTCAAAATAATTATTAAATGTGACACTGTTTATTATTTTAGGGGTTATAAGATATTAGTTTTCTTATTTGGAAATCTTTAGGGTCTGATAATAGAAATTTTATTCTAAAATAATGTGATATTAGTGACAAAGTAAGTGTGTATGCATGCATGCATGCATTTTTGTGTGTGGTGGGGATATTTATGAACAATGGCAACGATCCTGGCTAAGTAGACAGAAAAGCTAGGAGCTCTATGAGTTGGTTGAGTTGTCTAACTTAGGTAATATTAATAATGAATGCAAGACCTTATCTTCAAATGAGCACAATAGACCTCAGCAATGGTGCTTAAGCATATTGAAATAACTGAAATGTCAAGTATATAATTCAGACTCTAGATGGCAAGAATGTTCATCAAGATCCAGGAGAAAGTTGAAGCCCAGTGCAAAGAATCCAAGGAATCTAGTAAAATAATCCAAGAGCTGAAAGACATAATGGCCATTTTAAGAAAGAACCAACCTGAACTTCTGGAACTAAAAAATCACTGCAGGAATTTAATAATGCAGTCAGAAACATTAACAGCAGGATAAACAAGCCAAGGAAAAACTCTCAGAGCTCAAAGACAGGTTCTTCAAATCAACTCAGCCAGACAAAGGTAAAGAAAATTTTTTAAACATGAACAAAACCTCTGAGAAATATGGCATTATGTAAAGAGACCAAATCTACAACTTATTTGTAGCCCAGAGAGAGTGCCAACAACTTGGAAAACATTTTTGAGGATATAGTCCATGAAAATTTCCCTAATCTTGCTAGAAGTCAATATGCAAATTCAAGAAAAACACAGAACACCCATGAGATACCATACAAGATGACCATTCCCAAATGTAGTCATACCAAGGTCAGTGCAATAGAAAAAATCTTAAAGGTAGCTAGAGAGAAAGATTAGGTCAATTATAAATGGAATTCCATTAGGCTAGCAGTGGACTAGTCAGCAGAAACCTTTAGAGACAGAAGAGATTGGGGACCTACTTTGAGCATCCTTAAAGAAAAGAAATTTTGGCCGGGCGCGGTGGCTCAAGCCTGTAATCCCAGCACTTTGGGAGGCCGAGATGGGCAGATCACGAGGTCAGGAGATCGAGACTATCCTGGCTAACACGGTGAAACCCCATCTCTACTAAAAAAAATACAAAAAAAAAAAAAAAAACTAGCCGGGCGATGTGGCAGGCGCCTGTAGTCCCAGTTACTTGGGAGGCTGAGGCAGGAGAATGGCGTAAACCTGGGAGACGGAGCTTGCAGTGAGCCGAGATCGTGCCACTGTACTCCAGCCTGGGCGACAGAGCGAGACTCCGTCTCAAA
>NC_045437.1:159397227-159424078 GCF_002776525.5 Piliocolobus tephrosceles
AGGTAATTTGTTACCACCAGGCCAGCCTTATAAGAGGTTTTTAAGGGTGTGTTAAACATGGAAACAAAAGATCAATACCTGCTACCACAAGACACACTTAAGCACATAGCCCGCAGATAATGTAAAGCAATTACACAATCAACTCTATAAAAAATCAGCCAACAACGTGATAACAGGATCAAAATCTCACACGTCAATACTAATCCTAAATGAAAGCAATATAAATGCTCAATTAAAAGGCATAGAGTGGTAAGTTGGAGAAACAGATAAAACTCAATCATCTATTGTCTTCAAGAGACCCATTTCACATGTAATGATGCCAGTAGGCTCAAAGTAAAGGGATGGAGAAAGAACTACCATACAAATGGAACACCAAGAGCAGGAGCTGCTATTCTTATATCAGATAAAACAGATTTTAGACCATCAACAACAAGGAAGGACAGAAAAAGTCACTACGTAATGATAAATAGTTCAATTTGACAAGATTTAACTATCCTAAATATATATGCACCCAACAGTGAAGCACCAGATTCATAAAACAAGTTCTTCTAGACCTAAGAAAAGATTTAGACAGCCACATAAATGTAATGGGGAACATCAACACCTCACTGACAGCATTAGACACCTAATTGAGGCAAAAAACAAAGAAATTCTGGCCTTACATTTGACATTTGACAAACTGGACCCAAAAGATATCTACAGAATAGTACACCCAATAACCACAGAATATACATTCTTCTCATCAGCACATGGAGTATGTTTGAAGATTGGCCACATACTCAATCATAAATCAAGTCTCAATAAATTTAAAAAATTGAAATTGTACCAGGCACACTCTTGGACCACAGCACAATAAAAATAGAAATTAGTGCTAAGACTATGTCTTAAAACTACACAAAATATGGAAATTAAACAACTTGCTCTGAAATAACTCTTGAGTAAAAAATAAAATTAAGGCAGAAATAAAAAAAGTCTTTGAAATTAATAAAATAGAGACAACTTTTTAAAGTCTTTGGAATGCAGCTAAAGCAGAGCTAAGAGGAAAGTTTATAGTGCCAAATACCTCCATTAAGAAATTAGAAAGATCTCAAATTAACAATCTAACATCACACATAGAGGAACTAAAATGAAACAACAAATCAACCCCATATCTAGCAGAAGAAAAGAAATAAGAGAAGAACTGAATGAAATTGAGATGCAAAAATCACTAAAATGATCAAAGAAACCAAGGTTGTTATTTGAAAGGGTAAACAAGATTGATAGATCACTAGCTAGACTAGCAAAGGAAAAAGAGAGAAGATCCAAATAAACACAATCAGAAATGACAAATATGACATTACAGTGGACCCCACAGAAATACAAAGGAAACTCAGAGACTATTATGAACACCTCTGTGAACAGAAATTAGAAAATCTAGAGAAAACTCATAATTTCAAGGACACACAACTTACCAAGACTGTACCAGGAAGAAAGTGAAAACCCAAATAGATAAATAACACATTCCTAAATTGAGTAAGGAATTTAAAAACTTTCCAACCAAAAAAGTTTTGGATTATATATATTCACAGTCAAATTCTACCAATACACAAAGAAGAACTGGTGAAAATTTTACTGAAACTCTTCCAAAAAATCAAGGAGGAGGGGCTCCTCCCTAACTAATTTATGAAGCCAGCATCACCTAGGAACCAAAGTATGGCAGAGATGCAATGAAAAAGGGAAACTATAGGCCAATGTCCCTAATAAACATAGACATGAAAATCCTCAACATGATCCTAGAAAACCAAATTCAGAAGCACATCAAAAAGATAATTCAACATGATTAAGTAGGCTTTATGTCTGGAATGCAAGGTTGGTTCAACATATGCAAATCAATAAATATGATTCATTACATAAACAGAATCCAAAACAAAAGCTATATGATTATTTTAATGGGTACAGAAAAGACCTTTGATAAAATCCAACATCCCTTCATGACAAAAACTCTCAACAGACTAGGCATTGAAGGCACAAATCTCAAAATAATAAGAGGTGTCTATGACAAATCCACAGCCAACAGGATAGTTAATGGGCAAAAGCTGGAAGCATTCCCCTTGAGAACTGGAACAAGACAAGCATGCCCACACTCATTGCTAGTACTGGAAGTACATGGAAAATATATTCTAAGCTACTAACTTTATATATAGAAGGAGAGAAATGAGCGTTCAGATGATTAGGGTTTTATAGCATGTAACAATTGTTATTGTATGTAACAAATGCCTGATTTCATTTATTACAATCAGGCAAGAGAAAGAAGTGAAAGGCATCCAAATAGGAAAAGAAGTCAAACTATTTTTATTCACGGGTGATATGATTTTATATCTAGAAAACCCTAAAGACTCCACCAAAATTCTCTTAGACCTGATAAATGACATCAGTGAAGTTTCAGGATACAATATCAATGTACAAAACTCTGTAGCTTTTCTATACACAAATGTTGTTACAGTCAATAGCAAAATCAAGAGCACAATCACATTTATAACAGCCACAAAAAAAGAAGTACCTAGGAATAACGTCTAACCAAGGAGGTGAACAATCTCTACAATGAGAGTTAAAAAACACTGCTGAAAGAAATCACAGATAATACAAATAAATGGAAAAGTAATCCATGCTCATGGATTGGAAGAATCAATATCTTTAAAATAGCCATACTGCCCAAAACAATTTATGGATTCATTGCCATTTCTATTAAAATGTCAAGGTCATTTTTTTCACAGAATTTGAAAAAATGATTCTAAAATTAATATGGAGCCAGAAAAGAACCTGAATAGCCAAAGCAATCCTAAGCAAAAAGAACAAAACCAGAGACATCATATTACCCAACTTTATGCTACAAGACTACAGTAACCAATACAGGATGGTACTGGTACAAAAACAGACCATAGTCCAATGGAATGAAACAGAAAACCCAGAAATAAAGCCACACACCTACAGCCATCTGATCTTTGACAATGTTGACAGAATAAACAGTGGGAAAAGACTCCTTATTCTGTAAATGGCACTGAGATAGCTGGCTAGCCATATGTAGAAGAATACAACTGGACTGTTACCTTTCACTTTATACAATAATTAACTCAAGATATACAAATACTTTACATTTATAATCTCAAATTATACAAATCTTAGAAAAAAACCTAGGAAATAAACTTCCTGACATCAGCTTTGGTAAGGAATTTTTAAAAATAATCAAAAAATGAATAATCCAATTAAAAATGAGCAAAGGCCATGAACAGATATTTCTCCAAAGAAGACATATAAGTGGACAACAAACATGGAAAAATGCTCATTATTACTAACCCTTAGAGGAATGCAAATCAAAACCACAATGAGATACCATCTCATATCAGTCATAATGGTGACTATGCAAGAGTCAATAAAAGAAAAACAAAACAGATGTTGCCAAAGCTACAGAGAAAAGGGAACACTTATGCACTGCTGGTGGGAATTTAGATTAGTTTTAACCAAGATTGTGAATTGCAAAGCCATAACAAAAATTAAGAGAAATATATGACTGTTTAAAAATTTTTGTTGCAAAATTTCCATAAAAGAAAGCAATAGACAAATAATAGATTTGTGTGTATGTATACATACATATTACATATATGAGTGTGTGAAATGAGAAATGCTTAATGTCTATTATCATCAAAGGGTTCTTAAAAATGTTGCAAAACTAGACAACTAATCTAATAGAACAATTAACAAAGAAGATAAGATATCCCAGAAGAGAACTTTCAAATATCCAATAAAAATAGAAGAGGATCACATTGACTAGTAGTTAAAGGGAAATGGCAAAATCTGTATAGAAAGATTTCAACTATTCCTGACAGGAGTGGGAAGAAAATAGTGCATTCATGCTTGGTGGTGGAAAGTGGAAACGAGATTGTTACATGCATTTTTGTAACCAACTGGCTAATATTTATTAAAATAAAAATATATGCACACAATGATAAGTGATAATTCAGTTTTTAAAGTTGCAATATTTAGAGTATAATTTTATGTCTTTATAAAATACAGAAACCTTGAAAACAAGTGCATACCATAATGCTTGTATTATTTGTAAGTACGTGGAGAATGTATTCTAAGCTATTAACTTTATATATAGAAGGAGAAAAATGAGTGTTCAGATGATTAGGGTTTTATTTGTATGTAACTCTTTCATTTATTGTAACAAGAATATATTATTTTATAATAAAATATGACATTGATTATTACTTTTTCAGAGATAAATAGGTTTATTGTAGGAAAAACGGTGTTTTTCTGCAACTCTACAAGCAATTATTAATATGATTAATTATATTACCTACTCTCTACATATTAATCTGCATTTTCACTTAACTTATATAAAAATTGTGTCACTGTTTGCCTGTGTAGCAGGTTGGTGATTCTAACTAGAAGTATACCAAAAATATGTGATGAAATGATAAAATAGGATTCAGAACTACAATTTTTCTGTTTGGTTCTTTCATACTTTTTCTTTTTATAAAAAAGAACTTCAACTTGTATTTTAGATACAGGAGGTACATTTACAGCTTTGTTACATGGGCATATTGTGCAGTGCTGAGGTTTGGGATACGGTTCCCATCACCCAAGTAGTGAGCATAGTACCCGGTAAATAGTTCTTCAACCCCCACCTCTCCTTCCCCTCTCTAGTAGTCCGCGATGTCTATTGTTCTCATGTTTATGGCCATGTGTGCTCAATTTTTAGCTCCAACTTATAAGTGAAAAGTTTCTTTTATTTTGAACACACAGGTAAAAATGGGAACTATTTCCCAGTTGAAGACTCAATTCCTGTGTTTTACTCTTTCTCCCTTCTCTGACTCCAGCTTATACTTATACTTTTCAGTTGCCATCCAATATAAGCAGTTTAAGTGCTAAGTAAATCATTATTGGTATCAGATCACACATTAACATTTAATGTGTTCAATATCAGTGTTAAAGTATGGTACATAAGCAATAAAAACTATCATTATACATAAGTCAGCCATGTTGCTGTCTTGGAGAAGATCACAGTTTGGCCTTAAAAACTGTTTTTTGTTGTTTTTGAGGGTTTTTAAAAAATATTTTAAGTTCTGGGATACATATGCAGAACGCACAGGTGTGTTACATAGGTATACATGTGACATGGTGGTTTGCTACACCCATCAACCCGTCATCTACATTAGGTATTTCTCTTAATGCTATCCCTCCCCCTGCCCCCCATTCCCTGACAGGCCCTGATGTGTGGTGTTCCCTTCCCTGTGCCCATATGTTCTCATTGTTTAACTCCCACTTATGAGTGAGAACATGCAGTGTTTGGTTTTCTGTTCCTGTGTTAGTTTGCTGAGAATGATGGTTTCCAGCTTCATCTATGTCTCTGCAAAGGACCTACACAAATTCTTTTTTTGGCTGCATAGTATTACATGGTATATATGTGCCACATTTTCTTTATCCAGCCTATCATTGGTGGGCATTTGGGTTGGTTCCAAGTCTTTGCTATTGTGAATGGTGCTGCAATAAACGTACATATGTGTGTGTCTTTATAGTAGCATGATTTATAATCCTTTGGGTATATACCCAGTAATGGGATTGCTGGGTCAAATGGTATTTCTAGTTCTAGATCCTTGAGGAATTGCCACACTGTCTTCCACAATGGTTGAATTAGTTTTCACTCCTAGCAACAGTGTAAAATTGTTCCTGTTTCTCCACATCCTCTCCAGCATCTGTTGTTTCCTGACTTTTTAATGATCGTCATTCTAACTGGCATGAGATGGTATCTCATTGTGGTTTTGATTTGTGTTTCTCTAATGACCAGTGATGATGCGCTTTTTTTCATATGTTTTTTTGCCACATAAATGTCTTCTTTTGAAAAGTGTCTGTTCAAAACCCCATTGTCTGAGCCCAAAAACTCCTGAAGCTGATAAGCAACTTTAGCAAAGTCTCGGGATTCAAAATCAGTGTGCAAAAATCACAAGCATTCCTATACACCAATAATAGAGAGCCAAATCATGAGCAAACTGCCATTCACAATTGTTAAAACCTGTTTTAAAACATTCCTACTCTGTTGAAAAGTATAATTTCAGACATAAATCATATTCCTGTCTTCATCAACACGTTAAGAATTAGCAGAACGAATGCAAGTCGGAAATGTTTGGTTCATGTACATATTAACTTAAGATCAAGTCTTTGAAAACTAAGCAAAATTAAACAGATATTGTATAATCTGGGTATTTGGTATGAGAAATGATTCAGATCCAAAACCAAAATATTTATTTTTTATACAGTTTTGGTGCCACCTCTGCATTGTAAATATAATACAAACACCAGAAGTGTTCTATATGACCATCTACTTGACAGAAGAAATCACAATTACTAATGCTGATAACATCTGTAAGCCATAATTTTCTCATCTGTAAATTTTGTGTAATAATAAAATGCTTCTGATAGCTGTGGTAAGAATGTGTAGTGCATTACTTGGAAATGCAAACTCTGGAAGCAGACTGTGTCAGTTTGGGTTCCTGTTACTTCTCCTATTAACTACAAACCTAAGCAATCTACTTAATCATTCTGCACTTCAATATTCTCACCTAAAAGTTGTAGATAATGGTATCTATCTCATAGAGTTAGTGTACAGATTAAATAAACTGAATCACATAAAGCTCTTTGATGGTGCTTAGTAAGACAAAACACATTTTAGTTATTATTGCCATTTTATGGCAATTTGTGCAGAGCACTACTACAGCAGGTGACACATAGTTGATATTTGATAAGTACAGATTCATCCCTAGATTGAGACAAGTATATAGCAATAGCAATTATCTTTAAGCCATTCAGTCCTTTCTGATATTTTAAACTCTATTTTAGCCATGTTTTACTCAATACAAAGAATTTTAGTATTTTCGTAATAGGCTTTTTTATACTATGCTGCCTGCCTTCCACTGACTGTTCAGTCTGAACTATACTTATAATAACATGTCTCTATATCTCCCTTATTCTATGTATTTGTATATGCTCCCATTCATTTACCTCTTTTCTGATAGGCTAAATAAATAAGAGATATAGGTGTAGATATATATTTAAATGCCCCTATAGACTTCAAATTCATCACGTACAAAATGGAAAATTTTCTTCTTGTATGCACTTTTGGTATTTTCACTTGAAAGCAAAAGCTGAAATCACAATCACTTAGCAAATTGCTAATGTTGAAAAAAATCTCTACAAACATTTTTAGTATCTCTGGAATTCAATCCCTTCCTTGTACTTTCACAGCTACTGCCTAGTGCCAGTTCTCAGAACTCTTCTGAATTATTTTAACAGTATTTATCAGTGTTACACAGGCATACAGCTAGTTAACTACTCAATAATTCTTTCTCTGTTTTGTTTAATCTGCATAACAGATTCTGTTCCATTTTGGAATATTCAGTACAACCTCAGTTATCATCTGGGGGTGAACTTGAGAATTTTAGCCAAACACTAAAAGGATGATAGAGAAAGATGGTAGGTCCTTCATGATGGTGATGGTGAAGCCAATACATTATCTTGTATCTGCCTATCTTTGCACTTAGCCACTGCTATTTTGTGATTTCTGTTAAGTGCAGCCAAACTTAATCCAGTCAATATAGTGTATCTTCAATCTATTAATAGCTAATATCCATTCTTGGAAGGACTTTCTAAGCGTGCATGTAGCTGTATTCATCTCATGCTTAAAATACTTCATTGAATGCTTATTGTTCAGAGGATAAAATTGAATATTTAGGTTGCTACTTAGTATTCTTCAATATATGACCCTTCCTTAAGTCTTCAACTTCATCTTGATTCTCTCTCTACCCCTGGATTCCTTTTAAGATATATCAAATGAGATGTAGACTCTGAAAAGTCACATGTGATTTTTCAAGCTTTAGGTTGAAGCCCTTTCTTAGTTCCTTTAAGACTTTGTGTATTCCTTTATGAACAGCTTTTACTTCTTTTATTTAGAATGTTACATTTATTATTTGCCTTTATTACAACCAGGCCAGGAGAGGTCTTCTTGAAGACAGATGTGATGTCTTTCATTTTGATATCTTCCAGGTCCTTGCAAGTTAATTGAAAAAATGTCAAACATTCCATAATATATGTTACATCATTGATTAGAATTTATGTTGACCAAAGTCTCAAGAAGCTTTATATCTATAGCCTCCTTTACCCTGTACATCAGTATTTCCTCAGACAAACCCAGAAATCTTCTTCCCTATGATAATGTCTAATTCTGTGCACCATGAGATGGATAATCCGTTGAGCATCTGGAATGTGCTATATATGGTGCTAGGCAATTTACATGAATTTTTTCATACAACTTTAAAACAACACAAACACATAATTAAATATTATGATATATCTATAAGAATATATACATAGTATATAATAATATATAATTAATAATACAATATAAATATATTTATAATATATAATATAATAAATATAATATAAATGGTATTTATAATATAATATAAATAATAATATATAATAATATATACATAATATAGCTCTATATTACAGAGCTATAGTAACCCAAACAGCATAATACTGGCATACAGAATTACAAATAGGCAAATAGAGAGCCCAGAAATAAATCCAGGCATTTATGGCCAATTAATTTTTGACAAAGGTGCCAAGAACACGCAATGGGGAAAGGACAGTCTCTTCAATAAACGGTTTGGGAAAACTGGATATCTAGAGGCAGAAGAATAAAATTAGACTCTTATCTCATGTCATATACAAAAGTCAATTCAAAATAATTTGAAGACTTAGACTTAAGACCTGGATCTGTAAAACTACTTTAAGAATGCGTAGGAGAAAAGCTCCATGACATTTTGTCTGGGCAATGATTATTTGGCTATGATCCCCAAAACACAGGAAATGAAATAAAAAATAGACAATGAGATTTCTTTAAAGTAAAAAGTTTTTTCACAGCAAGGGAAAACCAATTAATAGTGTGAAAAGACAACTACAGAATAAGAGAAAATATTTGTGAACCATATACCTGATAAAGGATTAATATCTAAAATGTGTAGGAAACTCAAGTTAATAGCAAAAAAAAAAAAAAAAAAAAAAAAAAAAAAAACACCTGGTTAACAGAAGGGCAAAGGACCTGGATAGGCATGTCTCAAAAGAAGACATACAGATGGCCAACCAGTGCGTGAAAAAAATGGTCAACCTCACTAATCTTCTGGAAAATGCAAATTAAAATCACAATGAGATATTTACCTCAAACTTGTTAGAATGGCTACTATAAAAAAGGCAAAGGATAAATGTTGATAAGGATGTGGGGAAAATGTAAATTAGCAAAGTCACTACAGAAAGCAGTATGGAGATTCCTAAAAAATTAAAAAAAGAATTATTATATGATCCAATAATCCCACTGTTCGTATGCTTCTAAAGGAAATTAAATTGGCATATCAAAGAGATATCTGCACATCCACATTCACTGTAGCATTAGAATCAACCTAAGTGTCTGTCAGTGGCTGAATCAATGAAATGTGTGGTATGATATACACAATGGAATACTATTCAGCCTTACAAATGAATGCTATCCTATTATTTGCAACAATGTGGACAAACCTGGAGGACATGTTAGGTGAAATGAGCTAGGCGCAGAAAGATCAAGCTAGAACATGATCGTGTTTATACATAAAATCCAAAAAAAAAGGAACTCAAAACTAGAAAGTAGAATGGTGTTTTACCAGGGGCTGGGGCTATGTGGGAGTTTTGGAGAGATGTTGGTCACAGTATGTAACATTTCGGTTAGATAGGAAGAATAAGTCCAAGAGATTTATTGTACAACATGATGACTATAATTAATAACACTTTATCATATTACTGAAAATTGTGAGTAGATTTGAAGGGGTCTTCACCACAAAAAATAAGGATGCGATATAATTCGCATGATAATTAGTTTGCTTGAGCCATTCTATGATGTATACATATATTAAAACATCATGTGCACAGTAAATATATATAATTTTAATGTGTTAATTAAAATAAAATTTCAAAAAGAATTGAGGTATATCCCAATGAGTCTTGACATTAACACAAAGTCTGTTTGGGAACTGATGGAACTTCTGTTTTAGATACCAGTAAGATTAACAGGGCATAATAAGGTTGAAATCCAGCGACTTTCAAGACAGTATTAAAGGGTAACACTCACATTTTCTAAAGGAAAGGTACAAGAATTTTTTTGTTGTATTTCTGAAGTGGGGCCATTGTTTAGGAGTATAGCTGGCAACTGCATGTGGTAATTTGTGACAATTACCACTATTTTTCAACTCTAAGAATTCTCAGCTGCAGGCTTTTTTAGTTCTCTGCTAGAAACAGAGTGACTAGGCCTCGAAATCCATAAACATAGATCTGTTTCCATGCAGGCGTGTAGTTACCTCCCTTTATAATTATGGCATCATTCCTTTAATAGAGGAATGAGGAAATTAACAATGATTAGTCTCCAGAAGGAGGAGGATTTGTTAAGATTCAGAAAACCGTATGCTTAATTTTCACCTGGAGAGCCCACAACCTTGACTAGCAGCTTTAGAATATAACTGCATTTGTTGCTACAGTTCCAGATAAGGTACCCAGGGTTCTCACATAGGAGTTGAAGAACTGTTTCATGACTCATATTTGTTTAATCTGGGAATATAGCATCTTTTCGGTTACCTCTTTTTGCACTCACCCAGTCAGCAATGCCCCCTCCATCCTTAGATTATTGGCTCCTTCTAGCTTTGTAAGAGGAGGGAACTCTCAAGTATTAGCATCTGAGAATTAGCCATGCATTTGCCATGCACTCCATCGCTGCTGTTATTTCCTAGCCTTCCCCTTCTTTCCACCAAATGAAACTCTGAAGGGTCTGATTTTATTTTCTACTTTGGATAAATAATCACCTCCAATAGGTTATTTCCAAAAGGCTCTTCTAATTTTAAACCAATTATTAAATTAAAAAGCATTTTTGAATTAACAACTAAAAATTATCCTGTATTTTCCTATATTAGTTCCCTTTTAGAGTTAAACTAAATCTTACATGAAGATGATATGTGCTACACTTGCTAGGTTATGGTATAAAATAATAACCTGACTGCTTGAGAAAGTGAATGTTGCTCAGTCTTTCCTGGGAAGACAAATGTCTTCTGCCCTTTACAAATTTCTCTCCTTTTTCTTGTCATCTACTGCTGAGATAGGTGAACTGAAAATATAATAATATATTACCATACTGCAGACCGAAATATTCAATACATAAATAAAAAGTAATTGTTTGATGAAAAGAAAGTGCTAGGCCAGGCACAGTGGCTCATGCCTGTAATCCCAGGACTTTGGGAGGTCAAGGCAGGTGGATTGTCTGAGGTAAGGAGTTCGAGACCAGCATGGCTAACATGGTGGAACTCTGTCTCTACTAAAATACAAAAATTAGCTGGGTATGGTGGCGTATGCCTGTAATCCCAGCTACTCGGGAGGCTGAGGTGGGAAAATCACTTGAACTGGGGAGGTGGAGGTTGCAGTGAGCCAAGATTGTGCCATTGCCATTGCACTCTAGACTGGGTGACAAGAGTGAAACTACGTCTCAAAAAAAAAAAAAAGAAACGTAAAGAAAGTGCTAGAAAATCTTATTTCTACTAAGACAATTGCTACTATTTTTTTCTGTAACGGAAGAGTTCAAACACACTGAAAAAAGGTAATATACTAATAACTAATTCAGCAATTCAATAAGTGTTTATTGAGTATGTACTTTGTGTGAGATTGTTCTATTGTGTGAGATTGTTCTAGGCATTGAACATGGCTGCGAGCAAGACGAACAAAGTCCCTGACCCTGTTGCACTTAAATTCTTGTAGGGGAAACATACAAGACAGAAAAATAAATGAGTAAATATAAAATGTCAGGTTAAAACTGATATGAAGAAAATACAAAGCAAGCTAAGTGCGTAGAATATAGAGAGTCGTATGGTGATAAGAGAAAGTATCTTTGAGGAGGTAACATTTAAGCAGAAGCTGCAGGAAAGGAGTTCTTAAACTAAATCTATTTCTGAAGGAGGCTTTTAGGCAGAAGAAACAGCTAGAGTAGGGATTGTAACAAAAGAGCATTTGTGCTTGACTTCGTTAGGGAAAAGCCACTGAGCTGTTTTGGAGAAGTAGTTAGAGGCCAGATCATGTGAAGCTCAGGAAACTACAGCAAGGAATCAAGATGTTAAGAGTCACAGAACACCAACAAAGTTTTCTGCATGGAAGTGACATATTATTTACATTATTCTTCATGATGTGGTAGAATGGGTGTGGGGGAAGCATTCATGTTAGATATGTTAAATTTGCAATGTAGAATAGGCCATTGCACCATGTGAACCAGGAGTTCTGAGGAGGGGTCAGGACCAGAGCACTCATCTGGGAGTAGTCAGCAAATATAGGAGAGTATTTAAAGCCATGATGGAGGAGAGATCAGTCAATGATCATTCCACATCAAGAAAAGCAACTGTCGCTTTCCCTGTGGGATTCCCCAACATAGTGGTCAGGAAGAGAGTAACTCCGATGTTTACTGAAAACATAATCCACTGAAAGTCAAGTTTCAAGAAGTAGCAATTGGTCGCCTGTGCCAAATGCTGCCAAGAGGTCAAGTAAGACAAGTGCCAGGTATCCACTGGATTTGCAACCTAAAATTTATTGTAAATTATTTGCAAGATTGTTTTTAATGGGATAATGAGGAATAAAGCCTAATAGAATTGGGTTACTCCCCGAAATTTTATAAAGTTAACATTTCTTCCAATTTGCTTTTAAAGTAACCAAAATTTTATGCAGATACAAGTTGAAATCTTCCTGTCCCCTTTCTCTACCTTCTTTCCTGAACCTTCTTCCCTGAATCCTTATCCTGGATTGTTTATATTCATCCTGTCTATGATTTTGTGTTGTAATGATAAACTATTTTGTGTGCTTTTAATAACTGTACCATTGATTATCAAATTTCTACCTATCGTTTTGTGATTTTTTTTTTTTTTTTTTTTTCACACAGAGTCTGACTCTGTCGCCCAGGCTGGAGTGCAGTGGTGCGATTTTGGCTCACTGCAAGCTCCGCCTCCTGGGTTCACGCCATTCTCCTGCCTCAGCCTCTGGAGTAGCTGGGAGTACAGGCACCGGCCACCATGTGATTTGTTTTTTAAAGTGCATTTAAGGCTGGGTGCAGTGGCTCACATCTGTAATCCCAGCCCTTTGGGAGGCTGAGGAGAGTGGATCACGAGGTCCGGATTTCAAGACCAGCCTGGCCAAGATGGTGAAACCCAGTCTCTACTAAAAATACAAAAATTAGCTGGGCATTAGGTGGCAGGCGCCTGTAATCCCAGCTACTCGGGAGGCTGAGGCAGAGAATTGCTTGAACCTTGGAGGCGGAGGTTGCAGTGAGCTGAGATCGCACCACTGCGCTCCAGCCTGGGTGACAGAGCAAGACTCTGTCCCTCCCCTCCAAAAAAAAAAAAAGTGCATTTAAAAAGTTTACAGGGCCAGGCGCGGTGGCTCATGCCTGTAATCCCAGCACTTTGGGAGGCCGAGGCGGGCGGATCATGAGGTCAGGAAATCGAGACCATCCTGGCTAACATGATGAAACCCTGTCTCTACTAAAAATACAAAAAATTAGCTGGGTGTATTGGAGGGCGCCTGTAGTCCCAGCTACTCCAGAGGCTGAGGCAGGAGAATTGCCTGAACCCGGGAGGCGGAGCTTGCAGTGAGCCGAGATCGCACCGCTGCACTCCAGCCTGGGCGACAGAACAAGACTCCGTCTCAAAAAAAAAAAAAAAAAAAATTTACAGATTTTTCATTTTAACATATATATACACATACACATTTTATGAAATATATTTTAATTAATGTAATGTATCTAATATGGATTCTGATTTATTTATGTGCAATCATCCTTTGGGAGATGGGTTCCAGGACTTCCTCAACCTACCTTTGACTGATGCTTAAGTCAGTGATACAATTGGCGTAGTATTTGCATATAACCTATGCACATCCTCCTGTATATTTTAAATCATCCTTAGATTATCTATAGTACGAAATATAATGTAAATAGTTGTTAAACTTTATTTTTTAGGGAATAATGGCAAGAAAGAAA
Organism: Piliocolobus tephrosceles; assembly: GCF_002776525.5. Lineage (NCBI taxonomy): Eukaryota > Metazoa > Chordata > Mammalia > Primates > Cercopithecidae > Piliocolobus > Piliocolobus tephrosceles. The sequence continues at coordinate 159,411,350 of NC_045437.1, forward strand.
AGTTTGTTCAGTACAGATGTGACTAAAAAATATGTATACTTTCAATTTGCGAATGATTGACTTTGCTGATACCATGAAGTAGTAGGACCAACGTATTTCTCAGTTGATAAGTGTTTTATGTTCTGATTTTTTTGCTATTATGAAGTGATGCAATAAACATCCTTATATATGTCTCTTTGTGCACATGTCGGGGAGCTTTTAGTATTTTAGTATATAAACCTAGAAGGATAATTGCTGCCATTTGCATCCTCAATTTTATCTCACATAACGTAAAACTTTTCCCCAAAATAACAAGGTAGGAGTGTTTCCACTATGCTAAATTACTCATTTTGTCTTTCATGTCTTTTTTTTTTTTTTTTTTTTTTTTGAGATAGAGTCTTGCTGTGTTGCCCTGGTTGGAGTGCAGTGGCGTGATCTCAGCTCACTGCAGCCTCCTCCTCCCGGGTTCAAGTAATTCTCCTGCCTCAGCCTCCAAGTAGCTGGGACTACAGGCGCCTGCCACCACACCTGGCTAATTTTTATGTATTTTTAGTAGAGACAGGGTTTCACCGTGTTAGCCAGGATGGTCTCGATCTCTTGAGCTCGTGATCCACCCGTCTCCACCTCCCAAAGTGCTGGGATAATCCCAGGCCTGAGCCACCGCGCCTGGCCATCTTTCATGTCTTTTAATTACATTCAGTTTCCTCTGTGTAATTTCCTTATATTTATCTTCCGCTTCCTTATTATCTCTTCAGTTGTGTTTAGTTTGTTGCTTATTTGATCAATTACATTTTTGAATTTCAATATTTACATTTTTAATTTCAAAAACTTCTATTTAGTTATTTTAGTAAATATTATATTTTCTCTTTTATAGTGCCTTTTTAAAGGGTACTATAATTTTAAAAATTATGTTTTCAGCTCCTTTACTTCTTTAAACATTTGAAACATATTTATTTCACAATCTCCTTGAGGTTTTCTTCCTTTTTCCACTTCCTGGGATGCTAGTTTTTGGCTTCTTACATCTGTTGATTCTTCCTCGGCGTGTTTCATTTTCTTGCATAATGTATACTATTTTAATATGAGCTCATCTGTCACAAGAGATGTCTATTCTTTGGGAATCCCCTGTGAACTGTGATTTAAAAACAGCACTATGGAGTAGGTTGAAAGTACTTCTGCTTTTATGGCCCTGGGAAACTTTATGGACACCTCTTTTCGTGATACCTGAACCTACATGACGGCACACTTAATGAATGCAGGTTATTAAGGTCTGGGGTCTCAATTTCTACTTATTTTAAAATATATTTTGTCTGTATTCCCATGTATACTTGTAGCAGAATGGGTGACATCTGCTCCATTTCAATCTGATTTGTTGCTAGAAGCAGCATACTTCATTGCTACCACATTTTACATTTAATTAAGTTTCACTTGTCACTTATTACAGCCTCATGCCATTTTCTATTTCCATGTCATTTTCTATTACTAAATTCACCATGGTTTGTAGCACTTCTACCTTTTTTGGGTAAGCCTTCTGTCTCATACTGTGGAACAAACAGGGAAACAGTTCTTGGGGAATTATATTCCCTGAGCATGTCTGGAAAGCATGTGAGTTTGAAAGTTTCTTAACTGAAGGCATTTTTGGACCTGAATCTAAACACTCAGCAAAATAATTTGTTGAGATTGTAGCTACGTTTTGAAAGCAAAATAAAATGTAGTATTTCAACCTCTGAGTAAATAACTTATTCTAAAAACTAACACACGTTAAGTATTTGTTGACTTTTAAAAGTTGGTATTGAGAGGCAAAAGGATCACTTGAGCCCTAGAGGCAGAGGTTGCAGTGAGCCAGTGTTGCATGACTGCACTCGAGCCTGGGCAACAAAGCTAGGCCTTGTCTCAGATAAAGCTCCCAAAAACAACAACACAAAAGAATGTGTAAAATACAGTAATGAGTTTATTGTATTTCTATGGCAGGTCATGAAGTGTAGCAATTAATTGTATGACTGCAATAATTTCATCCCAAGCCATTATGTCATCTGGATTGTGGATGTGCTGTTTATAGGTCCTGTATATACCAGGAATTGACAATCTATTGAAATGACAAAAAATTTGTCCTCATCAGTCAGGCTTCCTTTTTGTGTCCTTTTCATTGTGAAAAGATGTCTTACTTATGGCATAGTTAGCGAATAAGACTTGTGAATTTTACCAAAGGAAATAAAAACAACATTATTTTCTTGGCTTATTTAATAACAAAAAGAAATCTCCAAGAACTGTGTATGCAGGTAAAGCAGCAATATTAGGCTGCTGCTTTGAAGCTGCTACTTTTCCACTAATCACTACTGAACACGGTGAACCAGCTCAAAAACTCAAATCTCCACTTTCCTAAGTATTCCCTTTGCAGATTTCAATTTTTCAACTCGGCATAAGTGAGAAAAAAATTTTTAAATGTTCTGTCAACAAACAACTTCCTGCTGCCCATTCTGTGACACTTCAACTTTGAATTTTGTATTTTAAAAGAAATGTTTTTTCACTGCCAAATAATATATCTCAAATTTATGCTCTTTTGTTAATCAAATCCAATAAAATCCTTGAAAAATTTACTGGGTTCATATGGTTCCCTAAGGACTGTTTCAAGGCCAATGAAAAGAAAGATTGATATGACACTTCTGTATGACATCCAACAGTGACTCAGAGCCAGGACTTAATGGCTTCATAAGCAGTCAGTGTCAGTGATGCTGCTCGTGAAGAAATTTTGCTGAAATAATTAATTGGGCACACAGAACAATTACTTTTCAATATGGCATCACTTTGTCATTCCTGAAGGAAAAATATAGTGAAAGTCACACAAGCTGATAATCTACCAAACCAAAACAAATAGGCACAATTTCTTTCCAGAAAAATAGGGTAGTTATTTTAGGAAGTAAAGTGGGTAAATATAAGACATTCTAATAAATTGACTTCCCTATTTTTCATTCTTCTTCTTTTTATTTTTTGCCATTTCTGCTGTCAATTCTGTGATGTTACATTTAGGTTTTATATTAGCCTTTAAAGCTGCGGTTGAAATTCTGAGCTCAGCCCAATAAATCAAAATAGAAATAAACAGAAGGGGTAAGCAAAGATCACTACTGGCTCCAGAATGGTGAGGGAAAGAAAAGTTTTATAAATAATTCCTCTTTTTCTTGTCGTCCTTACCACTGTTGATTGGAAATAACAAATGACAAGTACCTATCAAAAGCACATGAGTGAATTCAATCTGCAATAAATCCCTAATATAAATAACCTATCAAAATATTGACTTGTGAATTTCCACAACAATCAGGCTGAACTAATCTATACCTTGTTTGACTACTGCACAAATGTGCAGCTTCCTCCAGTCTAACTCCCCTAATCCTGGAGATTACTGCATGAAAACATAGTAACAGCCAAAACACTCTGCAAAGGAGAGAGAAGGAACATAGTAGATTCTGATTTCAGACCCTTTCAAAACATAAAAACGAATGAGCTAATTGTATTATAATATAGGCCATGAGGCTCTTGCTGATTATGGTACATAGAAAGTATAATGTAAATAAAAGAATATAATATGTCAATAGTTTTCATATGAAGTATGCAGTAATTTTCTTATGACTTATTTTAGTGGCATTCGCAGAGACTATGTCCAGTACAATCCATGAGAAAATGCCTTTCAGAATAGCAGTCATAAAAAAGGATGAGTTCATGTCATTTGTGGGGACATGGATAAAGCTGAAAACCATCATTCTCAGCAAACTAACACAGGAACAGAAAACCAAACACCGCATGTTCTCACTCTTAAGTGGGAGTTGAACAATGAGAACACATGGACACAGGGAGGGGAACATCACACACTGGGGCCTGTTGCAAGGTGGGGGACTAGGGGAGGGATAGCATTAGGAAAAATACCTAATGTAGATGACGGGTTGATGGGTGCAGCAAACCACCATGGCACGTGTATACCTTTGTAACCTGTAAACCTGCGTGTTCTGCACATGTATCCCAGAACTTAAGGTATAATAACAATAAATAAATAAAAAAATAAAAAATAAGAATATGCTGCCAAATTCCTCATGGTTGCTCACCTGATTATGGTACATAGAAAGTCTAATGTAAATGAAATAATATAATATAATATATCAATAGTTTTTATATGAAGTATGCAGCAATTTTCTTATGACTTATTTTAGCGGTATTTACAGAGACTTTGTGCAGTACAATCCACGAGAAAATGTACTTCAAAATAGCAGCCATAAGTATATCTATATTAAGTATATGAGTCTATATTCAATTTCCTGTTAGGCTTACATATGGTAATATTAATATTACATTTCTAAAAGATGTATGCTGTTTAAAGTGCTTTCTCATTCATGGTACCTTAGGGTCTATGTAAAATTGTAAATTGCACACAACTGAGAGTTCAAAATAAATCTGGGAAACAATGAAATTGACACTATTATTTTATTCAGATCCTGGATTTATGAACCAGAATGTGTTAGTGAGACAACACTGGAAGAAATGAACTGCACCTGGGAGACTAGGATTAAATCTCACAAGTTTTATGATGACAAGAAGATAGGTTAGCCATAAAAAGAAGAGGTCCTATAGGAAAAAATGTCCAGGATGAAATTATAAATGAATCAAAGATTATTTCCTGAAAACTACATCTTCCTTTATTCTTCAAGGTTACAGCCCTGTGATCTCTGTCTATTCTCTCTATCAGTATTTCTCTAAAATTTCTAATAAATATTTTGGTAGGCAGAATAATGGCACTCCAAATACGTCTACTTCGTAGGCATCAGAGCCTTTAAATATGTGTCCTAAAAGAGACTTTGCAGACGTGATTAAGGTTATGAAGCGTGAACTGGGAAGAGCGGCCTGGGTTACATAGGTGATCCTAATTTAATTACACTTGTTCTTAAAAGCTAAGCGCTTTCTCCAGCTGTGGTCAGAGAGATTTGACCAAAGATAAGGGAGATACAATATTGCTGGCTTTGAAGATGGAGGAGGCTGTTAGCCAAGGAATGGGTGTGGTCTCTAGAAGCTTGAAAAGACAAGAAAGTGGATTCCTCCTAGAGCCTCCAGAAAGGAGTGAAGGCCTAACTTTTGTCCACTAAAACCTGTGACTGACTTCTAGTATACAGAAGTGTATGGTAATGAATTTGTGTTGTTTTAAATCACTACGTCAGTGGCAATTTGTTATGGCAGCAAAGGAAAATGTATACAAATACTAAGGGCAAAATAAGAAATACTCATAATAGTAAATGTTTGAATTGACTCAGTTTTATAACATTCTTTAAAACTTTTTTTAGTTTATAAATTGTATTTTCAACTATTCAGTGGGAAATGATTCACCATATACACACACTTTTTTTTTTTGTGACAGAGTCTCACGGTGTTGCCCAGGCTGGAGTGCAGTGGTGTGATCTCAGCTCACTGCAATCTCTGCCTCCTGGGTTCACACCATTCTCCTGCCTCAGCCTCCCTAGTAGCTGGGACTACAGGCGTGTGCCACCACACCTGGCTAATTTTTTGAATTTATAGTAGAGACGGGTTTCACCATGTTAACCAGCATGATCTCGATCTCCTGACCTTGTGATTCACCCGCCTTGGCCTCCCAAAGTGCTGGGCTTACAGGCATGAGCCATCGTGCCCAGCCACACACAAACTTCTTTTATGATACTTAACAACATTTCAGAATTTTAGTATTGGATGAATAAAATATTAATGGAACCATAATAAAGGACTTAATAAGAGGCTAATTGGGTTACCTAAAATTATTGTCAAAAAACCATTTTTTCTCCTTAAGTGGGAGAAAATGGACCAAAAGCCTCTTTTTAAAACAAAGTCCTATTTCTCTTCCATTTCTGAGCCCTAAAATAAAGATCATAGAGGAGGTATAAAACAGTATGGAATATTATTTGATTTCTTCATTCATTTATTCATTTGTTTAAATCATTCAGTTAACATTGACCGTTCTCTCTTGGCCAAACACTGTGCAAGAAGTGGAAGCATAAATAAAATATGTTATAATATATTCTCTCACGGAGCCATTACATTTATTGAGAGATTTTTTAGAACAAGAAATAATAGGCTGAAATACTCAATTAGGGTATTTGTTAGAAAGCTGAGTTGGGAGCAAAGCAGCTAATACCAGCTGAAGAATAATGAGGTTGGTTGAAAGAATTGACTGCTTGAGTTCTTTTTAGCTCTGCAAGTGAAAATGTCAGCTCTGAAGAGCGAAGTAAGAATAGCATACTGAAATTAAGAAGAAACTTTTGGATATCCAAATATGAGTGAGGGAAGTCAAGCTTTTCTTTGAGGCAAAAATTTGAATTTACATGAGTGCTACAGTTAGCCATTGAATTTAAGGAGAAGTAAGGCTAACTGATAAATAGCTTTAGATGTATACATTTCTAAATCTTATTTGTTTATATTGCATTTATTTGTTTATGTTTTATAAATGCATTGTATATCCACATGTGCATTTTACTATTGTAATAATGGACTTGGGAAGAGGAACATCACACAATGGGGCCTATCATGGGTGGGGGGAGGGGGGAGGGATTGCATTGGGGAGTTATACCTGATATAAATGATGAATCGATGGGTGCTGACGAGTTGATGGGTGCAGCACACCAACATGGCACATGTATACATATGTAACAAACCTGCACGTTATGCACATGTACCCTAGAACTTAAAGTATAATAATAAAAAAAACTTCATAATAAGCAGAATTATGAATACCTTGTACCTTGTTCTTTCAAGTTCCTACTTCTGAGTAACTTCTCCACAGAGTCTTATACCTGTTAATATTAGGCTACCAGAGTTGCAAGCACTAGGTCAGTCAGGGAAGTGTCAGCTTCCAGAGGTTATGTGAGGCAGTAATGGGAGATAGTCAAAGCAGCAGTATACAGAAGCATATCTATACTTTCAAGCAGGAAGAGATGAATGCTAATTAATCCTGAGGCTAGTATTTACAATATAACAATTTTTGATACTTTTGCATGATGAGTTCAAAAACAATAGCTCCAATTGCAACACAGTATCACTGGGTTTATTTTAGCCTTCCCCTTTTCCTTATTTGTGACTCCTTTCTCTGACAGTGAGAAACCTGTCCTCCATTATTCATAATATACTTACTCATTTTCTCAATCCTAGTATATACATACAGTTGATTCAGAATTGAATTGTTAATTCATAACTGTGTTAGAAACAAATTTACTAAATAGCACTAATATTTGTGTGTTGTATCTTTTTAATAAAAAACTTTACAATTTGTCAAAACTGTACAGTTTTGGTTAAAATGATGTTTTCCAAAATTACATAGCTCTTTTCTCCTCTATACCTTCTTAAGTGTGGGTCTACTAGTAATTTTTAATAGAGTTAGATTCAGTGGTTACTCTTTATTTTATCTTACTCTACCATTCTTTTTTTTTTTTTTATTAGACTTTAAGTTCTAGGGTACATGTGCATAACGTGAAGGTTTGTTACATATGTATACTTGTGCCATGTTGGTGTGCTGCACCCATCAACTCTTCAGCACCCATCAACTCGTCAGCACCCATCAACTCGTCATTTACATCAGGTATAACTCCCAATGCAATCCCTCCCCCCTCCCCCCTCCCCCCTTCCTGTGATAGGCCCCGGTGTGTGATCTTCCCCTTTCCGAGTCCAAGTGATCTCATTGTTCAGTTCCCACCTATGAGTGAGAACATGCGGTGTTTGGTTTTCTGTTCTTGCGATAGTTTGCTCAGAATGATGGTTTCCAGCTGCATCCATGTCCCTACAAAGGACTCAAACTCATCCTTTTTTATGGCTGCATAGTATTCCATGGTGTATATGTGCCACATTTTCTTAATCCAGTCTGTCACTGATGGACACTTGGGTTGATTCCAAGTCTTTGCTATTGTGAATAGTGCCGCAATAAACATATGTGTGCATGTGTCTTTATAGCAGCATGATTTGTAATCCTTTAGGTATATACCCAGTAATGTTCTTAACCACCACACACACATCTGGTTTGATTGATTTGATTGATCAATGGGTATGTGAATCATTACCACGGATATAAGAGTCGCAACAATACAAAATAGTATACTCAGAAAACATCACCCCCTTCGTTACTTCTCTCTCAGCCCCACTTTCCCATCCTACCTATACCATTTTCACCCACATACTTCATGGATATGAACATTTTAAAACTTGTCAAATTGCTCACCATAAAATTTATAAACATTTGCTCTATGACCAAGAATCTGTACAAATTACTGATTCAAAGAATTGCCAGCAAATGCTTATATTAATATACTTTTATTTCTTCAATTTTGTTGAAAAAATAGCTTATGTTCATTTAATTATTTGCATTATTTAACATTTTTATATAGCAATATTAACCATTTAGTTACCACCTACTATGTATCAGGTTTGTGCTAAGTACTACTATACAAAATGAATATGAAATCAATATAAGTTTTCAATTTTCATAAATAAAAAATGGCGTAAAATTTGCACAATCCAAGGCACTAATCAATGTTTTCATAGCTAGTAAATAACTCTGAATTTCTTCTTAAAAATTAGGATATTTATTGGACATTTCTATGTCTTTCTTTAGGGGCTAGCCATTCTTTTTACTATATTTTATTTTTTAAGTAAAATATTTGCCTTTTTCTTTGATTTTTAAAAATAGCTTTAAAAATATTTACTGTTGCATTTTAAAAATATTTTTGTTTGTCATTTGCTTTTTAAATAAAATATCTGCTGTTTTGGGAGGTGTACATATCTTTAATTTTTACTGTATTTAAATACATTGATATTTTCCATTATGGCTTGTTGGATGCCTGCTAAAACAGAGGATGTTGAAGAGCCAAGAGGGAACTATAAACAGTGCAAACTAAGTAGAATAAAATCATGTAACCTTTCCTCTCCAGTCCCCACCTCAAGTTTGAAGGAGACAGATGTAGTAGACACCAGGAGGAACATGCCAAAGTGGAAGAGGCCTCAGGCTCTCTTTTATCTGCTACTTCCTGCAAGGCTCAGTCATAAGCAGGGAAAAGGGCAAATATTTAACTGAAGATGAGTAATATTTTGATTTATGTTTGAAATCTAAAATGAATAAAATCTATGGGTTCTATCCAAGATGTCCCAAATGTAGGAAGGAGATGTCATCACAGGTATGAGGACAATAAAGAGAGAAAGGAGTTTTGTTGACTAATATTGTGTGATGACTTACCTGGGCTATGGGATGCCCAGGTATTTGGTTAAACATTATTAGGGGTGTGTCTGAGAGGATTTCTGGATGAGATTAACATTTGAAACTGGTAGACTGAGCAAAGCAGATGGCCTTCCCCAATGTGGATGGGCCTCATTCAATTGGTTGAAAGGCTGAATAGAACAAAAAGGCTGAATGTAAGAGAATTTATTTTTTTCTGCCTGACTGTCTTCAAGCTGGAGCATTGGTCTTCTCTCACTTTCAGACATGGAGTAAGACTGAAACTTACACCAGTAGCTCTCCTGCTTCTTGGGCCTTCAGACTGGAACTGGACTTGTTCTCCCTGGTTTCCACTTGCCAACTACAGATCTTGGGACTTGTCAGCCTCCCTAATCATGTAAGCCAACACACACACACACACACACACACACACACACACGCACATTCTTTTAGTTCTGTTTCTCTCGAGAATCCTGACTAATACAGGAGTTCTTTTGTATTTGCACTTTATTAAGTCCAGCCCATTAAACATATGTTACACTAACATTTATTAAATACTTACAATATGATATGTTAAGTATATTTATATATTTTCATGTTTAATTCTCACAATTACATATTTTTTATTTTTGTGGGTACATAGTTGGTGTATGTATTTATGGGGTACACATGAGATACTTTGATACAGGCATGCAATAAGTAATAATGGCATAATAGAAAATGGAGTATGCAACCCCTCAAGCATTTATCCTTAGTGTAATAAACAATCCAATTATACTCTTTTAGTTATTATAAACTTTACAATTAAATTACTGTTGACTATAGTCACCCTGTTGTGCTATCAAATACTAGGTCTTACTCATCCTTTGTAACTATTTTTTTCTTCACATGTTAACCATCATCACTTCTTTAACTAGCCCCTACTTCCCTTCCCAGCCTCTGGTAACCATCCTTCTATTCTCTTCTCCATGAGTTCAATTGTTTTAATTTGAGTACCTGCAAATAAGTGAGCATATGTGAAAGTTATCTTCCTGTGCCTGGCTTATTTCACTTAACATAATGATCCCCAGTTTCAACCATATTGTTGCAAAGGACAGGGTCTCTTTCCTTTTTAATAGCTGAATAGTACTCCATTGTGTGTATGACCACATTTTTTTTAAATCTATTCATTTGTTAATGGACATTTAGATTGTTTCTAAACCTTGGCTGTTGTGAACAGTGCTGTAATAAACGTGTTAGTGCAGATATCTCTTTTATATACTGATTTCATTTCTTCTGGGAATATAACCATACCACTGGATGATATGGTAGCTCTACTTTTTTGTTTGGCTTTTAAGGAACCTCCAAACTTTTCTCCATGGTGGTTGCACTAATTCATATTCCCACCAAGAGTGTATGAGGGTTCACTTTTCTCCACACCAGCATTTGTTGCCTATCTTTTGAATAAAGCCATTTTAACTGGGGTGAGATAACTCACTGTAGTTTTGGTTTGTGTTACTCTGATGATCTGTGATGTTGAGCACCTGTTCATATGTCTGTTTGCCATTTGTATGCCTTCTTTTGAGAAATGTCTATTCAGATCTTTTGCTCATTTTTAATCAGATTGTCAGATTTGTTTCCTATATAGTTTTTTGAACTCCTTATATGCTCTAGTTATTAATCTGTTGTCAGATGGGTGGTCTGCAAATGTTTTTTTCCTTTCCTGTGGGTTATCTCTTCACTTTCTTGACTGTTTCCTTTGCTGTGCAGCTTTTTAACTTGATATGACCACGTTTGTCCACTTCTGCTTTGGTTGCCTTTGTTTGTGGGGTATTGCTCAAAAAAATTTTGTGCAGACCAATGTCCTGGAGAGTTTCCCCAAAGTTTTCTTATAGTAGTTTCAGAGTTTGAGGTCTTAAATTTAAGTCTTTAATTGATTTTGATTTGATTTTTGTACATAGTGAGAGATAGGGGTTAAGTTTCATTCTTTTGCATATGGATATCCAGTTTTCCCAGCAGCATTTGTTCTTTCTACAACGTATGTTCTTGGGACCTGTGTCAAAAATTAGCTTACTGTAGGTGTATGGATTTAATTCTGGGTTCTCTATTCTGTTCTATTGTTCTATATGTGTGTTTTTATGCCAGTACCATGCCGTTTTGGTTACTACAGTTCTGTAGTATAATTTGAAGTTAGGTAATGTGATTCCTCCAGTTTTGTTCTTTTTACTCAGAATAGTGTTAACTATTCTGTCTTAAATTTTAGAATTTATTTTTTTGTATTTCTGTGAAGACTGTCATTGGTGTTTTGATAGGGACTGCATTGAATCTGTAGATTGCTTTGGGTAGAATGGACATTTTAGCAGTATTGTTTCTTCCAATCCATGAACATGAAATAGCATTCCATTTTTTGGTGTCCTTGTCAATTTCTTTTATCAGTATTTTATAGTTTGCATTATAGAGATCTTTCACTTATTTGGTTAATTCCTAAGCATTTAATTTTAATTGTGTCTATTGTAAGTGGGATTACTTTTTTATTTCTTTTAAAAGTTATTCACAGCATATAGAAATGATTCAGATTTTTGTATGTTGATTTCGTATTCCGCAACTTTGCTGAATTTGTTTATCAATTCTAATAGTGTTGTGTGTGTGTGTGTGTGTGTGGCAGCTTTAGGTTTTTCCAAATGTAAGATCACATAATCTGCAAACAAGGATAATTTGAATTCTCACTTTCCAGTTTGGATATCCTTTATTTCCTTCTCTTGTCTTTTTGCTGTAACTAGGAAAATTCCAGAACTATGTTGAATAATGGTGGTGAATGTGGGCATCTCTGTCATGTTGCAGATCTTAGAGGGAAGGCTTTCAGTTATTCTTCATTCGGTGTGATACTAGCTGTAGGTCTGTTGTATGTGGCTTTTATTATCTTGAGATATGTTCCTTCGATGTGTTGAATTTTATCAAATGATTTTCAGGATCAATTTAAATAATCATATGGTTCAGCCTTCATTCTGTTGATATGATGTATCACATTTATTGATTTATGTACATTGAACCATCCTTGCATCCCTGGAATAAATCCCACTTGGTCATAATAACTAATCTTTTCAATGTATTATTAAATTTGGTTTGGTAGTATTTTGCTGAAGATTTTCATATCAATATTCATGAAGGATATTGGCCTGTAGTTTTCTTGTATCATTTTCTGGTTTTGGTATTAAGGTAATACTGGCCTCATAGAATGAATTTAGGACTATTCTTGCTTCCTTTATTTTTTGGAATAGTTTAAGTAGAATTGATATTAGTTCTTCTTTAAATGTTTGGTAGAATTCAGGCTTGAAGTGGTCCATCTCTGGGCTTTTCTTTTTTTTTTTTTTTTTTTTTTTGAGATGGAGTCTCACTCTGTCACCCAGGCTGGAGTGCAGTGGTGCAATCTCAGCTCACTGCCACTTCTGCCTCCCAGATTCAAGTGATTCTCCTGCCTCAGCCCCCTGAGTACCTGGGATCACAGGCATGAGCCACCACGCCCAGCTAATTTTTGTGTTTTTAGTAGAGAC
>NC_045437.1:159424478-159674008 GCF_002776525.5 Piliocolobus tephrosceles
CTATTTGTTCAGGTTTTGGATTTATTCCTGGTTCAATGTTGGTAGGTTAATTGATTATGTGTTATGTCTCTAGGAATTGAGCCATTTTCTATAGTTTCCAATTTGTTGGTAAACTGTTGCTGACAGCCACTAATGATCCTTTAAATTTCTACAGTATCAGTTGTAATATCTCCCTTTTCATCTCTGATTTTATTTACTCAGGTCTTTGTTTTTTCCTAGTTTGGCTAAAGGTTTGTCCATTTTATTCATCATTTCAAAAAAACCAACTGTTTGTTTCATTCATCTTTTGTATTGTTTTCTTCATTTCTAATGTATTTATTTCTGCTATGACCTTTATTATTTCTTGTACTAATTTTGGGTTTGCCTCGCTCTTGCTTTTGTAGTTCTTTGAGATGCATAATTAGGTTACTTATTTTAAGTTTCTCTTCCTTTTTGATGCAGGCACTTGTAACTATAAACTTTCTTCTTCATACTACTTTCTCTGTATCCTATAGATTTTGGTATGTTGTATTTCTATTATCATTTGTCTCAAAAACAAATTTCAATTTCCTTCTTAATTTCTTCATTGGCCCAATAGTCATTCAGGAGCATATTGTTTAATTTCCATGTGTTTGTATAGTTTCCAAAATTCCTCTTGGTATTGATGTCTAGTTTTATTCCAGTGTGGTCAGAGAAGTTGCTTGATATCACTTCGATGTTTTTCAATGTTTTAAAGCTTGTTTTGTAACCTAACCTGCAGTCTATCTTTGGCTGGGCGTGATGGCTCATGCCTGTAATTACAGTACTTTGGGTGGCTAAGGCAGGTGGATTGCTTGCACTCAGGAGTTTGAAACCAGTCTGAGCAACATGTTGAAACCACAACTCTACCACAAATACAAAAATTAACTGGGCATGGTGGTGTTTGCCTGTGGTCCCAGCTGCTCAGCTTCTTGGGAGGCTGAGGTGGGAGGATTGTTGGAGCCTGGGAAGTTGATGCTGCAGTGAGCTGTAATCATGCCACTGCACTCCAGCCTAGGTGAAAGAGCAAGACCTTGTCTGAAGATAAATAAATAAGTAAATAAATGAATAAATAAATAAATAAACACATGGTCTGTCTTTGAGAATGATTCATAAGGTGAGGAGAAAAATCTATATTCTGCCACTTTCAGATGAAATGCTCTGTAAATATCTATTAGGCCCATTTGGTTTATAGTGCAGATTATGTCTGATGTTTCTTTGTTGATTTTTCTGTCTGGAAGATCTGTCTAATGCTGAAAGTGGGGTGTTAAAGTGTATAGCCACTATTGGATTAAGATCTTTCTCTTTCTTTAGCTCTAATAATATTTGCTTTTTATATCTGGGTGCTCTAATGTTGGGTGCATATATACTTAAATTATTATATCCTCTTGCTGAATTGACCCCTTTATCATTTTATAGTGACTTTCTTTGTCTCTTTGTATAGTTTTTGTTTTGAAATCAATTTTGTCTGGTATGACTGTAGTAACTCTTGCTCTTTTTTGGTTTCCATGGACATGGAATATCTTTTTCCATCCCTTTATTTTCAGTCTGTTTCTTTATAGATGAAGTGTGTTTCTTGTAGTCAACAGATAACTGGGTCTTGTTTTTTTAATCCATTCAGCCACTCTATGTCTTTCTTTTTTTTCCCTAAAGATGGAGTGTTGCTCTGTTACCCAGGCCGGAGTGCAGTGGTGCAATCTCAGCTCACTGTGACCTCTGCCTCCTGGGCTCAAGTGATTCTCCTGCCTCAGCCTCCCAAGTAACTGGGATTGCAGGCACCTGCCACCATGCTCAGCTAATTTTTGTATTTTTAGTAGAGACGGGGTTTCATCATGTTGTCTAGGCTAGTCTTGAACTCCTGACCTCAAGTGATCTGCCCACCTCAGCCTCCCAAAGTGCTGGGATTACAGGCATGAGCTACTGTGCCCAGCCTATGTCCTTGATTGGAGAGCTTAGTTCATTAACAGTCATTGTTATTATTGCCAAGTAAGGCATTACTCCTGCCATTCTGTTATTGGTTTTCTGGTCTTGTCTTCCTTCTTTCCTTCCTTTCTGTCTTCCTTTTAGTGAAGGTGCTTTTCTCTGGTGGTATTATTTAATTTCTTGCTTTTAATTTTTTGTGTACCCATTATATGTTTTTCAATTTTAGTTTACATTAAGCTTCCAAATACTATCTTATAACGTGTTATTTTAAACTGATGACAACTTAACACTGATTGCCTAAACAAACAAATAGAAAACTAATAAAAACTAATAGAAAAAAAACTGATGAAAAAGAAAAAGAAAAAACTACACTTTAATTTTGTCCCCGTGCTTTTTAATTTTTTAATTGTTTCACTGTATGTCTTATTATACTATATATGTATCTTGAAAAGTTGTGCTTACTTTTGATTAGGTCACTGTTTAGTCTTTCTACTTACAATAACAGTATTTACACAGGACAATTACCATGTTATAATATTCTGTGTATTTCTGTGTGCAATTACCAGTGAATTTTGTACCTCCAGATAATTTGTCTATTACTCATTTATGACCTTTTCTTTCATATTGAAGAACTCCCTTTAGCATTTCTTGTAGGACAGGTTTAGTGTTGATAAAATTCCTCAACTTGTGTTTGTCTGGAAAAGTCTTTTTGCTCCTTCATGCTTAAAAGATACTTTTGCTGAAGACACTATTCTATGGTAAAAGTTTTTTCTTTCAGCACTTCAAATATATTACGCCACTCTCTCCTGACCTGTAAGGTTTCCACTGAAAAGTCTGCTGCCAGATGTATTAGAGCTCCATTGTGTTATTTGCTTATTTTCTCTTGCTGCTTTTAAGATCCTGTCTTTATCCTTGACCTTTGGGTTTTTTAATATTCAATGTCTTAAAATAGTCTTCTTTGGGTTAAATCTGCCTGGGGTTCTATAACCTTCTCATACTTGGATATTGATGTATTTTTCTAGGTTTGGGAAGTTCTGTTATCCCTTCGAATAAACTTTCTACCCCTATCTCTTTCTCTACCTCCTCTTTAGGTTCAATAACTGAGATTTATCCTTTTGAGGCTATTTTCCAGGTCTTGTAGGCATGCTTCATTCTTTCTTTCTTCTTTTTCCTTTTGTCTCCTCTGACTGAATATTATCAAATAGCCTGTCTTTAAGCTCACTAATTCTCTTTTCTGCTTGATCAATTCTGCTATGAAGAGACTCTAATGCATTCTTCAGCATGTCAATTGCATTTTCCACCTCCAGAATTTCTACTTCTTTTTCATTATTTCAATCTATTTTTAAAGCATTATCTGATAGAATTCTGAATTCCTCCTCTGTGTTTTGAATTTCCCCTTGAGAGCTATTTTGAATTCTCTGTCTGAAAGGTCACATATCTATGTTTCTCCAGGACTGGTCCCTGATGCTTTATTTATTCATTTGGTGAGGCCATGTTTTTGTGGATGACCTTAATGCTTATAGATGTTTGTCTACATCTGGGGATTGAAGAGTTAGGCCTTTATTGTAACCTTGGGAGATTACAATAAAACTCTGGGTTTAAGCTTGCTCATCGCCATTCTTCTTGGGAAGGCTTTCCAGGTATTTACAGGAACTTGGGCCCTGAACCCAATAATGCGGTTCTTGTAAACTCATAAAGGTATTCTTGGTGTTCTTGGTTAAGATCTGGAAGAATTCTCTGGGTTACCAAGCAGAGACTCTTGTTCTCTTCCTTTACTTTCTCCCAAGCAAATGGAGTCTCTCTGTGCTGAGCTGCCCAGAGCTGGGGGTGGATGACACTAGCATCTCTTGGCCATGACCACTGGGACTATGCTGGGTCAATCCTGAAGCCAGCACAACACTGTGTCTCACTGAAGGCCCACTGTAACCACTACCTGACTCCCACCTAAGTTCATTCAAGGCCCTAGGGCTCTATGATCAACAAGTGGTACAACCAGCCAGGTTTGTGTTTCTCCCTTTATGGCAGCAAGTTTCTCTATGCCCTGGGTGGGTCAGGTTTGTGTTTTTCCCTTCATGACAGGAAGTTTCCCTAGGCCCTGGGTGGGTCTAGAGATGCTTTCTGGAAGCCAGAGATTAAAGTCTAAAACCTCAGAAATTTACCTAGTGTTCTAGTCTCCTGGAGCTAAGCTGGCACTTGAACCACAAGACAAAGTCCTTCCCACTTTTCCTTCCCATTTCTGCATGCAGAAGAACCTCTCCCTGTGGCCATCACCACTACCAGTCCATGGGGGGTTCTGCCAGGTCACCACCAATGTTTACGTAAAGACCAAGTCTGTCTGAAGATAGCTTGTGATGAATGCTTCCAGGCCTGGGGCTCACCCTTTGGGCCAGGGAAGATCTAAAAATGCTGACCAAGAGCCTAGACCCAGAATAAAAAACCCCAAGAGTCTGCTGTATCCCACTGTGCTCTACTCCACCGTTGCTGAGCTGGTACCTAAGGTACAAGACAGAGCCCCCTTCACTTTTCCCACTGCTTTTCTCAAATAGGAGTCTTTCACCATAGCCACCACAGCTTGGAATGTGCTGGGTCATACCTGAAGCCAGTATGTCTCAGAGCCCAATGCCCATGACATATTACCTGGCTATCACTGTTGGTTATTCAGAGCCAAGGGACTCTTTATTCAGTGGTTGATAAATTCTGCCAGGTCTTTGCTGTGACAGGGCAGCACTTAATTCAATATAAAACCCCCCAGTCACTGCCTATCCATCTCCCAAGTGCACAAATTTCTCCCCACGGCACAACTGCTGTGAGGGGTTGGGGGGTTTGGGGATAGGGTGGACAGGCACACCTTTGCTGCCTCAACTGGGGTCTCCATAGGTCACGTCACCCCCAGTCTAGGGCTTGCTGAGAAATTGCAGCCCCTGTGGCCTAGACTGCCCCTCAAGTTCACTTAGGGCCCCAAAGCACTCTGGCCCACAGTGACGAGGCTTGCAGGAAGTCAAGCTCCAATTGCTTGGATGAGCAATTCCTCTCTGTCTAGGGCTGGCCCAAATGCTCCTTCTGGGGTTGGATGTCAGTGGAGTACAGCCTTATTCTGCTTTTACTGGGACAGGACAGCACTGAGTTCAATGTAAAGCCTCACAAATGCTGTGCTCTCCCTGTCCCAAGCACAGAGAATCTTCACTGGCATGGCCTCTGCCAGGAGATGGGGGATGGGTGGCATCTGTTCTTTAAGACTGTCCTTCCTGCCCTCTCCAATGTCTCTTTCAATGACATGAAGTTAAAACCAGGTACTGTGGTTGCTCTCCTGATTTTTGGTCCTTGTAATGATGCTTTTTGTGTGTAGTTGTTAAAATTTAGTGTTCTTGCAAGGGGATTGAATGGTGTAGGCTTCTAGTCCATCATCTTTCTCTGCCCTTCACACTTATGCTTGATAGTAGTTACTATTATGCCAATTTTACAGAGGAATGTGCCAAATTTAAGAGAAGTCAAGTAACTTGTGTAAGATAACAACCCTTATTAGTGGTAGTTTCAAGATTCAGTTCTCTGATGCCAAAATCTGCAGTCTTAATTTGTTTTCAAGTAGCAATAATCATACATTGGCAAATCTGTTGATTTAAAAAGCTGCTTTTAACACAGAGACCAACCCTACACGATTTTCTTCTAAACCACCAGCATTCATTTACATTTTATATATAACCTTGAATTTCAATGCAATGTTTAAACAGGGACTAGTGGATATTAAAATTCTGTCTGGAGTGCTAAAAATCTAGTAGATTAAGGATCAAAGTAGCCAATTTTGGAGAACTGTATCTTTGTACGTGGCCTTTTTTTTTCCCCAAGGATAGAATGACTTAGAACTTGCGAAACTGCATAGGCAGAGCATTCACGAAATGCAAAAGAAGCAGTTCACTTGTCCCTTACAATTTGTATTAAGAAGATAATGGTAGTAATAAAAAATTGTTAAAACCTTTAACATCAAGTACATCCTTGAATTGCTTTTATAAATATGTTTTTACCTTGGCAACTGGCCAGGCAATTGCTGCTTTATATTCCTAGTCAATATTAGCCCAAATGTACAGTGAATGGAATATTCTATTTTAGAAATAGCAAAATGATAAAATGGCATCATAGGAAAGGCATAAAAATTCCACTTAATAAGCTAAATCATCCATAGACTGTTAAAGAGAAGAAAGGTGAATGACTTGTGACTATAAAATATTTTCAAATTAAATGAATATGATATGTTGTAGGAATTAGCTTTCTTCATTGCAGTTTTATCCTGCATTTAGGAAAATCTGATTTAAATCAGAAATAAAATCTACAGATACACCCCTACACATGCGTATTTCAAACACTGGCTGTTCCCTCAAACACTTCTGCATGGCCCGCTCCCTCCTCTGTAAGTCTTTGCTTCAGCATTACCTTCTCAGTGATATTTTCTCTAACCATTCCATCTAAAATTGAACCACTTTTTTTTTTTTTTTATCTCACTCACTCCTAGCACTCTCTCTCTATTTTTCAAGTTTTATTTATCTACATAACATTGACTACTTCTGGCATCTAATTTATTGTCTACCCCTCCCCAGAAAAATGTAAACTTTCCTGACAGCAGAAAGCTTGTCTATTTTGGTCACCTGTCCTAGAGCACTGCCTGACATATAATATATACTCAATATAATATTGACATTCTCACATATTTTAAAGATACTTTTAAACTTAAATGTATTTTATAATTTTTCTTTGACATAGGACTTATTTGGCACTTTACCTTTCAAAATATGTGTAGGATAACTCATTTTGTTATTAATGTATATCTTAATTTGTTGTTGCAAAACAATGCAATCAATAATACAGCTTCTTTGAAAGTGTCACTGCACTTTTGACTTCATTTGTTTTTCTGTTTTTGAGATGGAGCCTCACCCTGTTACCCAGGCTGGAGTGAAGTGCCACCATCTCAGCTCACTGCAACCTTCACCTCCTGGTAAATCTCCTGCCCCAGCCTCCCGGGTAGCTGGGACTAAAGGCATGAGCCACCACACCTGGCTAATTTTTGTATTTTCAGTAGAGACAGGGTTTCACCATGTTGGTCAGGCTGGTCATGAACTCCTGACCTCATGATCTGCCCGCCTCAGCCTCCCAAAGTGCTGGGATTACAGGCATGAGCCACTGTGCCTGGCCATTGCTTAATATTTAGGCAATTTTTCTGTGTGTTCCATATGTACTTGAAAATAATCTTTATTTTCTAGTTATTCAGCACCTAGTTCCATACACCTATCTAGCTATTTTCAAATCTTCTGTGTACTTACTGATTATTTTGTCTCTTTCATATATCAATGACCAAGATAAATGTATTTAAAATTTCTCAGCAAATATCAAATGGTAGATTTGTTTATTTCTCCTTGTATCTGTTTTGTATGTCTTGATCAATTTAACATGATCATATCTTCAGAAGATTGAATTACACCTTCTAAAATTTTATGGTGATACTTAATTTCTAGTTGCATTTTCATCTTTTAATATGCATTATTCATAATGGCCAAGATATGGAAACAACCTAGGTGTTCATCAGCAGATGAATGGATAAAGAAAATGTGGTGTACATTAAAAAAATTATTATTCAGAAAAAAAAAGAAGAAAATCCTGTCATTTGCAAAAGCGTGGATGGAATGGGAAGACTTTATGCTAAGTGAAATAAGCCAGCCACAGAGAGAAAAATACTGTCTGATCTCACTTACATGTGGAATCTAAGAAAACCAAAAAGTAAAATAAATAGAAACAGAGAGTAGAATGGTGGTTAACAGTGGCAAAAAGGGAAAGGAAATGGAGAGAAATAAGGTACAAATTTGCAGTTAGGTAGAATGAATAAGTCTAGTGACCTAATGTATAGTGCAAGGAGTATAGTTAAAATATTGTAGTGTCTACTGAAAATTTGCTAGGAGAGTCGATTTTAGGAGCTCTTATCACAAAAAAGGATAACTATGGAAAATGATAAATCAATTTGTTTGATTGTATTAATCTATATATATATTTGTATGATTACATACATATAAATGTATGTAGTAATCAATATATACATATATGTATATTGAACCTATATATTATATGATTACATACGTATACTATATATGATTACATACATGCATACATATGTAATCACATATATATACACACATATATATGATTGTTTTATTGTCTAGACTTAAGGTATACAACATCATGGTGTACAACATCATGTTGTACACCTTAAGTCTAGACAATGAAAAAGTGATAATAAATAAATAAAATGAGCTTTCTTTATGTTAATGCTGCTACATCAGTTTTTTGTTTTGTTTTGCTTTGTTTATACTTGTCTGGCGTTTTCTTCCTTATTTTACCTTTCAACCTTCTTTTGTCCTATAGGGACAACAAAGGAGCTGTAGATTCGCAAACTTGAATGTCCTTTACTACCAGGAAGAATTAATATGACTACCAGATCCCTAGATGGCATAATTTATGCCTAGAGGAAAATAATGGCCTAATATGATGCCATAATACATCTTTTTATTTATATTATATATCTTCTATGCCATACTGAATACCAGACTTCATGGTAAGCATAGGAGAATAAGTACTTGGTGAAATGAATGTATCTTATTCTTAAAACAACTCTGTGAGATAGTTTAAGTGTTAGCTCTGCATTACAGGAAGGGAACAATAGGCTTATATAGTATTTAAAGATTTCTCAAGCTTATTCAGATAGCAGAAGAAGTAGAATCGATATCTTTTTAATCTTAACCTAGGTTTCTTTCACTCCATGACAGTGCCTTTCTTTGGTATTACCTTTTCTCAAGCAAGCAAATATGAGATGTGGGAGATAGTTCCAGATAACACATCAAGGATGTTAATATGCAAAATGTGTACTACTTATTGCAGGCTTATGGATGGAGTCGCCAGGACTAAAACCTTCACTACACTGCTTTCACAGCAGTGTAATAAAAATAATTAAACTAAGATAGTCATGCTAATAGAGAGAGTCACAATAATAAAGTCAAGAAGGAGAAAATTACAATGTAGAAAAAATATGTTAGCCATGGTAAGTCTCTGAACATTTCCCTTGTCCCTAATTCATTTTTATGTAATCTCCCATGAATGCATTGACATATGTCACTTAAGTAACCAAAATGAAATATAAAGACACCAAAAAATCATAGTTTTAATAAGAAAATCATTGTTTTTACACTTAGTGTGTGCTCTCTCTTTTTATTTTATAAACTAGAGGTGGTTAAATGACATCTCTTCCCAGTGAATAGAAACATTTCTATTAAGTAAGCTTACCTTATACAACAAAGTCTAGAAATAGCTTTGGGGAGCTGTATATTTAAAGCAATCAATTGTGTGTCTAGTTAAGGAAATATGCCATCATCATTAAACACATGAATAGTAATAAGCCATTTCCTTAATGAATCCCTATTAAGGTACATTAAAGCCAGCTTTACAAATAGCCTTAAAATCATTTGGACTAGCAAATTTATGCAGCCTGCTAGATTAACAGAGTCCTCAACTATGTTCCTGTTTTTACTGTGTTCTAAGATACTTATGCTGTCTCTTCAGCTTCCTCTTTCCCATTGCTGTAGCTGAAAACCTCTCCAAATCTCTCAATTTTGTACTCAAACTCTATCATTTACTTTGTGATCACTATTGGGACTCTAGATGATGAGGGTGAGCTGCTTAAAACTCATTTGCAGTTGGTAAACATTATCTGGGAATATAACATTGTACAACTGTACCCACAAGCTCTGTAAAATATCTAGTCTGCCACAATATTCCAGCATCTCCATTCATTGGTGGAGACTGTCCCATAAACATAACTTGTAGTCACTGACATTCTTGATTTTCACTCTTAGCTTTCCCTAGACATCATTTTAGCTACATCCAAAGTTATGTGGTGTTTTGAGCCATGTTGAGACACTCAACAGGGAGAGAGAGTGCACAAAATCAATATTTATTGAGGCTCTTCTTTGGGCATAGTGAAATGCTTAGTGCTAAGGTGCTAAGTGTGGGTAATTGGAAATTATGTTTTAGGAATTGACATAGTGATATAAGGAATAATACATTGGTTTTAAAATGTATACATGATATGTTGTACTTGAATAGCACCAAGGCGTCCAAGGGAGAACCTAGGAAACTGAAAAATAGGAGCAGAATTATAGGCTGTCTGGGTCTCAGACTTTAATTCAACTGTACAGCAGTGATAGTAGAGGCTCTGGAAGTATATGTGGTCTTTAAAGGAAAAATTACAGAGAATACAATATCTAAACGTGTGAAACAATTACCTGTGGAGGGAGAAAATAAGTTATAATGCAAGAGAGTAAAAATAGACCCATGGTAAGCTTACCAGAAATAGTACAGCATGGCCTAGCACTTTGTAGTGTTGTAGGAAAGAGACTGAACTCTGAAAAAAGACTTTAATATTTCTGTGCCTTCATTGAAATCAAATCAAACCAGTGGAGTTATATGGAGTAGGTATGATTATCCTGATTTTGCCTATATGGCAAATAAGACCCATAAATATTAAAGGACTTTCACCAAGAGATTGACAGTTTGTGGTAGAACTGGAGTGACCTTCTTGGAGTCCTGTTTTCTCAATGTCATTACTTTCTATTCAGCTGCACTTGAAATGAGCTCAGGAGGAAGACTGAAGGACATTGCTGCTCTTTGATAAGAAACAGTGGAAAGACCAATTAGTTTATCAAAAAGGCAACTCTTGTATGAGGTCAGAGCATCTTAGATGATGAGACATTTTGTCTCACCTATTCTCCATAGTAGTCATTAGAATGGGTTATATTTCCATGGAAAATATTATACTTGTTTTTCATATCCATCTGGTCTATAAATTGCATGTTAAGAATAGGGCAGAATCTGTTAAGATTAGTTGATGGATAATGTGATAAAGATTAAAAATGTTTGGCATATTAAAGTGTTCTTATTTTTTGCAGAAAACAGTATTTACTACTTCTGATATGTACATTGAGACTGTCTAGGATAATATTAAGAAAAGAAAAATAACATATTTGTTTCAGATATTCAGATTCTGTTCCAGAAAGACAAAAGGAATATAGATAATGTGGTTTGGGAAAGTTTTTTTAAAGTGGAATAATTGACAGAATACTTAAAGTGTACAATCTGATAATTTGTGACATCTGCGTAGATCTGTGACACCACCACCACAATCAAGATAACGAACGTATTCGTCATCCCTAAAAGTTTCCTTATACACCTTTGTAATCTTCTTTTACTCTCATTCCCATCCCTAGGCAAACACTGATTTGCTTTCTGTTACTGTACCTTAAATTGCACTCCCTAGAATTTGTATAAATGGAGTCATACAGTGGGTACTCATTCCTTGGTGGGGGACAGGGTGTGTCAGGCTTCTTTTACTCAGCATAGTTATTTTGAAATCCATCTGAGTTTGTAGCATATATTAATAGCTCATTAGTTTTCATTACTGAATAGTGTATATGCATATGCCACTGTCCGTTTACCCATTTACATGTTTATGAACATTTGGATTTCTTACACTTTTGGTTATTACAAATATAGCTGCTATGCATACTTATGTACAAGTCTTTGTATAAACATGCTTTAATTTCTCTAGGGTACCTTCCAAACTGTTTTCCAAACAGGCTGTACCATTTTACATCCCTATGATTATTAAAGTTACATTTAGATAACAAGCTTTATAAATATAAAGATTATGTACTATAGAGGTGTTATAAACTATAATATGAATTAATTATAAAAATTATCTTATTGGATCTATCTTTATTCTGAATAAATTTTAAAGTACAATGCAATTGCTATAGAAATATTAATTGTTTGAGCATCATTCATTGCTAGTAGTTTTTAATTTTGAAAAATTTCTCAACCTTTTTAGCTTTTCAAAGTGAGTGTTCACATATGAAAAGATGTTCCATTTCACATGACAGCCTCTTAGAAAACTAAATATGCTCTTATTATATGATCCAGAATTTGCACTCTTTGATACTTACCTAAAGGACTTGAAAACTTATGTCCACACAAAAAACCTGTGCACAGATGTTTATAGCAGCTTTATCTGTAATTGGCAAAAACTGGAAATCTTCAAGATGTCCCTTGGTAGATGAATGGATAAATCAACTATAATACATTCAGACAACAGAATATTATTCAGTGATACAAAGTTGAGCGATTAAGCCATGAAAAAGCATAGAGGAAGTTTAAATGCATATTACTAAGTGAAAAAAACCAACGTGAAAGGCTACATATTAACTATATGACATTTTGGAAAAGTCAAAACTATGGAGACAGTAAAAAGATCAGTGGTTGCCAGGGTGTTGGGGGAGGGAGGGATGAATATAATGAACACAGAGGGTTTTTAGGGTAGTTAAAATACCATTATAAAATTCTTTTTAAAGATGGCAGATCGGAGACACTGTTAGTGTGCCCTCCCATTTTGAAGAGCAGAATAGTGGGTAGAGATTCACACTGTGAGTATTTTTACCAAGAACCAACTCAGGAGCTTAACAGGAAAACCAAAAGAATCCACAGACCTTATAAAAGTAATGGCAGGCTGCAGCTTACTCCATGAGACAGGTGAAAAACAGTAAGTTCTTGGAGTATGAGGCTGGAAGAGCCTGCCTCCAAGCACACAGGCTCAGTGGGGATTCTGAAGCTTCAGGCCATGGGAGAAGACCTTAACCCTACCCAGAGCAGGAATGGATTTAGGGAGCAGTGTGAGTCACCCTGGGACACCTTCCAGCTCAAGGGAGGGAGGGGTCATAGTGTGAAAGAAGCTCCCAACTGAATTTTGTGATATAATCTCATAATCTCAAGTGGGGATGAATTCCTCTGAACACAGCCTAGTAGGTGGAGTGGGAAGTGTGCTTCAGACACAAGTGCAGGAGCTGGACACCAAGCATTGTGGGCAGATGGGGCATGGCTTGAAAGCTGTGATTGCTGTCTCTGCAGGGAAGCTTATGGCCTGGGGAAAGTTTGAGTTCTGTGCCAGACTGCCTGGATCTAAACCCAGCACTTTTAGCAGAGCACCGCAGGAGTGTGACCAGCCTCGCGAACTGCGTGGGAGTTGGGTGAGGCTTACTGATGCCTGCTACTCCCCATTCCCTTTGCAAACTCTGTGCAGCAGAGGCAGTTATACTCCCCTCTGGAACATCGCACAAGTGGCTTGAGAACCACTTACAGTGCCTCCCTCACTGTGGCCATGACCTGCCCTACCCCAGGTGAGTCAGAGCTCAGACCCACCTTACCATGGCCTCACCTGATGATATTTCTCCACTCATCCTGGTAATTTAACACAAAGGGCATAAAATTTTGGGAGCATGATAGCCCTGCCCATCACCTGAGAAACCAGAATACTTCCCCTAGGCAACCTAGGGCAAGCTCTAATCCAACTGCTACTATTGCAGCTGGTCCTCTTTTGCAAGCATCACCTTCTGACTGAAGGTTAACCAACAAAGACCTCTACAGAATATCCAGATAGAATAACACTGCCCCTAGGAAGAAGAAAATGGCTGCATGACCTCAGCTATTACCATTGCCTGCAACATCCTGACTAACCAGAAGTCCTGAGTCTGTTCACATGACAAGTTCACTCTTAGTATAACTAGCATTTGTGAAAGCCATTACACTAAGCCTATCTATAACCAAGGAATCTCAAAGAGTCTATGTCACTCCCCTGCCACCTCCATCAGAGCTGGTGCTGGTATTCACTTCTGGAAAATTGAAGACAGGTCACAGCACTGGATTTCTTGCAGACATTCCCCAGCACTGGACCAGA
Source organism: Piliocolobus tephrosceles (assembly GCF_002776525.5). Taxonomy (NCBI): domain Eukaryota; kingdom Metazoa; phylum Chordata; class Mammalia; order Primates; family Cercopithecidae; genus Piliocolobus; species Piliocolobus tephrosceles. The sequence continues at coordinate 159,438,214 of NC_045437.1, forward strand.
GTCTGGTAGCCCCACTGGGTGGCTAGACTCAAGAAAAGCAGTAACAATCACTTTAGTCTGGCTCTTTGGAAGTCCTATTCCTAGGAGAAGGGGGAGAGCACCACATCAAGGGAATAGCCTGTGAGACAAAATAATCTAAACAGCAAACCTTGAGTCCCAGATCTTTCCACTGTGGGAAGTTTCTTACAGCAGCGACACAATTGTGGTGCTGGGTGCAGTAGGGAAAGTCTGCAGCTCTACCCCAATATGCAGGCAGCCTCTATGATCATGAAGGGTCTTGAGGAAGGGATCCTTGTTCCTCCTGGTATACCACTGTAGATATACATATATATATACACACAGCTGGGGCTGCTTCTACAGGAATGCAGTGTGGATGTACCTATAGACAACCTCCTCAGAATAATTCAGGGTGATTGCAGCCCCCCAGGAGGAGCATCCCCCAGATTCAGGCCTGCACGAGAGACAGAGCCACAGTTCTTCCCTACTTGGAACATTACCTTGTCTTGCGATGAAGAGAGGTGCCTGTCTGATCTGAATACCCAGAACACTGGGTCAGGAATGAGACTGTGAGGTGGATAGATTTCCTGCTGGCCTGGCAGGGGAGCTGAGGTAGCTCCCACCCTTCACCATAATAAAGCAAAGCCTCTGCACATCTAACTGAGAACTCCCTGACCATCTTCATCAAGGTTGGGACCTCTGACCACCTTTGGGTATTACATCTACCAAACTGCTTTAGCTATAACTGGTGCCTACCTAGGGATATTGCCCCTACTGGTCTGAAGCTTGAATAATAAACTTAGTAAATAAAATACAGGGGAAAAATTAAATCAATAAATAAAGTATACATTGTGAGAGAATGAGATATATTTTAAGAGATCCCTGCTATTCCAACTCCATTGGAGACAGTGAACTGACCCACACGAAGTACATAACTACTACAACTAGCATCTAGGAAAGCCAGTGCACAAAGAGTCTTTATAACTAAGGAACGCAAACAGAGTATTCACTACTAAAAGCATCAATAATCAAATTAGGCTATAAAAAACTATAAACATTAGGCCGGGTGCAGTGGATTGCACCTGTAATCCCAGCACTTTGGGAGGTTTAGGTGGGTGGATCACGCGGTCAGGAGATCAAGACCATCCTGGCTAACATGGTGAAACCCCGTCTCTACTAAAAATAGAAAAATTTAGCCAGGTGTGGTGGTGGGCGCCTGTAGTCCCAGCTACTCGGGAGGCTGAGGCAGAAGAATGGCATGAACCTGGGAGGCGGAGCTTACAGTGAGCCAAGATTGCGCCACTGCACTCCAGCCTGGATGAAAGAGCGAGACTACATCTGAAAACAAAAACAAACAAACGGAAAAAAACCAAAATCTATAAACATTAAAGTCAGATTCTTTTAAGAGGGAAAATAGAAGTAAAAAATAAAATCAAAAATAAACTTAAGAACAATTTAAAGAAATAGTCTACCCAAATGAGAAGGAGCCCCCACAAAATCACACTAGCTCCCCAGCAATAGATCCAAACCAACAAGAAACCTTTAAAATACCAGATAAAGAACTCAGAAGGCTGATTTGTTGTTGTTGTTGTTGTTGTTGTTGTTGTTGTTGTTGTTGTTTTGAGACTGAGTCTCGCTCTGTCACTCACACTGGAGTACGGGAGTACAGTGGCATGACCTTGGCTCACTGCCAGCTACTTCTCCTGGGTTCATGCCATTCTTCTGCCTCAACCTCCTGAGCAGCTGAGACTACAGGTGCCTGCCACCACACCTGGCTAATTTTTTATATTTTTAGTAGAGATGGGGTTTCACCACGTTAGCCAGGATGGTCTCAATCTCCTGACCTTGTGATCCACCCACCTCAGCCTCCCAAAGTGCTGGGATTACAGGTGTGAGCCACCACGCCTGGCCCAGAAGGCTGATTATTAAGTTATTCAAGGAGATATCAGAGAAAGGTGAAAGCCAACATAAAGTAATTTAAAAAGCAATCCAGGATATGAATAAAACATTTTCCAGAGAGATTGATTGTAGGAGATCAGTCAGTGTGGTTGGGAAAATTGTAAGATGAAGTTGTAGGAAATAGACACAAACCTTCTTGGAAGGCTGGGAAGTTTGCATAGCTTTGGTGATAGATCCGGCTGAAGGCAGCCTAATACTTACCTTGAGTAAATAGCTTAAATTAGGTACAAAGGGAGTTTATCTAAATAACATTTACTAATGTGGTCCTCAGACTAACCTTTGATCATTCGTGGGCAGGATGGCTCTCTCAGGGGAGGGGAACCAGATTAATTACCCACAAGTGTGTTGACTCAAAGCCTTTGTCATTTAATCTGTACTAAATAAATGCGAACTTCACCGGCTTATTGAGATGATGCTTCAGACTTAGGGCAGAGCCCCTTAGTCAGACCGACAGGCAGAATATCTATGTCAGTGTACATTTCTCATCCGTCACTGGGTCAAGGTCTGTGAGTCAGACCCCTGCAATTGATATCATAAGGAAAAACCAATCAGAACTGGAAATGAAAGATACACTTAGGGAAATACAAAATGAAGTGGAAAGTTCCAACAATAGATTAGAACAAGTGGAATAAAAAATTTCAGAGCTCAAAGATAAGGCTTTTGAATTAACCCAATCAGACAAATATGAAGAAAAAAGAATCAATAAAAATGAACAAAATCACTAAGGAATATGAGATTCTGTAAAACAGCCAAACCTAAAAATATTGGCATTCCTGAGGGAGAAGAGAAGTCTAAAACTTTAGAAACCTTACTTGAAGGAATAATTGAGGAAAACATTCCTGGCTTTGCTAGAGATGTAGATTTCCAAATACAAGAAGCTCAAAAACCCCTGGAAAATTTATTGCAAAAAAAAAAATCATCAGCAAGGCACATAGTCATCAGGCTATCTAATGTCAACATGAAGGAAGGAATTTTAGAGCTATGAGACAAAAGCCTCAGGTAACCTACAAAGGGAAAACTAACAGAGTAACAGCAGATTTCTCAGCAGAAACCTTACAAGCCAGTAGGAATTGAGGTCCTATCTTTAGCCTCCTTAAACAAAATAATTGTCAGTCAAGAATTTTGTATTTAGCAAAACTAAGATTCATAAAAGAAGAGAAGATAAAGTATTTTTCAGACAAATACTGAGGGAATTTTCCACTACCAAACCAGCACTACAAGAAATGCTGAAATAAGTTCTAAATCTTGAAACAAAAACTCAAAATACACCAAAATAGAACCTGCTTAAAGTAAAAATCTCATAGGGCCTATAAAACAATAGCCCCATGAGAGAGAGAGAGAAAAAAAAAATCTAGATAACAACTAACATGATGAATAGAACAGTATCTCACATCTCAATATTAATGTTAAATGTAAATGGCCTAAATGCTTCATTTAAAAGATACAGAATGGCAGAGTGGATTTTTAAAAACCACCCACCAAATATCTGCTGTCTTCAGGAAACTCACCCAACACTAAAGGACTCGTAGAAATTTAAGGTAAAGGGGTGGAAAAAGATATTCCATGCAAATGGAAACCAAAAGCTATCAGGAGTAACTGTTCTTCTATAAGACAAAACAGACTTTAAAGCAACAACAGTAAAAATAGACAAGGACATTATATAGTGATAAAAATATTAGTCCAACAAGAAGACATTACAATCCTAAATTTATATGCACCTAACACTAGAGCTTACAGATTTATGAATCAATTACTACTAGACCCAAGAAATGAGATAGACAGCAGCACAATAATAGTGGGGACTTCAGTACTCCACTGACAGTACTAGACAGGTCATCAAGACAGAAAGTCAATGAAGAAGCAATTGGACTTAAACTATACCCTAAAAAAATGAACTTAACATATTTATAGAACATTCTTCCCAAAAACTGCAGAATATACATTCTTCTTATCAGCACATGGAACATTCTCCAAGACAGAACATATGATAGGCCACAAAACAGGTCTCAATAAATTTAAGACAATCAAAATCATATCAAATTTTATCTTCTCAGACTACAGTGGAATAAAACTGGAAATCAACTCCAGAAGGAACCCTCAAAATTCTACAAACGCATAGAAATTAAATAATCTGCCCTTGAGTGATTTTTGAGTTAACAATGAAATCAATATGAGATTAAAAAATTCTTTGAAATGAATGATAATAGTGACACAACTTATCAAAACCTCTGAAATACAGCAAAAGTGGTGCTAAGAGGAAAGTTTATAATGTTAAAAGCCTATATTAAAAAATTTGAAAGAGTACAAATTGACAATCTAATGTCACACTTCAAGGAACTAGAGAAACAAAGACAAACTAAACCCAACCCCCCCCCCCCCCCCCCCCCAAAAAAAAAGGGTCAGAGCAGAACTACATGAAACTAATTGAAACAAAAAATACAAAAGATAAATGAAACAAAAAGCTAGTTCTTCAAAAAGATAAACAAAATTGATAGACCATTAGTAAGATTAACTGGCAAAAGAAGAGAGAAGATACAAATAAACTCAACTAGAGGTGAAACTGGAGATACTACAACTGATACCACAGAAATACAAAACATCATTCAAGACTACTATGAACACCTCTGTGCACACAAACTAGAAAATTTAGAGGAAACTGATACATTCCTGGAAATATACAATCCTCCTAGATTAAATCAGGAAGAAATAGAAACCCTCCATAGAACAATAACAAGCAGTGAGATTGAATCAGTAATTTAAAAAATTGCCTACCAAAAAATTCCCAGACCAGATGGATTCACAGCTGAATTCTACCAGACATTCAACGAATAAATGGTACCAATATTATTGACACTATTCCAAAAGATAGACAAAGAGGGAATCCTTCCTAAATCATTCTATGAAGCCAGTATCACCCTAATAACAAAACCAAGAAAGAATATAACAAAAAAGGAAAACTACAGACCAGTAACTCCGATGAACACAGATGCAAAAATCTTCAACAAAATACTGGCTAACGGAATCCAACAGCACATCAAAAAGGTAATATATTATAATCAACTGGGTTTCATCCCAGGAATGCAGGGTATAGTTTAACAAATGTTAAGTCAATGAATGTGATGCACTACATAAACAGAATTTTAAAAATATGTAATCATCTAAATGGATGCAGAATATGCATTCAATAAAATCCAGCAATATTTATGATCAAAATGACTCAACAAAATAGGTATAGAAGGGACTTTCTTCAAAGTAATAAAAACCATATATGACAAACCCACAGCCAACATCATATCAAACGGTGAAAAGTTGAAAGCATTCCCGCTGAGAACAAGAACAAGACAAGGATGCCCACTTTCACTACTTCAACATAGTACTGTTAGTCCTATTCACAGCAATCAGACAAGAGAAAGAAATAAAGAGCATCCAAATTGGAAAAGAGCAAGTCATACTGTCGCTGTTCACCAATGATATGGTTGTACAACTAGAAAACCCTAAAGACTCGTCCAAAAAGCTCCTAGATCTGATAAATAAATCCAGTAAAGCCTCAGGATATAAAAATCAAAGCACACAAATCAGTACTACTGCTATACAACAACGATCAAGAATCAAATCAAGAATTCCATTTTTTTACAACAGCTGTAAAATGCTAAAATATGTAGAAATGTACTTAACCAAGGAGTAAAAGATTTCTATAAGGAAAACTACAAAACACTGCTGAAGGAAATCATAAATGACACAAACAAATAGAAACAAATCCCATGCTCATGGATGGGAAGAATCAGTATTGTGAACATAACTGTACTACCCAAAGCAATCTGCAGATTCCATGTAATTCCTATCTAAATATCATCATCATTCTTTACAGAACTAGAAAAACCAATTTTAAAATTCATGTGGAACCAAAAAGGAGCCCACATACCTGACTTCAAATTATCTTACAGGGCTATAGTTATCAAAACAGAATGGTACTGGTATAAAAATAGGCAGAATAGAGAACTCAGGAATAAAGCCAAATACAGCCAACTGAGTTTTGACAAAGCATACAGACATAAATTAGGGAAGAAGACACTCTATTCAATAAATGGTACTGGGAAAACGTGCAAGTCACATGTAGAAAAATGAAACTGAATCCCTATCTCTTATCTTATACAAAAATCAACTCAAGATGGGTAACAGTCTGAAATCTGGGACCTGAAACCATAAAAATTCCAGAAAATAACAACAACAACAACAACAACAAAAACACCTCTTCTAGACATTGGCTTAGGCAAAGAATTCATGACTAAGACTCCAAAAGGAAATTCAACAAAACAAAAATAAATGTGACTAAAAAGCTTATGCACAACAAAAGAAATAGTCATCAGAACAAACGGACAACCCAGAGTGGGAAAATATATTCATGAACTATGCATCCAACAAAGGACTAGTATCCAGAAGCTACAAGGAACTCAAACAAATTAGCAAGAAAAAAAGCAAATAATCCAATGAAAAAGTGGGCAAAGGACATTTCAAATAGACTTGAAAACATACATTTTTCAAAGAAGGCGTACAAACAGCTAACAAACTTATGAAAAATGCTCCACCTCACTAATCATCGGGGAAATGGAGATTAAAACCACAATGAGATACCACCTTACTTCTGCAAGAATGACCATAATTTAAAAGTCAGAAAACAATAGATGTTGGCATGGATGTGTTGAAAGGGGAACACTTTTCCGTAGCTAGTGGGAATGTAAATTGGTACAACCACTGTGGAAAATATTACGGAGATTCCTTAAAGAATTAAAAGCAGAACTACCATTCAATCCAGTAATCCCACTACTGGGTATCTACCCAAAGGAAAAGAAGTCATTATGTGAAAAAGACACTTGCACCTGCATATTTATAGCAGCACAATTAACAACTGCAGAGATATGGAACCGATCTAAGTGACCATCAACCAGTTAGTGGATAAAGAAAATTTGGTATATGTACACCATAGAATACTACTCAGTCTTAAAAAAGAAAGAAATAATATATTTTGCAGCAACTTAGATGGAGTTGGAGGCCATTATACTAAGTGCAATAGTAACTCAGGAATGGAAAACTAAATATTGTATGTTCTCACTTACAAGTGGTAGCTAAGCTATGAGGACACAAAGGCATAAGAATGATATAATGGACTTTGAAGACCCTGGGGGAAAGGTTGGGAAAAGTGTGAGGGATAAAAGACTACACATTGGATACAGTGTATGCTGCTCAGGTGACGGATGCACTAAAATCTCAAAATCTCAGAAATTACCGCTAAGGAACTTACCCATGTAACCAAAAACTACACGTACCCCCAAACCTATCGAAATAAAAAGTTAAATAAAATAAAATATTCTGTATGATACTATAATGGATACACACCATTATACAAACCCATAGAATGCATAACACCAAGAGTAAATTCTTATGTAAATTATAGACTTTAGGTGGCAATAATGTGTCAGTGTAGATTCATCAATTATACAAATGTACCATGCAGGTGGGGGATATTAATAATGGGGAAGGCGATATGTCTGTGTGGAGGTAGGAGCTATATGAGATTTCTATGTACTTTCTTCTCAATTTTCCTATAAACTAAAACTGTTCTAAAAATATAAAGTTTTAAAAATATATTGTAGATAAATGGCAACAGATGATCCATAACAACAATTTATAAAATATTTTGTTATTTTTTCAGGCGTTTTGTGATGTTTGTGTTGTCATCTTTTTAAAATGCATAATTTTTGTGATTTCCCTCATTCTAAATAAATATTCATTTTTGTTAAAAAGGAATATTTAAAGAATAGAATACAGGAAGGATTACCTTTAAATTATAAATAATTGCTATTGGCTGGGCATGGTGGCTCACGCCTGTAATCCCAGGACTTTGGGAGGGTGAGGTGGGCAGGTCAGGACTTCCTGGAAGGTGGAGATCCAGGACTTTGGGAGCCTGAGGCACGTGGATCATGAGATCAGGAGTTTGAGAACAGCCTGACCAATATGCTGAAGCCCTGTCTCTACTAAAAATACAAAAATTAGCCGGGCATGGTGGCGTGTGCCTGTAACCCCAGCTACTCAGGAGGCTGAGGCAGGGGAATCACTTGAACCTGGGAGTCGGAGGTTGCAGTGAGCCAAGATTGCACCATTGCACTCCAACCTGGGCAACAGAGTGAGACTCCATCTCAAAATAAATAAATAAATAAATAAAAAGAAATAAGTACTATTATTCCATTGACATTTCGTATCATTTCCTAGAGTGCCTGTAAAATATTCTCATTTTGCCCATCAGTAATCACTGGGAGTGGTCTGTTGACTGGGAATGCAAAAGACAACATATCAAAGAGGATAACAATGTGACCTTCACAGGAGTACAGCCATGGATTTTCTCCTCAGTTCTACCATTCATCCTAATGATCCTGGAAATCATGCCTCAATTGCTTTTTAACTTTTCCCTATTAAAGTATAAATGACATATAAAAGTTTTGTACATTTACAGGATGCGATGTGATGTTTTGATATATGCATACTTTGGGAAATGATTAAATCAGACTAATTAACACATCATCTAATATAATTATACTATCATCTATAGTATAATTAGATGATAATTAACTATCATCTAATATAGTTATCTTTTTTTCTGGTGAGAGCATTTAAGATCTACTTTCTTAGCAATTTTCAAGTATACAATACGTTATTGAATATAGTCACCATACTGTCCAGTCGATCTCCAGAACTTATTCATCGTGTCTCACTGAAACTTTGTACCCTTTGACCAGCATCTCTTACTCTCCTCATTCCTTTCCCTAGCCCTTTGCAGCCACCATGCTACTCTTTGCTTCTACGAGTTGGATATTTTTAGATTCCACATATAAATACAATTTTGAAGTATTTATCTTTCTGTGCCTGGGTTATTTCACATAGCATAATGTCCAACACGTTTGTTCATGCTGTCAAACATAGATTTCTTTTTCAATAAAAACTAAAGAATGTTCTATTGTGTATATACTGCATTTGCTTTATCCATTTATCCCTTGATGGAAACTTGGGTTAATTTCTAATCTTGGATATTATGAATAATGTTGCAATAAACATGGAAGTGCAGATATCTCTTCATTATACTGTTTTTAATTCCTTTAGGTATATACACAGGAAGGGAATTGCTGGATCATAGCGTAATTCTATTTTTAATTATTTGGCTACCCTCTATACCGTTTTCCATAACAGATGTACTAATTTAAGTTTCCACGAACAGTGTACCAGGGTTTCCTTTTATCCACATTTTTGCTATTTTTTAAAAAATCATTTATCTTATAGACAACAGCCATTCTAACACATGTGAGGTGGTATCTCATTGTGGTTTCAATTTGCATTTCCTTGATGGCTAGGTATATTGAACATTTTAAAATATATCTGTTGACCATTTGTATGTCTTCTTTTGAGAAATGTTTATTCAGGTTATTTGCTCATTTTTAAGTTGGATTGTTTTCTTGCTATTGAGTTGTTTGGGTATCTTATATGTTTTGGATATTAGCCCCTTATCAGATATATGATTTGCAAACATTTTTTTCCCTTCTGTAGGTTGTCTCTTCACGTTTGATTGCTTCCTTTGTCATGCAGAACTGTTTAATTTGATGCAATCCTATTTGCCTATTTTTGCTTTTGTGGCCTATACTTTTGGTGTCATGTCCAAAATATTATTGCCCAGACCATGTCAAGACTTTTTTTCTATGTTTTCTTGTAGTAGTTTTCTTTGTGGGCAGTTTTTTGTTTGTTTGTTTTTCTAATTTCAGTACGTTGTACATATCATTCCACTCTCTTCTGGCTTTCAGGGTTTCTGCGGAGTAATCCGTGATAGTCTTATGAATGTTCCCTTGTATTTGATGACTTTTCTTTTGCTGCTTTCAAAATTCTTTCTTTGTCTTTGACTTTTGAGAGTTTGATTATAATGTGTCCTGGTAAAAATCTCTTGATATTTAATCTATTTGGGAATCTTTAGGCTTCATGGATCTAAACATTCATTTTCTTCTCTAGACTTAGGAAGTTTTCTGTCATTATTACTTCATATATGATATTTGCCCTTTCTATTTGACTACTACTTCTGTGAATTCCACAATATTTGTATTGGCTTGCTTGATAATGTCCCGTAAGTCCCATTGGCTGTCTTCACTCTTTTCCATTATTATTTCTTTTTATTTCTCTGCCTGAGTAATCTCAAATAATCTGTCTTTCAGTTCACTAATTCTTTCTTCTGCATGATACAGCCTGCTGTTGAAGCTCCCTATGCAAATTTTCAGTTCAGTCATTTTTAGCTGCAGAATTTGTTTGGTGGTTTCTTTTTATTTTATTTTTTCTCTCTCTTTGTTGAACTTCTAGTTTTATTTGTGCACTATTTTCCTGTTTTTATTTAGTTGTCTGTGTTCTCTTGAGGGCTACTGAGCTTCTTTAAGATGAGTAATTCAGCTCTGAATTCTTTGTCAGGATGTTCATGGATATTCATTTCTATAGGGTTATTATTTGTACTTTTTTCCTTTAGTGATGTCATGTTCCCTGATTATTCATGACCTTTGTGGCCTTGCACTGAAGTCTGCACATTTGAAAAAGTAGTCACTTTATAGATTGGCTTTCTCAGGAAATGTTCTTTACCAGTCAGCTCGGTGAAGTGATTCTTGGTGGGCCATCTCATGTGATCTGCTGGCAAGCTTGCTACTAAGTCCTTGAGTGGACTGGCCTGCTATCTGGGTCAGCAGGTGAGCAGTCCTGTTCCCTGGATGCACTGGAGTTAGCCTGGTGACTGGGTCTGTGGAGTCATGTCTGAAGCCTTGGTTTAGGGCTGGTCAGGCTCTGGTGTCCAGTGGGGTAGGCCTTCTGGCTGGGTCAGCATGGGTGAGCCTGGAATCTGTGTCCATGGGGGCTAGCCTGAGGTCTGGATCCATAGGAACTGACCTGGTGTTGGTGTAGGACTTGAACCTGACTCTATAGAGGTCACTCTGGCACAGGAATGGTCCTGGTCCTGAGTCCACAGGTACTGGCCTAGTACCTGGGTTTGTGCAGGTAGATTTAGTGCCTGGAACCAAGGGGGTAGGCCTGAAGCCTAGGTCTACAGAATTGGACCTGAATCCTGAGTCAGTTGGGGCTGACCTGGAGCCTGAGTCTATAGAGATTGAGACTGGGTCCTGAGTCCACAGGGGCCAACATGGAGCCAAGACCTGCAGGGCAGTACCAAAGCCTGGAACCACAGGGGCTAAACCAGCATTGGGGTCTATCAAGTGGACCAAACCTTGAATCTGCTGGAGTGGACCTGGAACATGGGAACATGAAAGCTGGTTTGGAGTCTGGGACTTGGGAGCCAGTCTGTTGATGTGACTGGCCTGGATCCTGGGTCTGCAGTGGCTATATTGGCACACTATAGCCACTGTTTATTGGAGCAGGCCTGGAGCCTGGGTCTACTAAATGGGGGCCACTGTTTCCTGGAGCAAGCTTGGAGCCTGGGCAGGCTGGAACCTGTATCCATGGGGGCTGGCCTCCAGTCTGTGTTTGGGGGTGCCCTCTGGAATCTGGGGCTGCAGGAGCTTGCCTGGAGACTGGGTCTACTGGGGCTAGACCGACATCTAGATTCACTTGTGTGGGCCTGATGCTGGAGTTCCTGGCAAAGTGAAGTGCTCACTTTACTCTCCATCCCCCACATGGAGAGTCTTTCTTACCATACTGCTGCCAGGGCTTGGGGGAGGGGTGACAGAGGTAATGTCAGTGTGTACTTTCTGCCCTCTTCAATGTGTCTTTTCTTATTTTTGTGCTGTAATCTATCACCTATATTCCTTAACTCTTGTAAAGGTATTTTTGTGCATGGATAATTGTTCAAATGTATGTTTCTGCAGTGGGACAAATGTTGAAAAGTTTTATTCTGCCATTTTGTTGATAGTACTCTTCCAGTTTACTCAACTTCACAATGCAAAAGCTATTTCACTGGCCCTTATGATGAACAAATTATATAATTCCTATAAAGCAATGAGTATACAAATTACTGGGAAAAGAGACAGAGAATGACACAGGATTTTTAGATTGTGAGACACTTTCTACTGTGAACTGGAATATATGCATTTGACACATACTTAAAATATATCTTAGGGAAGTTCTCTCTCTCTTTGTCTCTCCCTTTCTCACTCATTTCCCTCATTTCTCTCCCAACCTCTCTATCTGTATTGTTAAGTTCTCTACATGGTCAACACTGACATTTCTTTTTCAGTAATTAATGGATAAATGGATAGATAGATTCAGGCTACTTTGAAAATTAAAAATTTTACTTTCATTATCAGGTAAGTATGAATGCTTTTAATTATGATTTTTAAAATGTGTGAAAAGCTTACTCATAAGACTTTTTTGACCATGCACATAAAATGATTCAACGCAATATATCCTCACACCTTTCCCTTGTCACCAATGCTTTTACCTATTCACATAAAATAGTCCCCACTTATTTTCCATAGCAATATAAATATAAATCATAGTGTTAGAAAAATAATAAAATTCAATATTAAAGCAAGATAGGATATTAGAGAACATCTAGTGCGGCTCTCACATTGTGCAGATAAAGAAAAGATTTCCAAATGGGTGGCTTTCATTTCCTTTTTAATTCTTTAATTGTGGAATTCAGGTAATTCCAGAAGTAAAGAGAGACAGATGTGTGTAGTCCATGCACCATCTTGAACTGAATGCCCTATCTCATCTTCTACACATACAATACAATTTCATTGGAAGGATAGTGCATCTACTAAAACTGCTTAAAGATTATTAGACTCCATGCCTATTCTTGCTTCTAAAGTGTTATATCATAGGCTGTTCCTCATGGGTCTGGCATCTCTCTCTCTCTCTCTGCGGCTACTGTGATTCCTCCTACTTTATAGTGAGCCCTGAGAATAATTCTTCCAGGCAATTTTAAAAGCTATTCATTAATTCATGTATGTATATCAAAACAGAAATGCAGCCAGAACCTTCCTTTTGCTTTCTGTTCCCAGATGTTCAAATTAAAAATGATTGCAGACATGACTAATTGAGTGCTTTTACTTTCATAGTTAACTTTCTGGTAACTGGGTAGGAGTTCTGAGGGTGCTGGTAATATTCTATTTCTTTACAGGAATGACAGTTTTTATGATAATGTTTACATGGTAAAAAATCACTTCATGTTCTCATGTATAAGTGGGAGCTAAATAATAAGAACATATGGACAGATGGAGGGGAATAACACACACTGGGACCTTTCAGAGGGTGGAGGGTAAGAGGAGAAAGGGAATCAGCAAAAATAACCAATGAGTACTAGGCTTAATACCTGGGTGATGAAATAATCTGTACAACAAACTCCATGACACAAGTTTACCTATGTAACAAGTTTACCTATGTAACACACCTGCACTTATACCCTGAACTTAAAAGTTAAAAAAATTCACTTCACTGAACAATTTATGTACTTTTATGCATGTGTATTTTACTTTGATAAAAAGTTTATTTTAAAAAGAAATTTAAAGTATATAAAATTTAAATTTTTAAATATGCCTTCTGAGAAGTTGTTTCACTTGAAAACTTCACAAGAGATAACTGAAGCGATAAATGTAATTATATGAAAATGAGAAATGTTTTGCTGAATAATTTTTGGAACAATAACTCTAATTTGGCCAGTGAAAGTATTGCACATGAAATCTATTGTGAATTTTAAATTAAACAAAAAGTTAATTTCTAATCTTTCCTACAAATATTAAATAACCATTAAAATAATCAGGTAGTTCCATAGGGACAGATATGTAAGAAATCCAAGAGTTACTAAGTGAAAAAAGTAAGTTGCAAAGAAGTATACATTGCATGAGCTATTTTTGGAATCAGTTTTCAGTTTTCGTAAATAGGTTAGGTTTTGTCTATTTACAAATTTTACATATCCGGAATTATAAATCATGCATTATTGTATGTGAGTAAATAAATAGAAATGTTACTAAATACAGGAAAGAATAAGATCAAATAGAGTATTTCCAAAACTGCCAAAAGAATTTATTTCTGATGACCAGGAATAATAGGGATTTTTCAATCACTGTATTATATTGCTTCATAATATTTTCTTAAAATCCCTGTGCGTTGATTTGATAATCAGGGTAAAAAGATGAACTCTTTCTTGTTAGCAGTGTCTTCTTTTATTCTAGCACTTGGCAATTCCTCTTTCTTTCTTTTTTTTTTTTTTTTTTTTTTGGTTTTGTTTTTTGAGCTGAGCTGTCTGAGCTATGGACGTATATAATTTTCTTTCTTTTTTTTTTTTTTTTTTGAGATGGAGTCTTGCTCTTGTTGCCCATGCTGGAGTGCAATGTCTTCATCTTGGGTCACTGCAACCTCCGACTCCTGGGTTCAAGCAATTCTCCTGCCTCAGCCTCCCAAGTAGCTGGAACTATAGGTGCACACCACCACGCCCAGCTAATTTTTGTATTTTTAGTGGAGACAGGGTTTCACCGTGTTGGCCAGGATGGTCTCGATCTCTCGACCTTGTGATCCACCCACCTTGGTGTCCCAAAGTGCTGGGATTACAGGCGTGAGCCACCATGCCTGGACGGACATATATAATGTTTTAAATATATTTTAAGCACTGTCTCTCTCTATATATATTTATATATATTACATATTATATGTAATATATATTTATTCACATATATATGTTATAACTATAAATTATATATTTATATAAATATATTATAATATGTTATATATTTTATAAACATTATATATTATATATTATATAAATATATATATTATAATGATTGTGTCTCTAAATATACCATATATATTTCAACATTTATGTTCAGGAAGTACATGTACAGGTTTGTGGGCAAACTGCATGTCACTGAGGTTTGTGGTATGAATGATCCCATCACTCAGATAGACAGCATAGTACCTGATAGGTAGTGATAGGCAGTTTTTCAACCTTTGTCTCTCACACTCCCTTCTCTGGTAGTTACCAGTTTCTACTGTTCTTGTCTTTATGACCGTGTGTACTCAATGTCTAACTCTCATAAGTGAGAGCATGCAGTATTTTGTTTTCTGTTCACGCATTAATTCATTTAGGATAATGACCTCTAGCTGCATGCATATTACTGCAAAGAACATGACTTCTTTCTATTTATGGCTGTGTAGCATTTCCTGGTATGTGTGTGTGTGTGTATGTATGTGTGTATATATACATACATACACATACACACACCATATTTTCGTTATGTAGTCCACAATTGATAGGCATCTAGGTTAATTCCATGTCTTTGCTATTATGAATAATACTATAATGAACGTATGAGTGCATGTGTCTTTTTGGCAGAATTATTTATTTTCCTTTTGGTATATACCAATTAATGGGATTGCTGGGCCAAATAGTGGTTCTGTTTTAAGTTCTTTGAGAAGTCTTCAAACTGCTTCCCACAGTGTCTGAACTAACTTACATTCCCAGCCACAGTATATAGGCATTCCTTTATCTCTGCAGCATCACCAACATCTGTTATTTTTTGAGTTTTTAATAATAGCCTTTCTGACTAGTATAAGATGGTTCTCACTGTGGTTTTGATTTGCATTTCTGTAATAATTCATGATGTGTAGCCTTTTTTTCACATATTTGTTGGCTGCAATTATGTCTTCTTTTGAGAAATATCTGTTCATGTCCTTTGACCATTTTTAATGGGGTTCTTTGTTTTTTGTTTGTCAAATTGTTTAAGTTTCTTATAGATTCTCGATATTAGACTTTTGTTGGATGCATAGCTTGCTAATATTTTCTCCTGTTCTGTAGGTTGCCTATTTACTCTGTTGATAGTTTCTTTTGCTGTGCAGAAACTCTTTTGTTTAGGTCCTGCTTGTCAGCTTTTGTTTTTGTTGCAAGTGCTTTTGGGGACTTAGTCATTGATTCTTTGCCAAGGCCAATTCGACATGGTATTTCCTAGGTTTTTTTTTTTTTTTTTTTTTTTTGAGAATTTTTATAGCTTGAAGTCTTATATTTAATTCCTTGTCCATCTTGAGTTAATTTTTATGTATGGTGAAACATAGGAGTCCAGTTCATTCTAAGGAATTCCACATTAGCTTAGTCAGCCATGTTGCCAAAGCTGAAAGCAATCTATTAAATTTCTATCTTTCCAGTAATCTACATATTTTCTGTTCCTCTGACAGCACTCTTCCTTTTTTTCTAATAGTGTTATAAAATGTTATTTATTTTTATCTTCCATTTTCTTATTTTTAAAGGAATTTGTGCTGAAGGAAGAGTTTATCATCTTAATCTAATCTAATCTAAATCTTGAGCTGATCATCTTAATCTGAGGATTCATAATATTTGTTATATTCATGTGCTTTGTTCCAGATCCTGGGTTGAGCCCCAAGGGAACATCATGAACCAGGTTGTATGACTGTGAAGGCAGGATAAAAGAAAAGCAGAAGAACCACATTCATCATAGCAGACATTAATGGAGAAGGACAATGCGGTGAGAAGTGACAGAATATTTCATTTTTTTATATTTTATTGGGGGCATGTAAAGTCGTTTAGTAGTAGTAGTTAATAGTATAGCTGACAATATGGCAACCAGAAGAAGGGTCAAATAACAAACATTGATAATATCCCACAGCTGTAAATAGCAGATATATGAAGAATACGGAGTGAAAAGGAAAACATAAGGCTCTCATAGGAAATTTCAGTGTAAAATTCCTTTGATCATGCTTGTCCCCAATCTTTTATTCCTGGTTTTCCAAATGTGCATTTTAAGATATTTGTAAGGCCCACATGACACATTGGATAGCTTATTTTTTAAGTATTTATCCCTTTCCAACACTTTTTAAAATAATTAAACTTTACCCACAAATCTATCTTCTACCATGTAAAAATCAACAATAAAAAATACCTTCCAATAAAAAAATGAGATCCATACAAATGATACATAATTTGGC
Source organism: Piliocolobus tephrosceles (assembly GCF_002776525.5). Classification (NCBI taxonomy): domain Eukaryota; kingdom Metazoa; phylum Chordata; class Mammalia; order Primates; family Cercopithecidae; genus Piliocolobus; species Piliocolobus tephrosceles. The sequence continues at coordinate 159,455,128 of NC_045437.1, forward strand.
AGCGAGCCTCAGTAGCCTAAAGGATTGTTACATTTGTAAATTGTGTTTTCAATTATAGTTGAAAACTGTTCATGCTTGCAGTTTGATTTTTTTTATGCCTGACCTAATGTTTTCTCATATTTAACCTGCAGGACTATGCTCATTTATAAGTTGTGAAGAATATATAGGAAATTTATTTCAATTTATTGTAAGCAGCAACCTCAGGGCCCTTTGAATCTCTCCTAGCTCAAACTAGTATTAATAATCAGTACTTGACAATGTCCAAATCTCCATGAACTACTTATGAACACCTTACCTGTGATTTTTAATCCTTTTTAGAGAGAATTACTTCTTGATTTTAATTTGTTATTTTTTTTTACATATTTTAGTTATCTGAGTTCCTCCTTTTATAAGCTCTGCTTTCTTTTTTCTCTCTTCTTTTGTGTTAGTTGAGACAATTCATTGTGGGATATTCACCATCTCCCTCCTTTTCCAGAACAAGAGCAGCTTAACTTCATGTTTCCTATTGTATCGTCCATTTTCAGTCTGCTAATAAAGACATACCTGAGACTGCACAATTTACAAAAGAAAGAGAGGCTTAATGGACTTACAGTTTCATGTAGCTGCAGAGGCCTCACAATCATGGCACAAAGCACGGAGGAGCAAGTCACGTCTTACATGGACAGCAGCAAGCAAAGAGAAAGAGAGCTTTTATAGGGAAACTCCCCCTTATACAGTAATCAGATGTCATGAGGCTTACTCACTATCATGAGAATGGCATGGGAAAGACCTATTCTCATGATTCAATTACTTCCCACTGGGCCCCTCCCATAACATGTGGGAATTCAAGTTGAGATTTGGGTGGGGACACAGCCAAACCATACCATCTGCTCCAGGCCCCTTCCAAATATCATGTTCTCACATTTAAAAACCAATCATGCCTTCCCAACAGTCCCCCGAAGTCTTAAGTCATTTCAGCATTAACTCAAAAGTCCACAGTCCAAAGTCTCATCTGAGACATTGGAGTCCCTTCTGCCTGTGAGCCTGTAAAATCAAAAGCAAGTTAGTTACTTCCTAGATACAGTGGGGTACAGGTATTGGTAAATGCAGCCATTCCAAATGGGAAAAATTGTACAAAACAAAGGGGCTTCAGCCCCCCTAAGTCCAAAATCCATCAGGGCAGTCAAATCTTAAAGCTCTAAATGACCTCCTTTGACTCCATGTCTCACATGCAGGTCACACTGATGCAACAGGTGGATTCCCATGATCTTGAGCAACTCTGCCTCTCTGGCTTTCAGGGTACAGCCTCTCTCCCAGCTGGTTTTTATGAGCTGGTGATGAGTGTCTGTGGCTTTTCCAGATGCATAGTGCAAGCTGTCAGTGAACCTACCATTCTGGGGTCTGGAGGACAGTGACCCTCTTCTCAAGCTCCATTAGGCAGCGCCCAAGTGGAGACTCTGTGTGGGGCTCCAACCCCACATTTCCCCTTTACACTCCTCTAGCAGAGGTTCTCCATGAGGACCCTACTCCTGCAGAAATCTTCTGTCTGGACATAAAGGCATTGCCATACATCCTCTGAAATCTAGGCTGAGGTTCTCAAACCTCAATTCTTGACTTCTGTGTACCCACAGGCCCAACACCACATGTAAACTGCCAGGGCTTGGGGCTTGCACCCTGAGAAGTATAGCAGTCTGAGCTGTACATTGGCCCTGTTAGCCACAGCTGGACCTGAAGCAGCTGGGACCCAGGGTACCATGTCCCAGTGGGGACTCTGTGTGGGGTTCCCATCCCACATTTCCCTTCCACACTGCCCTAGCAGAGGTTCTCCATCAGGGTCCCGCCCCTACAGCAAACTTCTTCCTGGATATCCAGGCATTTTCATACATCTTCTGAAATCTAGGTGGAGATTCCCAAACCCCAATTCTTGACTTCTGTGCACTCGCAGGCTCAATACCATGTGGAAGCTGCCAAGGCTTGAGGCTTGCACCCTCTGAAGCCACAACTCAAGCTCTGCATTGGCCCCTTTCAGCCACAGCTAGAGCAGCTGCAACTCAGGTCACCAAGTACCTAGGCTGCACATAGTCACAGACCATGGGGCTGGTCCAGGAAACCATTTTTCCTCCTAGGCCTCTGGGCCTCTGATGGGAGAGGCTGCTATGAAGACCTCTGATATGCCCTGGAGACATTTTCCTGATTGTCTTGGGGATTAACATTTGGCTTCTTGTTACTTATGCAAATTTCTGCACCTGGTTTGAATTTCTCAGAAAATGGGATTTTTCTTTTCTATCACATTGTCAGGCTGTAAATTTTCCAAACTTTTATGCTCTGTTTCCCTTTTAAACTGAAGGCCTTTAACAGCAATGAAGTCACCTCTTGAATGCTTTGCTGCTTAGAAATTTCTTCCAACAGATACCCTAAATAATCTCTCTCAAGTTCAAAGTTCCACAGATCTCTTGGGAAGGGGCAAAATGCCACCATTCTCTTGGCTAAAACATAATAACAATCACCTTTGCTCCAGTTCCCAAGAAGCTCCTCATCTCCATCTGATACCTCCTCAGCCTATATTTCATTGTCCATATTCTTATCGGCATTTTGATCAAAGCCATTCCACAAGTCTCTAGGAAGTTCCAAACTTTCCCACATTTTTCTATCTTCTTCTGAGCCCTACAAACTGTTCCAGCCTCTGCTTGTTACCCAGTTCCAAAGATGCTTCAACATTTTTAGCAGTGCCCCAGTCTACTGGTACTACTTTACTGTATTAGTTGTTTTCATGCTGTTGATAAAGATATACCAGAGACTGCACAATTTACAAAAGAAAGAGAGGTTTGATGGACATAGTTTCACATAGCTGAGGAGGCCTCATAATCATGGCAGAAGACAAGGAGGAGCAAGTCATGTCTTACATGGATGACAGTAGGCAAAGAGAGAGAGCTTGTGCAGGGAAACTTTACCTTATAGTACCATCAGATCTCATGACACTTATTCACGATCATGAGAACAGCATGGGAAAGACCTGCCCTCATGATTAATTACCTCCCATTGAGTTGCTCCCATAACATGTGGGAATTCAAGATGAGATTTGAGTGGGAACAGCCAAACTGTGTCACCTATCAAGCCATAAATTAAGTTTCAAGCATAACTTACGTGAAGCACAAGTTAAAGTGTAAAGCATAGCTACCAACTAAAAATAACATTATAAGAAAACCTGTATTTTGCCCTCATGCAGCTGATTATAATTGTTGAGTTTGGCTGATTATTGATCTTAGCTCGACCCTATGAATAAGCTATGTTTCCTTAGACAAGGCACTTTATAGAATCCTATTCAAGTGTTTACAACATAACCAAAATATGACTATATACTTATGTAGTTTTCAATCCTGTGATTCTTATCTAATTATCTAAGAATTATTTGATAAATTCCATATGTTTATTTCCTCTGTGTATAATACTGTTTGAATCCCTGTGAAAGATGGAAATATTTGTACTTGTATTTGCCCAAGAAGTGAAAAGAGAAATGAGGAAATATAATGAAAGGAAAATGTTTCAAGATATTATTTGATGAGGAAAACAGATGATACATATTCTTTACTCAAATAATGGAGTAAAACATTATAAAAATACCAGAAAAATTACAGTAAAAATAGTTTAAATTGAATGGGTATACATTTACCCACTCATTAATCAATTAAACAAACATTTACTGAACTCTGTGGCATATGCTGAAGCCACGGAAATTAATCAGACTTAATCATTTTCCTCAAGAAATTTAGTAGAATTTTATGATGGATAGAGAATCTGAACAAAGAAAAATGCAACTCTTTTATAGGTGCTATAATGCATTTGTATAAAAACAGTGGTCATAGAGAAAAACTATAGTTCAGTATATCTGAAACATAGAGTAGGTAGAATTATTTGATTTTAAATAACAGAAATCATCCGTAGCTAGTCTGTGTCAAAGACCGAGGTATCTCCCAGTGTCTGTGAATGAAAATGCAGTTTGAATGTTGGAAGGAATGAGAACCAGAAGCTAAAAAAGCATGGTGTCAAGACTTTCTCTAGTTTTTGTATCCATTTCTGTTTACATACATATCACTCTGCGATAAAAAGTAGTAATGGTGAAGGTGAAAACCATTAGTGTGGTAGTATTGGAATGAGAGGATAAAAAGTGTCCATATTCAATTCTGTGTTTCTGGTTTGTAGAGTTTTCTTATGCACCCACATAGAAATTGTATTATGTAGGCAAGGCTACAGGTAAATATAATGAGGTCATTCTGGTATGTGGTTATGGGGAAATGAAACTCAGCAAAGAGGATGCTTATAAGTGGATTCGTTGAACTCAATATTTCAGACATGATGGTGGGATTATTTTTTTTTGTTTTTGGAAGTAGAAATGAGAGGCATTGTGTACAAGTATAGAGGTAAGCATGATTACAACATACTTCCATGGTAGTGGATAAAACAGCCTTAATAATAAAAAAGGAGGAGACCAATGTGAGGTGACTTAATCAAAGAAAACTGTGATTTGTTATTTTTTTCATATTTATAAAGTTCTTATCTGTGAATTTTATCTTCCCAGCCAAACTAGTAACCATGTTTTTATTTTATGACATGTTGCTAGAATTAGTGTAAGTAGTCAATAAATATTTGTTGAATATATGCATGAAATAATACTTCAAGGATCAAAAGCTAACAATATGTTAAGAAAAATGTTTCATTTGAAACACAGTTGCTTTGTCCCAATGACTTTGTCTGTGTTTATCATTTCAATGGATAACAGAGTTGTTAAGAGGCACTATGCTAACATTGTATTGCTTATGATGGTAGAAGAATTGAGTCCATAATTCCTGAGCAAAAGCTTTGTGTAATCATAGAACTGATTACCTAATAGTGATGTTTGCTTTTTATAGTTCAACATTTTGAACTATACAAATACCTTTCACATTTGAAATTAAAACAGGGAAAATTACTATGCTATTGCAAATCTGGAACTCTCTTAGCCTTTAACCCACTGAAATGACAGATTTTGTAACTTGATGTTTGCTCTTGTAAGTTTTCTTAAAAACACAGTTATATTGAACAGAGGCTGAATATGCTCAGTTTTAGCATTTTATATTTTCAGTCCTGACCATAAGACCATAAGACCATAAGAACAAATGCCTGTGATGGAATAATTTTTAGTACACAGTGGAGGAAGGGTGATGGCCCAGAAAATTAGCCCAGGTGACATTTTTGGGCTTTACCTGACAGAGTATCTTGTTCATGAAATGAAAGGTTCAATATGGTAAAAAAAAAAAAAAAAGAATCTCTCAGAATTGATGCAGAATTTAATGCAGTCTCATTCAAAATTTTAGCAAATCTTTTGGTGAAAACTAACATACAATTTCTAAAATTTATATGGAAATATAAAGAGATAAGGATAGTAAATACATTCTTAAAGAAGAACAAAATTAGAGATGCATGCAACTGGATAGCAAGTTTTATTGAAAAACCACATTATTTAAAAATATTTTGGTGTTTCTATGAGGCCAGTCAAATTGTCCAATAGGATGGAATATATTCTAATGATAAACCAACAAATTTATAAACATTAGATTTATGATAAGGGTAGTACTGCCAGGCAGTGGATCAAGTAAATTCTTTTAAAAAAAAAAAAAAAGCCTGGATAAACTGGACATGCGAAAAGAAAAGAAATTTTAAATATTACGCATTATTTATATTATATACAAAAGTTAATTGCAGGAGAATTATACATCTAAATATAAAAAAGAAATAATAATGCACTTAGAACACAACGTATACAAAAACCTTCTTGATTTGGGGATGTCTGAAAATTTTTTAAACAGGACATATGAAGCATAAAACATATAAAAATCATGACTTATTAACTGAACTACATTGAAGTTAGGAAAATCTGTTCATAAAGAGCCACCATTAAACCAGTGAACAGTCAAGGTGTGTCATGGGAGAAGATATTTGCAAACCATAGAATCCATAATAATCTTTTTTTCCAGAACAATATGAAAAAAGATTGACACCTCAATAGAAAAACAGAAAAATATATGAACAGACACTTTACAAAAACAACAAAACAGCCAACAAACGTGAAATCATTCTCCACCCAGATAGTTATCAGGAAATGATAATTAAAATTCAAATGAAATACAGTCATGATAATCACTAAGATTTAAAAATACTGGCAATGTATTTTTAGAAATAAAGTTAAAATGTTGACAAAAATCTTGTAAATATGTCAAGCAACTAAGACCTTCTTGTACTGCTGTTGGGGGTGTAAGTTAGTACAACTAGTTTGGAAAACTTTTTGTCAGAATCTACTAATTTGAGCATATAACATAACCTATGATTCAACAATTTTGCTCTTAACTAAATACTCAAAAGAATGAGTGCACGTGTGGGTCAAATGACATATACTAGAATATTTACAGCAGCATATTCATACTGGAATTAATATGTCGATTTATATAAGCAAATGCTACTCAGAAATGAAATTGAATAGGCTACTGCTATGTAGAGCAATTTGGATGAAACTCACACATATAATATGAGAAAAAGAAGAAGAAAATACATGTTAGATTCCATTGATATAAAGTTCAGAACTAATTTTTGGTGTCAGATGTCAGAGTACAATTGAAGAACGGAAAAGGGTTGTAAGGTTATTAATTACTGGGAAGGGACATGAGGTTTACGAAGTGAAGACAAGGTTCTATTTTTAAATTGTATTTGCAATTGGATGGATGTGTTCATTTTATGATTCTGGTAACTCCAATAACTCATCAAGCTTTCTGAAATTTAAGGAAATCGATTGAATCTTCAAGAGTAATTTGACCAGCAGAGCACACAGATTGTTTTGCTTTTGGCTCACAAAACTTTTTTATCTCAGTGCTTAGTAATAAATGGCCCCATACTGACAATTATATTACAAAGGAAGGCATTTATTATTTATAAGTAAAATAAACAAACCATGGTTTACATTTATTGCCTGGTAAAATTACTATCATCACCATCATCATTTTGATGGATTTAAAGTAGAAAAGACTTAGAGCAATTAATTTCAGAAAGGTTTTCCAAAACCTTTTTGAATCAAATTTGACTAGACAATAAACTAAGTGCATGGACTTTTTTTTTTTTTTTTTTTGAGACGGAGTCTCACTCTGTCGCCCAGGCTGGAGTGCAGTGGCCGGATCTCAGCTCACTGCAAGCTCCGCCTCCCGGGTTTATGCCATTCTCCTGCCTCAGCCTCCCAAGTAGCTGGGACTACAGTGCATGGACTTTTGATTGGCACAATTTTGGGGCTTAAAAAATGCTTTATGTTCTATCATCAATAATGGAACATGATTTTCTTACCTGCATTTTTTTTTATCTTTTCATGCGGCACAGACATTTTTACTGAAAGAGAAAAAGTGGAGCAAGAATGAGGTTAAAGAAAACAACACTTTGTGGTGACAGTTTTAAATTATATTTCAAAAAATAGAAAAAAATATTATCTTAGTCTGTTCAGGCTGCTGTAATAACATACCATAAACTGGGCAGCTCATAAACAGCGTAAATTTGTCTCTCACAGTTCTAGGGAATGGAAAGTCCAAGATCAAAGCCTAGGCAGATTCAGTGTCTTGAGGGCCTGTTTTCTAGATCACACATGGCACCTTCTCATTGCATCCTCATTTGGTGGAAGGGGCGATGGATGTCTCTAGGGTTCCTTTTATAAAGGCACTAATATAATTTTATAAAGACTTCATAAAGGCCCCATCTCCTCACACCATCACCTTGGGGGATAGGATTTCAAACTGTGAATTTTAGGGGGATATAATCGTTCAGTCTATTGCAAATTATACACTAAAATGATATCTCCAGTTGTTATATTATGAGTGATTTAAGTTATTAATTTTGCCTATAGTATATTTTCCAATTATCCATAAGGAGCATATAACATTATTAGTGATATAATTCTACATCATAAAAATTATAAAGATTAATTTGCATGTGATGTGGTTTGGCTGGGTCCCCACCCAAATCTCATGAATTGTAGCTCCTAAAGTTACCATGTGTTGTGGGAGGGACCCTGTGGGTGGTAATTGAATCATGGGGGCAGGTATTTCCCATGCTGGTCTCATGATAGTGAAAAGTCTCATGAGATCATATGTTTTTATAAGGGGGAGTTTCCCTGCCCAAAGCTCTCTCTTTGCTTGCTGCCATTCATATAAGATGTAACTTGCTCCTTCTTGCCTTCTGCCATAGTTGTGAAGCCTCCCCAGCCATGTGGAACTGTGAGTCCATTAATCCTCTTTCCTGTATAAATTACCCAGTCTTGGGTATGTCTTTATTAGCAGCATGAAAATGGACTAAAAAAGCATGTGTGATTGTTTATTAGCATTTGTTTCAATATTGAAAAAAGTTGTCAGTACTCAAGAAATCTTATTTTTCAGTGTACTTACTAGCCTGATGAATCCTAATGCTGTTGACCTTTTTGACCTATAGAAATCATATTCTTTTTGTAGAACTTACCTGAGTAAAGTAGAGCAAGAAAAAGAAGTCCAAGAGTTTATACAAGCTGTTCTTGCATACTCGCAAATAGTGGTCTTGATATGGCTGTGTCCCCACCCAAAACTCAACTTGAATTGTATCTCCCAGAATTCCCATGTGTTATGGGAGGGACCCAGGGGAGGTAATTGAATCATGGGGCTATCATGAGAAGGCTAGTCCCTTGCCATTCTCATGATAGTGAATAAGTCTCACAAGATCTGATGGGCTTATCAGGGGTTTCCACTTTTGCTTCTTCCTCATTTTCTCTTCCTGCTGCCATGCAAGAAGTTCCTTTCACCTCCCACCATGATTCTGAGACCTCCCCAGCCATGTGGAACTGTAAGTCCATTAAACATTTTTTGCTTCCCAGGCTTGGGTATGTCTTTATCAGCAGTGTGAAAATGGAGTAATACAGGAAGTTGGTACTGGGAGTGGGGTGTTGCTGAAAAGATACCGAAAATGTGGAAGCAACTTTGGAACTGGTAACAGGCAGAGGTTGGAAGAGTTTGTAGGGTCCCGAAGAAGACAGAGAAATGTGGCAAGGTTTGGAACTTCCTACAGACTTGTTGAATGGCTTTGCCCAAAATGCTGATGGGAATATGGACAATAAGGTCCAGGCTGAGGTGGTCTCACATGGAGATAAGGAAGTTGTTGGGGACTGGAGTAAAGGTGACTCTTGTTATGTTTTAACAAAGAGACTGGTGGCATTTTGCCCCTGCCCTAGAGATTTGTGGAACTTTGAACTTGAAAAAGATGATTTAGGGTATTTGCTGGAAGAAATTTCTAGGTAGCAAAGCATTCAAGAGATGACTTGGATACAGTTAAAGGCATTCAGTTTTATAAGGGAAGTAGAGCATGAAAGTTTGGGAAATTTTGTAGTCACAATGTGAAATAAAAGAAAAACCCATTTTCTGGGAAGAAATTCAAGCTGGCTACAGAAATTTGCATAAGTAGCAAGGAACCTTATGTTAATCCCCAAGACCACGAGGAAAATGTCTCCAGGCCATGTCAGAGACTTTCACAGAAGCCTCTCTAATCACCGGCCAGGAAGCCCAAGAGGAAAAAGTGGTTTTGTCGGCCAGGCCCAGAGTCCCTGTGCTTTGTGCAGCCTAGAGACTTGGTGCCTTGTGTCCCAGCTGCTCCAGCTGTGGCTGAAAGGGGCCAACATACAACTTGGGCTGTGACTTTAGAGGGTGGAAGGCCCAAGCCTTGGCAGCTTCCACATGGTGTTGAGCCTGTGAGTGCACACAAGTCAAGAATTGAGGTTTGGGAATCTCCACCTATATTTCAGAAGATGTATGGAAGCACCTGGATGCCCAAGCAAAAGTTTGTTGAAGAGGCAGGTCCTTCATGGAGAACCTCTGCTAGGGAAGTGCAGAAGAAAAATGTGGGGTTGGAGCCCCCACACAGAGTCACTACTCAGGCATTGCCTATTGGAGCTGTGAGAAGAGAACCACCGTCCTACAGGCCCCACAATGGTAGATCCACCGACAGCTTACACTGTCCACCTGGAAAAGCTGCAGACACTCAATGCCAGCCAATGAAAGCAGCTGGGAGGGAGGCTGTACCCTGCAAAGTTACAGGGGTGGAGCTGGCCAAGACCATGGGAACCCACCTCTTGAATCAGCGTGACCTGGATATGAGACCTGGAGTCAAAGGAGATAATTTTGTAGCTTGAAAATTTGACTGCCCCATTTTATTTTGGATTTGCACAGACCCTGTAACCCCTTTGTTTTGGCTAATTTCTCCTATTTGGAGTGGATGTATTTACCTAATACCTGTACTCTCATTGTATCTAGCATGTAACTAGCTTGCTTTTGACTTTACAGGCTCATAGGCAGAAGGGACTTGCCTTGTCTCAGATGAGACTTTGGATTGCGGACTTTTGAGTTATGTTCAAATGAGTTAAGGTTTTGGGAGGCTGTTGGGAAGGCATGACTGGTTTCAAAATGTGAGGACATGAAATTTGGGAGGGTCCAGGGGCAGAGTGATATGGTTTGAGTGTGTCCTCATCCAAAATCTCAGCTTGAATTGTATCTCCCAGAATTCCCACGTGTTGTTGGAAGGACCTGGAGGAGGTAATTGAATCATGGGGGCCAGTGTTTCCTGTGCTATTCTCATGATAGTGAATAAGTCTCACGAGATCTGATGGGTTTATCAGGGGTATCCACTTTTGCTTCCTCATTTTCTCTTGCCGCCGCCATGCGAGAAGTTCTTTTCACCTCCCGCCATGAACTGAGACCTCCCCAGCCATGGGGACTGTAAGTCCAATTAAACTTCCTTTTCTTCCCAGTCTTGGGTATATCTTTATCAGCAGCATGAATATGGACTTATACAGGCCTCTAGAAAGTTTGCTTGCATGTTGTGCCCCTGTCATTCTGTCTTTTCCGTTAAGCATCCTGACATGCCACTAAGTTGAACACTAGTCACTTTTATATGCTGTTTTGCTATTCTAAAATGGGGGAATTTGGAGAGATAATAGCATGTAAAATAAATAATAAATCAAGTTTTCTGCAGGTGTGTATTCACCTGTCATAATGCCTGATTTTCTGAAAAGATGGGAAAGCCTTTGGCAAATTAGTTCATAATTAATTTTCAAAAACAACTTAATGTGCTAATTAAGTTTAATTTTTTCCTTCATAGTGAGAAACATTAAACTTTGTAACTTTCTATTATTAATCTATGAATAGCAGATAACCTACTTTATTATTTTACTGAAAGTTATGACTAAAATTCCCCCAAAATAATCTGGAAATGTAACCTGAGAAAATAATATACATCAGAGCAAAATTATATCATAGCTATCAAGATTTTATGCAAAATCTCCAAAGCAATAAAAGACTGAATTTACCTAGTGCTTATTATAGGAAAGAAATGATTAGCTCATTATCTATAGAACTTCACATTTCCACTGGCAAAATATAAAATAGTTTAATATTGAAAGAGTGTTTTCCTAATATTTATACCTGTTACTTCATTTTTAAAATTTCAACTTTTATTTTAGATATAGGGATATAATATTGATAGATAGGGAAAAATCACTGTAGCTTTGTATTACTCCCTTGTCACAGTGGTATGAAGAAATAATTGAGACTAAGTAATTTATAAAGGGAATAAATTTTATTGGCTCACAGTTCCACAATGCTGGGGAGTCCTCAGGAAACATACAGTCGTGGTGGAAGGCACAGGAGAAGCAGGCACCTTCTTTATAGGGTGACAAGATGGAGAAGTACAAGCAGTGGAAATGCCGGATGCTTATAAAACCATCAGATCTTGTGAGACTCACTCACTATGATGAGAACAGCATTGGGAAAACCACCCCCATGATCTGATTACCTCCACCCTTGGTCCTGCCTTTGACAATTGGGGACCATAGGGCTTATGGGGATTACAATTCAAGGTGAGATTTTGGGTGAGGACCCAGCCAAACCATATTAGGCTTTATGTTTGAAGTGCATAATTCCATGTTACCCGTCCGTCTCCAGGGATGTTTAACAAATGCTGTAAGAAGTATGAAATATAAAATCATTGACTTTAAGAGAGATAATTAAGCCTTTTTATTTATGATCATATCAACTACTTGAAACTATACATTGACACAATATTTGTTGAATCATACTAATTTTAGAAGATTTACTAAATGTTTGGTTAATTATTTTAATTGTTACATTTTTTTTGTTAGCCTGAGACTCTTTCTACATTGCATCAAATTCATAAAGCTTGGAAATCACCATTGTACTTAATCAATTTGCCTATACACTAATAAAAGTGAGTTTGAGGGAACATCAGGTTTCAGTATGAACTCTGACAATCTGGCAACTTATCATATTTCCTTTTCATTCTGTTGTATATTGGAAAGATCAGTTAACTTGGAATTCTAAGACTTAATTTTGGTCCTGGTTCAGTCACTTGACTGGTTGTCCTCTGGAGGGTTGAATGCATGGAAGCATCAGGATAGATGTTTTTCTTTTTTCTTTTCTTTCTTTTCTTTTCTTTTTGAGACAGAGTCTTGCTCTGTTGCCAGGCTGGAGTGCAATGGCATGATCTTGGCTCACTGCAACCTCTGCCTCCTGGGTTCAAGTGATTCTCCTGCCTCTGCCTCCAGGCAGTAGCTGGGACTCCAGGCATGCACCACTACACCAGCTAAGTTTTGTATTTTAGTAGAGACAGGGTTTCACCATGTTGGCCGTGTGGTCTTGATCTCTTGACCTCGTGATATCCCACCTTGACTTCCCAAAGTGCTGGGATTACAGATGTGAGCCACCACACCTGGCCAGCATAGATGTTTTTCTATGAGCCTCCTACACCAGACTGGGAGGAGAATTACTAAACACTGTGAGCATAATTATTGATCTTGAAAAATGCCTATCTTTTACTTCTTAAAAAAGCATGATAAGTTTTACTAGACAAGATGGAAGAGATTTTACAAAAGAAGGAGTCTAAAGGAATAAAAAAAAAATCAAAGTCAGTGTCAAGTGGCTGATGAATGAAATAACATAATGGAGAAAAAAGAGAAGGGGAAAAATAACTATTTGAGCCGATTTTTACTCATTGAACAGGACAGTCAATTTGGATATTCTGAGGAAATAACAGCAAAAAGTATCCAATGTAAACTTAAGATGAGCAAATGGGTGCATGTTAAAAATGGGTGACTCCTTCTAACAGCCCCATGGAGAAAAATGAATTTTCATGGTTAATGAATCTCTAATGTAGATATGGAAATATATGTAGATTCATCGGTGGTGGTTATTGTCTTTGTTACTGATGTATTCAAGAACCCTTCTAAAATTTTCAAATTCTTTGGCTTCAACTAACTCATATGGGAACAAATGTATACCCAGTCTTTTTAATTTTATTATTATTATTATTATTATTATTATTATTATTATTATTATTATTATTATTTCTTTTTGAGATGGGGTTTCGCTCTTGCTGCCCAGGCTAGAGTGCAATGGCATGATCTCAGCTCACCACAACCTCCACCTCCTGGATTTAAACAATTCTCCTACCTCAGCCTCCCGAGTGACTTGGATTACAGGCATGCTCCACCACGCCCAGCTAATTTTGTATTTTTAGTAGAGACAGGGTTCCTCCATGTTGGCCAGACTGGTCTTAAACTCCTGACCTCAGGTGATCCGCCCACCTTGGTCTCCCAAAATGCTGGGATTATAGGGAAGAACCACCATGCCCAGCCTTTATTATTATTTTTATAATGTTATTTTACTTTAAGTTTTGGGATACATATGCAGAATGTGCAGGTTTGTTACATATACATATGCCATGGTGGTTTGCTGCACCTATCAACACCTCATCTAGGTTTTAAGCCCTGCATGCATAGGTATTTATCCTAATGCTCTCCCTCCCCTTTCATCCCACCCAGCACCCCCACCCTCCGACAGGCTCCGGTGTGTGATGTTCCCCTCCCTGTGTCCATGTGTTCTCATTGTTCAACTGCTACTTATGAGTGAGAACATGTGGTGTTTGGTTTTCTGTTTCTTTGTTAGTTTGTTGAGAATGATGGCTTCCAGCTTCATCCATGTTGTTGCCAAGGACATAAACTCATTCTTTGTTGCGGCTGCATAGCATAGTATTCCATGGTGTATATGTGCCACATTTTCTTTATCCAGTCTATCATTGATGGGCACTTGGGTTGGTTCCAAGTTTTTGCTGTCGTACATAGTGTTGCAATAAACATGCGTGCGTGTGCCTTTATAGTAGAATGATTTATAATCCTTTTGGTATATACCCTGTAATAGGATTGCTGGGTCAAATGGTATTTCTGATTCTAGATCCTTGAGGAATAACCACACTGTCTTCCACAATGGTTGAATTAGTCTACACTCTCACGAACAGTGTAAAAGTGTTCCTGTTTCTTCACATCCTCTCTGTCATCTGTTGCTTCCTGACATTTTAATAATTGCCATTCTAACTGGAGTTGGTGGTATCTCATTGTGGTTTTGATTTTCATTTCTCTAAAGACTAGTGATGATAAGCTTTTTTTGTATGTTTGTTGGCCACATAAATGACTTCTTTTGAGAAGTGTGTGTTCATATCCTTTGCCCACTTTTTGATGGGGTTGTTTTTTTTCCTGTAGATTTTTTTAAGTTCCTTGTAGGTTCTGGATATTAGCCCTTTGTTAGATGTGTAGCTTGCAAAACTTTTCTCCCATTCGGTAGGTTGCCTGTTCACTCTGATGATAGTTTATTCTGCTGTGTAGAAGCTCTTTAGTTTCATTAGACCCCATTTGTCAATTTTGGTTTTTGTTGCAATTGTTTTTGGTGTTTTAGTCATGAAGTCTTCGTCCATGCCTATGTCCTGAATGTTATTGCCTAGGTTTTCTCCAAGGTTTTTATAGTTTTGGGTTGTACATTTAAGTCTTTAATCCCTCTTGGGTTAATTTTTGTATAAGGTGTAAGGAAGGCATCCCATTTCAGTTTTCTGCATATGGTTAGCCAGTTTTTCCAGCACCATGTATCAAATAGGGAATGCTTTCCCCATTTCTTGTTTCTGTCAGGTTTGTCAAAGATCAGATGGTTGTAGATATGTGGTATTATTTCTGAGGTCTCTGTTCTGTTCCATTGGTCTAAATGTTTGTTTTGGTACCAGTACCATGCTGTTTTGGTTACCGTATCCTTGTAGTATAGTTTGAAGTCAGGTAGCATGACACCTTCATCTTTGTTCTTTTTGCTTAGGATTGTCTTAGCTAGAAGGCTCTTTTTCCATTCCATATGACATTTAAAGTAGCTTTTTCTAATTCTGTGAAGAAAATCAATGGTAGCTTGATGGGAATAGCATTGAATCTATAAATTACTTTGGGCAATATGGACATTATCATGGTATTGATTATTCTTATCCATGAGCATGGAATGTTTTTCCATTTGTTTGTGTCCTCTCTTATTTCCTTGAGCAGTGGTTTGCAGTTCTCTTTGAAGAGGTCCTTCATTTGTAATTTGTATTTCTAGGTATTATATTCTCTTTGTAGCAATTGTGAATGGGAGTTCACTCATGATTTTGCTCTCTGCTTTTCTATTGTTGGTGTATAGGAATGTTTATGGTTTTTGCACATTTATTTTGTATCCTGAAATTTGCTGAAGTTGCTTATCAGGTTAAGGAGTTTTTGGGCTGACCTGATGGATCCCTAGTCTTTTTTAAACAGTGGAAAGGAAACAGAGTGAAGGAAAAACAATAATTTTTAAAAAAATATTTTATTCTACTTGAGGTCTACTTTTTGCAGTTATATCCATGTCTCATATAATCTCTTCTTTTTCAGTTTCTCCCTGTAACATCTTCTTGTGTGTTTCCTTATAGCTCTAGTCACATTCCATAATTACTGTATGTGATTAGTCATTTACTGTCTCCCTCATAGTAGTGTACCCACCATGAGGGTAGAAACTCTGTGAGTGTTAACACCACTTCATCCCCAGAAACTATTTCATAGGTGTTGAACTAATAACTCAAATAATATATACTTGACATTGCAGAAAAGATTATTTCATAGATGATGACTAAAATGTTGAGTGGAGGTCTATAGCCAAGAGTCAAGGTGCTCTTTAGAAAATTAGTATTAACATTTGGCAGGCAATATATTGAATTCATCAAAGCATTAAAGTGAAATATGAATCCCAGAGAAGAACACAATCCTGACTTAAACTGGACAACCACATACTATATAGGATAAGGTTGTATTGTAAAGAGGAATAAAAAATTGTAGAACAAATTTTAGTAATTATCAGGGAGAAACTAAAGATGATGAACAGGACAATATTATGTATTTTCATACATTATATATATGCCATAGATATATACTTACAATACCTATGTCATAGATATATTTGTACTTCATTGCATAGATTGTACATGATGGAATAAGATTGATTTTAAAATAACAAAATTTAAGTTTTTATGAGTATGCTTGAGACTTTTGCAGCACTATTTATGGATTGAATATAAAAATTGAAAATAAATTGGCACTAGAGGTTAAAAATATGTGCACAACAATTCAAGAACGTGTTGGGAAGAGTAGGGGAAGGGGCTGACAGCTTACAGGCAAGTATACACTGAGAAGTAATAATATTAGGGAAATAAATAGGCTACAGATATTATAGGCACTTAGAGAATATGGATAATTACAGCAGCGAAACAAAACAGTGACTAAAAAGTGCCAAATATCTGGACATCTAATGGTAATCTTTAACCAAAATTGATTTTAGAAATTAGAAAAAGGAGCAAAGGTTATTGTTAATCTGGACTTATTTCTGGAGTTAAAGGAGAAATGGATAATAATGTGAAAGTAATAGAAAGTTTGAGAGAAAATAAACATAGGATTTTGATGATTCTGACCATAAAGTTAATTGAGTAATTAACACAGTCAGATATAGGTACATGTACACTAGGTGTTAGGAAATCAGTTTTTTTAAAATATGAGAAACGTTATACTTTTTTCTCATGACAGAAAACCTCTAAAGTATGCTGTGGCTCAAGATGGGAAAGTCTTAAAATAAAGTTTTATGAAACACACACGAGGAGAAGAAGCAAACAGTTAAAAAAAACTGCCCAAATGAGAAAATTGGTGATAACATAAGGTTTAAAATTAGGAAATAGAAGGCACGTCATTAAAAAGCATCACCAATGTTAGAGGCGAACATTCAATGTTTGAGGTTTAAATTCATTAGATCAATGGTGAAAATATTTTATAGCATGTGAAAAAAACCTAAGGAAACAAAAGATGATTTATAGTATGTGAGTGAATTAAATAAAATAGAAGGGACCAACTCAATGTTTTACAAAGTTGATGGAGGCAGAGAAGGAAAAAGGAATACTGTACAAGCTGTATTTGCTTCTATCTTCTCCATCTAGTAGAATTATCTTCAAATTGGAAGGAATAGAACAGATATTACAAATATTTTGGAATGATTAAAACATGAGATACTATATAGAACAGTGAGATAGTGCAACTTTGTAAATGAATTCAAAGCACCTGTATTCAGATAATTTAAGTTAGTTACAGAGGAGTATCAAGAAAATATATTCATGAGATTTGAACACAAGCATTTTTAGTAAGTTTGAGGAATTCATTGGTTATAAAACATCTGCCAGATATCTAAACACTAGCACATGTCCCAGATTTTCAGACACGAAAGAGGGAGATTTCATATACTACTGTTAAATACATTTAAAGTACACTTAGGCAAATTCCAGAAAAAGATTTTTGTGCAGATGGTTTATGAACTTTAAATAAAAATGTATTTTCTAGGAATGAGGGTGAATTGACTTAGAATGTCATGAAAATTTAAAATAATTTGTTTTGTAAAAGTAGTTTGCAGATTGGCAGATCCGATGAACAACATGCATGTAAATTTTGTCTGATATTTGATAAAGCCATTTTGTCAAGTCATGAAAAGTAATTGTTCACATAGTAACAAAGTTTGGAGATTCATAATATGTTAGTATTGGGAGAATGGTACAAGGATATGTGAAAAACCTGCTCAATAACTTGGACAAAAGAATGAAAAACAGATTTTTCAAATTTTCTGCTGGCACATCTCAGGATGAATTGTCAAATAAAGATGAAAAACATCTTGACAGGCTCATATTATACACAAGTCTAAGATACATCTAATTACAGAAAGTCTAATAAATTGCAGAAAGTCTAAGATACAATCTAATAAAAATAAATATAAAATTCTGACATTAGAATAATATGTGATTGTGCATTTACAATTACTGAATGTTGGAGTCCTTATTTAGAAGCAATTAATGTAGAAAGCCCATGATGATTTTGAAGAACCTCAAGCTCATTGTAAACCAACCTGAATTTGGTACTTAAAATCTCATGAAGGTTTATAGTGTTAGCAGCATGATAGCTAGAGCAACATAGGAAATGGAATTAGTGCTTTCTTTAGTACTTTTTGCTACATTGTAAGATGCAATTAGAGAACTGAAATGATCAAAGAAATTATCTAAGTGGTGAAAAGTTGTGAAACAACATCATAAGTGGAAGCCTTGAGGGAAGATGTAAGGAAAGAAAGACTTGAAGACATGTGGTATGTATTTTCTTTTTTTCTTTTTTTAATTTTTTTTTATTGAGACCGAGTCTCACTCTGTCACCCAGGCTGGAGTGCAGTGGCACAATCTCCGCTCACTGCAAGTTCCGCATCCTGGGTTCATGCCATTCTCCTGCCTCGGCCTCCCAATTGGCTGGGACTACAGACACCTGCCACCATGCCCGGCTAATTTTTTTTGTATTTTTAGTAGAGACAGGGTTTCATCTTGTTAGCCAGGATGGTCTCGAACTCCTGACCTCATGGTCCGCCCGCCTCAGCCTCCCAAAGTGCTGGGAGGCCCACTGTGCCAGGCCAACATGTAGTATATATTTTCTAAGGGCTGTGACAGGAATAAGAAAGGAGGAAGGAAAAGAGAGAAATGAAAGGAAGGGGAGAAAGATAAGGGGAGAGGAATAAGTGAAAGCATATGTTTTGAAAAGACGAAGGTTAAAGAAGAGGACCTAACATTGTAATGCCTATTTTTCCCTAGGAACTTTGTTAGATGTTGAAAAAATATTTGATTTTTTTTTTTTTATTTTTAGAGGAAGAGTACATTTTCATTTTGAAAGAAAGATAGAATAGATACATTATTTAGGGTGCAGAACAAAATACAATGCACAGAAGTTTGAGGGAGAGTAATTTTGGGTACATTATGAAATAGAACTTCATAAATTATAGCTTTCCAGCAACAACAAATGGGTACCTTAAAAGGGGTGTTATTCCCATTACTTCAAGTATCACAGCAAATTTGAAGCTTTAGTGGTTATTTCCTATGGGTGTTCTGAAAGCAGTTCCCACATTTGGAAGTTGAATAATGAAATAATTACCAATAGCATCTCTAATACCAAAGCATGTCATTTATGTTAATTAACAGGAAAGAATTGAAAAACAAATACAAGGTAGTTTCCAAGAGTTAACTTTTGATTGTGTTTGTCATTGGGAAGAGCAGTCATGAATAATAAATCTAAAGGGAGACAAAAACATTCTTTAAGTTATTAGTTTACGTATTTTCTTCTTTTTATGCTTCAAAGTTAAAAAGTTATGCTTTGGAAGTTTAAATCCTCTGTTTTGAAAATATAATAATATTATGTTTATTTAGCATTATTGTGTGCCAGGCATTATTCTGAACACTTTAACCATATTAACTCATTTAATCCTATAGCATTACGGTTATTTTCTTACAAATAAAACAAGGCATAAAGTTAAGTAACTTCCTAAGATCTTACAGCTAGTAAATATTTGGGTGGGGTTGGTGAAGAGTAGTAAAATGCCCAAAACACTGATAAAAACAAAATAGAATTTGAGATGCAAGACCAAAGACAAACTGACAGTGTCAGGTCTACATATTGTGAAAACAATGTAAAAACATATGGTATTACTTATACAGAGTAACATATGTGATATTTCAATGCTTTCTGTATCAAAGATGTGAGCAATAAGACAATTTTCTTTTACCAAATTGCAATCTTTTTTGAATGACCTGCTAACAGTATAGCAGCATATTCTCTGAACAGATCTAACAACTGTATGCAACTAAAAATGCTAAAAAAAATTTATTTTATAATCATTTTATATGAATCCAATAACTGTCAAAACGTAGGCAATAATAAGATGCCGATAAAGTAAATGGAATATGCAAGCTGATTTTTTTTTCTCTTAAGAACATTTACCAAATAAATTTAAATTGAGTTTTAGTTTGAAGGATTTTAGAATTCAGGGGTTAGAAAGCCAACCTCAGGGCCCACTAAATTTGAGGGGTCTAGTGGAAGATCATCACCATTGAAATGCTACCTCTAAGTGCTACACATACGGTCTAAATGTAAATTTTACCCTTAAGGAAAATTTCCTGTCTCAAACTCTGGCACTGAGTGTAGGAGGAAAAAACTCTCAAAATTCATAACTACAAGCTGCTCCTCACATACATTGCTACCAAAATTCACACTACATAGGTGGTGTGAAAGAAAAAATTATTCTGATACTTGTTAAAATGGCATGGCAGGCTTTATTCAGGGCTATCATTATTACAGAAACAACTGAAATGGGGCTTTGCAGTAGGGTAGAAAGATTGATCTCAACTCTGAGTACAACAAAGAAAAGTGAGAATTAATAGCCAAGGAGCAGAGTGTGCAGGTGTGAGCAGGAGGGAGTTGTCATTACTAAGTGGAAACAACAGGGTAAGGTTGGGGGCAGGGATTCTGCTAAATCTATCTAGCATGATGTTTGCTCAAGGCAAGCCAGTATGATCAGATCTTGGAGATGGTGGGGTATGAGGAATTTGGTCAGATATTGAGAGTTATCAGATGTCAAGGATAAGGCATTCTGGCTAAATAGACTTAACAGAATTCTTATTAAAATTGAACTCTTAAGGACGGGGCCTAGTTTGTAAAAGAGCCCAGAGGACTGTGATTAGTTGCCTCAAGGAGAGAATCTTTGTCAGTGATTATGGACTGTAGATTGCCCAATACCATACTAGGAGTTTTAGAAAGAGAAGAGAGAGAAAATGAAGTAGAGGCAATATTTGAGGAGCCAACAGCTAAGAATATTTTTGACGCTACAGAATTAAGAAGCCTAATTGTATAAAGCTAGAAAAATAAAAATAAAGTCATTAAAAATAAAACTGCCAAATTTCTAATGCAAAGATAAAGTATAAAATGTAGCTAGAGATGAAGGATGAGTTAATTTTAAAACATCAATTGGAAGCTAAATGTCAGTGGAATGTCACCTTCAACATGCTGAGAGAAGTAGTTGTCCACACAGAATTCTATATCCAATAAAAATATCTCTTAATATTGTAAGTATAAAAAAAATTTCAAACAAAGGAAAATTGTGTTCCAGTAGAAAATTCTTAATAAAAGACTGTTTAAACATACACTTGTGTCAGAAGAAAAGAGATTCCCAGATGGCAGGTCTGAGACACAGTATAAAAGGAAGATTTGAGAAAGTGGTTAATATGTTGAAAAATATATATAAACATTGATATGTAGATATAAAATAAAATGTAAAACACCTTAATAGATAAAAACGTAAACAGCAATAAGATAGCATGTAAATAGACAGAGTTCAGGAAAAACAGTGTTCTAAGATTTTCAGAAGATAAAGTTATTATTGATTTTAGACAATAAAACCAATAGTGACCATTAAATTATTTTAAAAATGAAGACACATTATGGTATTAATGGAGAAATTTTAAAAGATAATGCAGAAGAAGACAAAGAGAGGAGCTTTATAGTCAGGAGGGAGTGGCATGACATATTCAAAGTGCTGAAGGAAAAAAAGTTATCCTGGAGTATTATACCTGGAAAAAATTTCTTCCCAGACAAATAATTTTGTCAACACCAGACCTGTTCTACAAGAAATGCTAAAGGGAGATCTTCAATCTGAAAGAAATGGATGCTAACAAGCAATTAGAAATCATACACAGATACAAAACTCACTGTTAACAATAAGTACACAGACAAATACAGAATAACACTGTAATTGTGGTGTGTAAACCACTCATATCTTGAGTAGGAAGACTAAAAGACAAACCTATCAAAAACAATTACAACTTTTTAGGAGAGAGAGAGTGCAAAAAGATATAAACAACAAAAATCAAAAAGTGGTGGGGGGAGCATGGAATGAAAAGTGTAGATTTTTTTTGTTTAGTTTTCTCTTTGTTTATTTATTTCTTATAATCAGAATTAAGTTGTAATCAGTAATAACGTAACCAATTATGTTATTTGCAAGCCTCATGGTGATCTCAAATCAAAAACGTAAAACAGATACACTAAAAATAGAAAAACAAGAAATTAAAACACACCAGAGAAAATCGCTTTTACATAAAGGAGGATAAGAAGCAAGGAAGGAGGAAAGAGAGTATTTTTTTTTCTTTTTTCCATAAGATGGATGATTAGAGGTTTTTAGCATGCCTCAGACACTTGGAAATAGCAAGATACCACATAAAGATCACTTTGAGCTTTAATTCAAGATGGAAAATGGGAATCCACCAGAACTGTGGACGACAACCCAGATCCCAAGGAACAGAACATAGGCAAGCGACCCACATCACAGCATCTGGCTGATAAAAATGATTGAAGCCCCAGTACATGAGGGAGGCAGAGAGCCTTCCTCTGTAACTCACCTTCTTTCTGGGGATCTGGAGCAACCCAGGCCTGTGGAGAGTATTTCGTTTCTCTCAAGTCTTGGAGAGAGAACATGGTGAGAGGCTTGGAAGCAGTGAGAGAAAAAGACACGAGGGAAGGGTGCAGACATTTTCCCAGACCCAGGATTTAGAGCAGTGTGCCATTGTTAATCCAAGGGACATAAAAGGTCAGTCGCTCTTTGGCAACCCAGACAAAGAATGGCCATGCAGGCATTCTGTCTTGGGCCAGAAATGGGAGCACTTGCTCTAGAGCGGGTTAGGGGCCTGCACAGCCACAATTGTGGAGAGAACCTCAGCAGCAGGCACTGGAACTGTGCTCTCTCGCATCTCAGGCCTGGGACAGGAGGAGTGCTGCAATGGCTACAGTTTCTCCTGGGCTGTGAGACTTGCAGCCAGGGCCAGCTTGGAGATATGAAACTGATCTGCATGTGTCATTGCTGGGTGCCTCAGCCTGCTCCCCTGGTATGGTAGAGCAGCAAGGCCTTCTTCACTCCACCCCTAGACAGAACTCCAGGCATTAGGAGCACACACTTCCCTGGAACAGCAGCCTGAGCTGTCCCACTCTTGCTGTACATAGATTTTGGTGTAGTGATGTGAACTCCAGGCATTAGGAGCACACACTTCCCTGGAACAGCAGCCTGAGCTGTCCCACTCTTGCTGTACATAGATTTTGGTGTAGTGATGTCCTCTTCACTCCACACCCAGGCAGATCTCCAGGCATTTGGAGTACTCCCTCACTCAAATCAGCAGCATAAGCTATCCACCCTTCCTGTGCATAGATCGTGGTACAGTGGAGCCCTCTCCACTTCACACCCAGACAGATCTCCAGGCATTTGAAGCACCCATTCACATGGACTAGCAATATGAGGCCCTCTACCATTTCTGTGCAGAAAGGGTGCAAGGGGTCTTTCTCTGTTTCACAACCAGGCAGATCACCAGGCATTCAGAGCATTTCTATATTATATGCCAACAGTGAACATTCTGAAAAAGAAGTCAAGAAAGTAATACCATTTATGAAAGCTGTAAAGAAAATACCAAGGAATAAACTCAACCAAATAAATGACAGAGCTCTACATAGAAAACTATAAAACACTGATGAAAAAAAAAGAAGAAGAAAAACACACACACAAATGGAATGATATTCTATGTTCATGGATTGGAAGAAACGATATTGTTAAAATGTCCATGGTACACATACCAATTTACAGATTCAGTGCAATGTCTATCAAAATACCACTGACATTCTTCAAATAAATAGGAAAGATAATCCTAAAATTTATATGGAACCACAAAAGACCCAGAATAGCCAAAACCATCTTGAATTAAAATAGCAAAACTGAAGGAATCACATTACTTGATTTCAAATTATATACTACAGAGCTATAGTAATCAAAACAGTATGGCACTGTCATAATAACAGACTCATAGACTATTGGAACAGAATAGAGAATCCAGAAATAAATCCACACATCTACAAATAATTCATTTTCAACAAAGGTGCCAAGAACATACACCGGGGAAAGGACAGTCTCTTTAATAAATAGTGTTGCCATAAACTGAATATCCATATGCAAAAGAATAAAACTAGACTCTGGTCTCTTGCAGTACACAAAAATCAAATCAAAATGGATTAAAGACTTAAATCTAACACCTGAAACTATAAAATTACTAAATGAAAACATTGGAGAAACTCTTCAGGAAATTGTCTGGGCAAAGATTTATTGTGTAACACCTCAAAAGCATTGTTAACAAAAGTAGACAAATGGACTCACATAAATGTAAAAAGCCTCTACACAGTAAAGGAAACAACGAAGGGAAGAGACAACCCACAGAATGGGAGAAAGTATTTGCAAACTAGTCATCTGATGATTGATAGTTGGAATATATAAGGAGTTCAGACAACTCAATAGGAAAATATCTAATAATCTGATTTAAAAATTGGCAAAGATCTGAATAGGCTTTTCTCAAAAAAGACATATGAGTGACCAACAGGTATATGAACAGTGCATCATTAATCAGAGAAATGCAAATCAAATCTTTCTTAAGATATCATTTCACCCCAGTTAAAATGACTCAGATCCAAAAGACAGGCAATATTGAAGCTGATGAGGATCTGAAGAATGGGGAACCCTTGTACACTGTTGGTGGAAATATAAATTAGTTTAGCCACTATGGAGAACAGCATGGGGGTTTCTCAAAAAACTAAAATTCGAAGTACTATATGACCCAGCAGTCCCACTGCTGGGTATATATACAAAAGAAAGGAAATCAACATGTCAAAGAGATTGGCAATACAGTTCTTGAACGTGAACCAATAAGTTATGTGTAAGCAGGAGACTTGCTTTATCAGATATTTAAAAAAACTTTATAAAGTTATATTAATATATAAGTATTGAATGTAGTGTTGGTATGGGAATAAACATTGACTGATTAAATATGAACATGGAAGTGATTTAGAAAATAGCTGATATTGCAGATAAGTGGAAAATGGAAAATGGAATTTTTTTTTTTTTTTTTTTTTTTTTTTTTTTTTGGTTTGAAGATTTTTTTTTTTCAAATCACAGCTGATGGACAGCGAAGCCTTCCCCGTAGAGACTGTGCTCCAACTCGGGCCTGGGGCACTGCTCGCTGCTCCCAGGAAGGGGGTGGCGCCACAGGCAGGAACCTGCGAAGTCCAGAGTCCAGGGTGGAGAGCACCAGCCTCAGCCAGAGCAGCCATGGCAGCCACAGTGTGTGCACTCGATGATGCGGCCCACTTCCAGCTTGCTTTTGGGCACACGGCAGATGCAGTTCGTCCCGAAGTTGGTGTCCCTTGTCTGAATGCACCGCAGGCAGCACAAGTTCTCATACCCTTGCTTTTTCCATTTTGCAATCAGGTTTTTGTCTGCATAGCCTTCTTTAATACAGTATTCACAGAGTTCTCTGCTGATGGCTTTCCGCTTGTAAAAGAGGTCAAAGATGTAGCGGGTTTTCTGGTGGTGGATCCTGAAGGTGGGCCACAGAGATTCCACATTCCTTTTTCCCTCATGCGGTTCTGTTTCAGCTTCTCTCATCTTTTGATCTAATTCATCCAGTGTTGGCTCAATCAACTTCCAGCCATCTGGGGGTGCTTTCCGGCTTCTTTTGACTTCAGGCATTTTCCTTCCACACGATAATTTGCAAAGATCTTCGGATGTGCTTCCCAAGAGTATAGATAGAAGAAAGATCTCTGGTCTCTGCAGTTGCAGGCTTGGATTCTTGTCCAGCTCTAAAAAATTACTCTGTGACTTTGAGGTCACTTTCCCTCTGTGGTCCTCGGTTTCATCGAACCTCCGGAACCTTGGGTATCTGCTTCTCGACTCGAAAATGGAATTTTCAATAAATGTTAGTAAAACAATGGTTAGTTGGGTAGGGAAAAATAAGATCAAGTCCCATACTACGTAAAATATACAAACAACTATTTTGGGTAATTGGAGATTTAAACATAAATCATAAACATTTAAACATAAAACAAAAAAAGTACAGTCTTTAAAAGTTAATGCAGGAGATTATCTTTATGAATTTACAGAAGGGAACAATAATGTAAACACTACACAAAAGTTTGGAAACATACTGCAAAAATTGTAGAGGAAATATAGGATGAGAAAGAATGCAAGGAACTCAAAATTATGTTAATTTTTTTTAAAAAAACAGGATGGGCATGTGAATGTTTTTCATTATGTTTCTTTATACCTGACATATCTTATACATACCTTTTTGTATTATGTATTAAATTCAAAACATTAAAAAGTAATCTATTATGATTATGTTGTGTTGCTACCCAGGTAGAAATATTGAATGTAAATCACCAAAATTGAATGTTGGAAAACGTTTAAGAACCGAACACTTTCAGGCTCATGAAAAGTGGATAAAAAATAAAAATAGTTGATTTCAGTGTAAAAACACCTCCCACCAGATCCCACTGCCAACACTGGGGATTACATTTCAACATGGTATTTGGAGGGGACAAACATCCAAACTATATCAAGTAATATTTTGGGCATCGTTCTTCTGTTTCTTGACCACTTGCATATCTCTTTTGAAGGAATGTCAACTTAGGTTCTCTGACCATTTTAAAATTGGGTTAATTGTCTTTGTATTGCCAAGTTGCGAGGATCATTTATACATTCCAATACAAGTTTCTTATCAGATACATGATTTACAATATTTTGTCCCATACTGTGGGTTGTCTTTTCACTGTATTGATATTGTCCTTTCACACAGAAAGGGTTTTAAGTTTGACGAAGTTCAGTTTATGTAAATTATCTAGTTTTTTGCTTTTTTTATTTGTGCTTTGTGTATACTTTATGCTTCACTAACTCTAGCTTTGATGTAAGTTTTGAATTTGGGAAGTTAGAGTCCTCCAAGTTATTCTTCTGTTTTTCAAGATTGTTTTGGCTATGCTGAGTTCTTGCATTTACATATGACTTTTAAAATGAACTGATCAATTTCTGCAAAAAAAAGCAGTCGAAAATTTGATATGTCTGCATTGAATCTGTTGATCAATTTGTGGAATGTTGTCATGTCATCTTAAAAATGTTGTCTTTAATCTAAAAACATAGGATATCTTTCCGTTTATTTACGATTTTTAAAATCTATTTCAACAATATTTTCAAAACTTAATCCTTAGTTAAAAAAACTTAATCTTTAATTGTGGACACATTGTACAATTATTTTGTTAAATTTATCCCTGAGTCTTTTGTCCTTTTAATGCCATTATAAATGGAATTGTGTTTTTAGTTTTATTTTTGGATGCTTCCTTGCAAGTGTATAAAAATACCACTATTTTTTGTATATTGATTGTCTGTCAGGCAACTTTGGCAAATGGGTTCATTAGTTCTAGTAATTATTTTTGTGGATTCCTTAGGATTTTCTGTATGCAAGATAATGGATGCCTTTATTTCATTTTCTTACCCAATTGCTGTGATTAGACTCTCCAGTTAAACAGTTTAATAGCAGGCCTGGCGCGGTGGCTCATGCCTGTAATCACAACACTTTAGGAGGCCAAGGCAGGGGGATCACGAGGTCAGGAGTTTGAGACTAGCCTCACCAACATGGCGAAACCCCATCTCTACTAAAAATACAAAAATTAGCTGGGCGTGGTGGTGCCCAGCCTGTAATCCCAGCTACTAAGGAGGCTGAGGCAGGAGAATCGCTTGAACCTGGGAGGCGGAGGTTGCAGTGAGCCGAGACGGTGCCACTGCACTCCAACCTGGGTGACAGAGCCAGACTCCATCTCAAAAAAAAAAAAAAAGAAACAGGCCGGGTAGGTGGCTGGTGGCTCACGCTTGTAATCCCAGCACTTTGGGAGGCCGAGGCGGGCAGATCATGAGGTCAGGAGATGGAAATCATCCTGGCTAACGCGGTGAAAGCCTGTCCCAGCTACATGGGAGACTGAGGCAGGAGAATGGCCTAAACTCAGGAGGCGGAACTTGCAGTGAGCCCAGATTGCACCACTGCACTCCAGCCTGGGCAGCAGAGCGAGACTCTGTCTCAAAAAACAAACAAACAAACAAACAAAAAAGTTTAATAGCAGTAGTGAAAGCAAATATGTTTGTTCTGTTTCTGATCTTTTGTGAAAAGTACTCACTCTTTCACCACTAATTATGATGTTAGCTGTAGCTTTTCCACATATTTCTTTTTTTTTTTTTTTTAGAGTGAGGAAGTTCCCTTCTTTTCCTAATTTGTTAAATGTTGTTGTTTTAATCATGAAAGGGCATTGAATTTTGTAAAATACTGTATCTCTTGAGATAGTCAGGTGGCTTTTATCCTTTGTTTCTATTAAGGTGGTATATTACATTGATTGATTTTCATATGTTGAGCTGTCTTGCATTCCTGAGATCAATCCCACATGACCATGGTGTTTTTATGTGTTGCTGGATTCGGTTTGCTAGTAATTTATTTAGGACTTTTGCACTTCATTTATAAGAAATTAATCTGTATTTTGCTTTCTTGTGATGTCTTTGTTTTTGGAATTTGAATAATACTGGTTTCAATAAATTGACTTGAGATATGTTGCCTCCTTTTCTGTTTTGACAAAGAGTTTTGGAAGGATTGCTATTCATTAGTCTTTTGTGTTTTATAGAATTCAACAGTGAAGTCCTGTGGTCCTAAAATTTTCTTTGCTGTTATATATATATAATTACTTAATCTCTTTACTTGCTATATAGATCTATTTAGATTTCCTATTTCTTCTTGAGTCTGTTGAGATTATTTGTGTCATTCTATAAATTTGACCTTTTCATCACAATCATCTAATTTGTTGACAAATCATTATTCATCGTAACATGGTACTAATATGTTATTATTTCTTTAAGATAATTAGTGATGTTCCTATCTTTTGTTTCTGATTTAGTGATTCAGGTTTTCTCTTTTTTAATCTTGGTCAATCTAGTTGAAGTTTTATCAGTTTTGTTGATCTTTCAAAGAACCATTTTTTTTTTTAAAGTTTATTCTTTTTATATTATCTGTATCATTTATTTCTTCTCTTGTCCTCAGTATATCCTGTGTTTAACTTGCTTTGAGTTTAGTTTGTTCTTTTTTTTTTCCCAGTTTCATATGGTGGAAGTTATTTTAAGATCTAACTTCTCTTTAAATGTAAGTGTTTAAAACTACAGATTTCTATCTAAACACTAATTTAGTTGTATCTTATATTTTTAGCATGCTGTAGTTTTGTTTTAATTCATTTTACAGTATTTTCTAATTTATTATTTCTTCTGTTTTGTATTGGTTATTTAGGAGTGTGTTATTAACATCCACACATCACAAACTTCCAAAATTTCCTTCTGTTGTTGATTTCGATTTTAATTCTGTTGTGGTTGGAAAATATTCTTTGGTTGATTTTATTCCTCTATTTATTGCAACTTATTTTACAGCATAGCATGTAGTCTATCCAAGTAGAATGTTCAATTTGTGCTTCAGTAGAATATAAATTCTGCTTATTGCCTAGAGTGCCCTATAAAGATGGGTGTTATTTCTATATCCTTTTTTTTTTTTTTTTTTTTTTTGGTGTATCTGTTATTTAGAATGAGGTACTGAAAGTCCCCGGTTATCAGTGTTGAATAATCAATTTCAAAATTCTTTCAGTTTTTGCTTTATGTATATTGGAGACTTAGCTTACTTTTATGATATCTTTCTATTTTCATAAAACTTGAAAATCCAAAAGACAGATAAATTTGTTAAATAACTGGCGTAAGCCAAAGTGAAATTTCAGTTTTTACAATTATGCCCATTAGATTTAAAATAAATTAATTTATTGCATTAAAATTTATTGGCAAAGTACAAATAGTAATACTAATAAATAGTAAGCAAATAAATATGAATTAAATGTGGCCAAAGACAAAATTTCACATAGGACTTTGTAAAAATAATATCTTTGTAAGTTACATGATCAGGTTCAAATACATACCACGGTGTTAATAATATTAAATATTTTAATACTATGTGATATTAACATATACAGATTTTAAAATAATGTCTCTTTGACTTAAACATGCATATAAAATGCTGTTTTTGAAATAATAATATCTTTGTAAGTTACATGATCAGGTTCAAATACATACCACGGTGCTAATAATATTAAATATTTTAATACTATGTGATATTAACATATACAGATTTTAAAATAATGTCTCTTTGACTAAAACATGCATATAAAACGCTGTTTTTGAAACTAAAACTAAAATTATGTCACTCTCTCACATGAAACCTGTACATAGTTACTGATCAGTTTATTTCATTCAATTATGAATCAAACATGACACAACTACACATAGATTTCATTTTCTAGTGAAATGAGTTTTTTCTGTTCTTGCTGTTGATTTTTGTAAGCAAACTGTTCCTCCCACATGAAAGAGGTTGAAAACCACAGCAAAAATGTCCACTGTTTTCTTAAAAATGGCAAGAAATGCTTCTTTCACAGAAATCTAGAACTCATCTAGAGTAAAAATCAATACATCTTATCTTGAATGTATGATTAGCTGCATCTCATAAAGTGCTTTCTCTTGGCGTCAAAGTCAGTATCAGCAGAAGATTAAGAGAAATGATCCCTCACCTAGCTATACATTTATGTTGAACGAGAGGGAAATCACCATCTAGATTTGTTTTTCAGTTTTTCCAGGTGGTTTTTTATATGACTTGAGACTTGCTGGTATCTTTCCCACTCTCAGTCCCAAGACGCTGTGGAAGCCTTTTAAGATTTCCTTTTGCTGCATTTTTCCCCTAAAGATTCTGTTCTGTTTTGTTTTAAGCTAACAAATTTGTTAAGTGAAGTCAAAACATTTTCTTCAGTGGTTTGCAAAAACTTGAATTGGCTCATGTTATTAAAAAAAAAGTCTGCTAAGTAACTGGCTTTCACAGATATTTTGTTCAAAATCTGGCCTCCCATATTTTGAAGGTACTATTTTAATTCACTTAAAATATTTTTAAAGAGCAGTTTTAGGTTCACAGCAACATTGAGAGGAGGGTAAAGAGATACTCCATATACCTTTTTCCCCACACATGCATAGCCTTCTCTATTATCAACATCCCCCACCAGGGTGGTACGTGCATTACAGTTGATGAACCTATGTTGACATATTATCACCTAAAGTTCATACTTTGCATTAGGATTTACCCGTAGTGTTATACATTCTATGAGCTTAGACAAATGTTAAAAGACATGTGTATACCACTATAGTAAAATACAGAGTATTTTCAATGTCCTAAAAATCCTCTGTACTCTGCATATTCATAACTCCAAGCCTCCAAGTCCTGGCAACCACTAATGGTTTTACTGTCGACATAGTTTTGCCTTTTCCAGAGTGTCATATAGTTGGAATCATGCAGTACAGAGCCTTTTCAGATTGGCTTCTTCCACTTAGTAATATGCATTTAAGTTTTCTTCATGTCTTTTTTATGACTTGATAGCTCATTTTTAAATTAGTGAATAATATTCCATTGTCTAGATGTATCACACTTGATTTATTAGGTTACCTACTGAAGGACATTTTGGCTGCCTCTAGCTTTCAGAAATTACGAATAAAGATCTGTGATCCATTTTAAGTTAATTTTTGTGAAGGGTTTAAGATCCATGGCTAGATTCATTTTTTTTTTTTTTTTTTTTTTTTTTTGCACATGAATGTCTAAATTTTCCAGTTCCATTTGTTAAAACGACTATCTTTTCTCCATATCGCTTGTTCTTTGTCAAAGATTAGTTGATGATATTCATGTGGGTCTATTTATGGGTTCTCTATTCTATTTCATTGATATATTTATCTGTTCTTTTAACAATGTCCCAGTCTTGGTTACAGTATCTTTATAGTAAGTCTTGAAATCAGTTAGTGTAAGTTCTCCAACACAAATTCTTCAATATTGTGTTGGTCATCCTGGGTCTTTTGCCTGTCCATATAAACTTTAGAATTAGTTTTTCAATATCCGCAAAATAACTTGGGGTGATTTTGACTGGAATTGTACTGAACCTATAGCTATAGCTCAAATTGGAAAGTAGGGACATCTTGGCAATATTGAGTCTTCCTACCTATGAGTATGGAATAGTTTTTCATTTATTTAGTTCTTTGATTTTTCTCAACAGAGTTTTGTAATTTTTCTTTTATGTGTTTTTAATGTCAAATATTACTTATTCATTGTTGGTATGTAGAAAAGCGACTATTTTTTAGTAAATAAACCTTATATATTGTGCAGCCTTATTATAGCCACTTATTAGTTCCAGAAGAATTTTTGTCATTTTTTCACATTTTTGACATAGGCAATCATATTATCCACTAAAAAAGATTATTTCTTCCTTCTAAATCTATATACCATTTATTTCCTTTCCTTGTTTTATTGCATTATCTAGGACTTTCAGTATAATGTTGAAAGGGTGTGGTAAGAGGGAACATCCTTACCTTGTCTTGGTGAGAAAGTTTCTAGTTTCTCACCATTAAATATGTTAGCTGTCAGTTTCTAAAAATTATTATTTATCAAGTTGAGGAAGCTCCCCTCTATTTCTAGCTTATTGAGATTTCCTAAAAAATTATGAACGTGTGTTGAATTTAGTCAAATACTTTTTCTGCATCTATTGATAGAAGAATATGATTTCTCTTCTTTTTTATTTTTTTGAGGCAGAGTCTTTTTCTGTAACCCAGGCTGGAGTGCAGTGGCGCCATCTCGGCTCACTGCAAGCTCCGCCTCCCAGGTTCAGCCATTCTCCTGCCTCAGCCTCCCGAGTAACTGGGACCACAGGCCCCAGCCACCACGCCTGGCTAGTTTTTTTATTTTTAGTAGAGACGGGGTTTCACCATGTTAGCCAAGATGGACTCTATCTCCTGACCTCGTGATCCGCCCGCCTGGGTCTACCAAAGTGCTGGAATTACAGGCGTGAACGTCTGCGCCCGGCCGATTTTTCTTTTTTAGCATATTGATGTGATGAATTGCATCAATTCTTTTTGAATGTTGAGTCAGTCTCACATACCTGGGATAAACACTGATTGGTTATAGTGTACAATTCTTTGTATACATTGTTGGATTTGATTTGCTAAAGTTTTTGAGGAGTTTTTGCATCTATGTTCATGAGAGATATTAGTCTATAGTTTTTTGTAATTTTTGTCTATTTATGGTGTTAGGAAAATTCTGTCCTCATAGAATAAATGAGGAAGTATTCACTATGTATTTATTTTCTAAAAAAATATTGAAGAGAATTGATATAATTTCTATCATAAATATTTGGTAGGATTCACCAGCGAACCTATCTGGACCTAATATTTTCTGTTTTGGAAGGTTATTAATTCTTGATTCAATTTCTTTAATAATGTAGATCTTTTTAGATAATTTATTTCTTCTTGTGTGAGTTTTTGCGGATTGTATCTTTTTAGGAATTTGTCCATGTCATTTTAGTTATCAAACTTGTGACCATAAAGTTGTTAATGTTATTCCTTTATAATACTTTCACTTATGTAGTGATGTCCCTTCTGTCATTTCTGATATTAGTAATTCGTGCTTTTGGTTCCTAGTTAGCCTGGCTAGAAACTTATCACATTTATTGATCTTTTCAAAGAACCAATTTTTGGTTTTGTCAACTTTATTTATTGATTTCCTGGTTTCAACTTTATTAATTTATTCTCTAATGTGTATTATTTATTTTTTTTTTTGGCTCACTTTGGATTTAGTTCGTTCTTCTTTTTCTTGTTTTATAATGTGGACAGTTACATGGTTAGTTTTAGGTATTTCTGCTTTTTCATTTTTGTGAGATAGAAAATGAAATCCTGGGGGGATGGAGTGCAGTAGCATGATCTTGACTCACTGCAACCTCCCCTCCTGGGTTCAAGTGATTCTCCTGCTTCAGTCTCCCAAGTAGCTGGAATTACAGTCGCCCACCACCACATCCAGCTAATTTTTGTATTTTTAGTAGAGATGGGGTTTCACCATGTTGCTCAGGTTGATCTTGAGCTCCTGACCTCAGGTGATCTGCCCGCCTTGGCCTCCCAAAGTGCTGGGATTACAGGCATGAGCCACCACACCCGGCCAGATATTGCTTCATTTTTAATGTCTGCATTCAATGACACAAATTTCCCTTTAAGCACGGCTTTTGCTGCATTTGACAAATTTGATAAGTCATATTTTCATTTTTACTTAGTTCAAAACCTTTTTTCTTTTGATATTTCTTCCTTGTTCCATGTATTGTTTAGAAGTGTGTTGTTTAATCTCCATGTATTTAATGATTTTTACATTGTCTGTTATTGATTACTAGTTAACTCTGTAGAGGTCTGAAAGCAGACACTGTATCATTTCCATTATTTTAAATTTCATAAAGTATGTTTTATGGTCCAGAATATGGCCTATCTTGATGCACGTCCCATGGGAGCCTGAAAAGAATGTGTATTCTGCTCTTGTTGAATGAAGTAGTCTATACATGTCAATTATATCCAGCTGATTGATAGCATTGTTGGGTTCAGCTGTGTCCTTACTGATTTTCTGCCACTGGATCTGACCATCTTTAATTTACTCTTCAACTCAGAGCCCCTGTTAAAAACTTTTACTCTGCTAAACCACCAGATTTTGGAAATGTATCAGGAGATTTATGTGCTCTTTGCCTAGGTTGTCTCATTTTTTTCCCTTAAATCTCAGATGAATTGACCTTTGTTTAATAACATTGGCCATTCTCTGGCATCATCCATAATTTTAAAATGTCATTTCTAAGAGATTTTGACACGATCACTTCTCTGTGAAGAAAGCAGTGTATTGTGAAAACAAAACCTTTTCTCTTCTTACAAGAGAAGAAAAATTGCCATTGAACCAATTACTGCTAGAGCACAGTAAGAATAGATGGCAGCACGGTCTCTCTGAGAGATCTGAATTCTGGGTAGAAGTAAAAACATTAAGTAGATCATGGCCTTTGCTTGTTTTAGGCAGCTCTTTGTAACAGAAAATGTTTTCTTCAATTTCACCACCCTTTACCAATCTTACCATTGCTTCAATATAACACATATCATCAAAATATGTTGACTAATCATAACTGAATACAGAAGCTGTGTTTTTTGAGTTTTTACATGAAAGAGCTTTGGCATTATGTGACATGTCATCAATACAGTTGTCCCTCAGTATCTGTGGGGGATTGGTTCCAGGACATCCAGTGGATATCAAATTTCGAGGATGCACAAGTCATGTAGTATTTGCATATAACCTATGCACATTTTTCCATATATTATAATAATCTCTGGATTACTTAAAATACCTAACACAAGGTAAATCCTATGTAAACAATTATTATCCTATCTTGTTTAGGGAATCATGACAAGAAAAACATCTGTATATGTTCAGTAGGAGAGCAATTTGAAAAAAATATTTTTTTATCTGTGGTTGGTTGAATACACGAATGTGGAACCCATAAATACAGAGGCTGTTTGTACATTAACTTACTGTACTCTCACAGAGAGGATCCTCTTCTATTTATTTTTTACATCCTGTTTTAGGATTTTATTCACTATAATTTGTCATGTTGACATTATTAGTTTCTCATCAATATTATGAGTTTTCCTTTTCTGAATAATAAGATATACTACTAAAAATCTTGTGCCCTGAACCTTTTATTAAATGTTCTTTTTTTTACTTGAAAGCTTTGCTCCATTTGCTTCTAAGTGGTAATCACCTTTTAACATAACTCTCAACTTTTTTTATCACATAATTGTCCAGGTGTCTTTTCAGTTTTACTGGAACCATTGCTTCACTTGAATTTGCCACAACTGATGCACAATAGAAGAAAACAGTTTAAGCTGCCAACTTATTTAAAGCCTAAGTGACATCCATTGTATAAATAACCTTCATCTGCACCCCATGTTGCACTGATGCAGTGAAAGGATCCACAAGATGGCTTTTCTCCCTCATCTTTAACCTTATCAGAATTTTCCTTTGACCCAAGCCTAGAAACTTTTCATTTCACACTTCATCCTTAAAAATAGCTACACTGGGCCATCAGATATGTTTGTAAAGTACAAACATTGGTAAAATATAAACAAAAAGGTATACTAGACAACTAAATAAAAAACACATGCACAGACAATATAAATAAAATAAAAATAAGAAAATGTCTTAACACAATTCACTTTGCATCTATTGAATCTACGTTTTGCATGTTTACAAAAATAGCAAAGTGTTAGAAGAGGATCTGAGCCACAACACATAAAAATGCCTTCCTTAGGGGAAAACTTTCCTTGATCTTTTCTTTCCTAAGTCAATCAGTGGCGCACAAGGAAAATTTAAAGGAGGTAATTGTGGGGCATTGGGGTAGGGGAACTGATATCACTGGTTTGCCATCCCTCCCTCTGTATTATGCAACACCCACCAATTAGCAACAGCTTCTTCTGTTTTGCATCAAGTATTGGCAATGGCCTCAACAAAATAAGCCTCGTCCTGCAGTGGACTGCTGTACAAAGCTGCAGGCTTCTAAACCCATTGTTAATGAGGCTATCTGATCTCTACCCATCACTGCAAACACTAGTGTCACACAGTGTGCATTCACCCACATGGAGAATACAGTTGCTGCAGATGAGTGGCAGAGTGAGTGTGGGTCACCATGACACAGAGGTACAGATCTAGGCATGTGAGCCCAAGGTCTGCAGGGCAACCAGAGCTCCTCTAGATCAGAAGCCCCACAGCTCAAAGGTTTCTCAGAGAGCAAGACAAATAGCATATTCTACAGTTATCTTTATTTGGTAATTTCTAAAGAAACAGGACTCTGAGCTCATTTTCTCAGGCAGGCATATATTAGTCGTGGCCAGAACTTAACCCTTAACTCAAAGTACTTCATGAAAAATATTATTTCCCTAAAAAATCCTTGTTTACTAGTCATTAGTAACCTGGATAAAAGTAATTACTCATCAAATAAAATCTATGCTTTTTGAATTATAACTTATTACAAGACTTATGTATTTATATGGCTGCTTGACAGAACTGGTTAAAACGTAGCATAATAAGCCAAATTTCCCTTGGCATTATGCTATAA
Organism: Piliocolobus tephrosceles; assembly: GCF_002776525.5. Classification (NCBI taxonomy): domain Eukaryota; kingdom Metazoa; phylum Chordata; class Mammalia; order Primates; family Cercopithecidae; genus Piliocolobus; species Piliocolobus tephrosceles. Next base: position 159,492,323 of record NC_045437.1, read on the forward strand.
AATTAGGAAGTTCTGCCCTAGGTGATAACTACTGATTTAATTTCAGTCTGGAATTTGAACTTTATGCCTGGAAACAGAACTGTTTCTTCTAAAAAGTTGCACCTCATATCATATGTGATATCTCCTTTATTGTTAATAGTGTCAATTAGAACTGTGTTGAATATTGATTTATGGAAATCCTGAATTCTCTCCATTTCAGCCATTAAAAGTCTTATTTCCATAATTATCGCAACAGAATTCTTCATAATGTATTTCTTCACGATGAGTATACAACTATACATTTTCTACTGTGTTCTAAAACTGTTTCCCTTGATTCAAGAATAAAAAGTTTTCTGTGTAGTTTCTCTGTCACCCTGTGGAAGGATTGGTGGTTACTCACTGGTTGTTAGAGATCTGCTCCATTCTGAGTGCCACCTGTCCAAATAATGGGAAAGGTAGTTTTGATCATTAGATGATTTTGTTTTCTAATCCTTTTTCCCTGCTTATTTTCCCTTCAGGGCATATTTTCTATCAAAACTTGAGAAGAAAATGGGAACTCTTTAGTCAGCCAGGCTGCCTGTTTTTAATTTGGGCATGAATGTTGCAAACAAGCTAATTTGGGTTGGAAACTCTTCTTTCCTCCTGCCCTGGAACTGTGACAGAACAAAGGAAATGAGGCTCTTCTAGGTCAGAATGGGGAGAGACATGTGAGTGCCAGTGAGAGCCAAGGACGCTGATTTACAGCCTGAATGACAGGCCACTCCAGGGCAGGCTGACATTGGTTCTTCTGTCATCACCCCAGTGCTTTAATGTTCAGTTGATGGACTGAATAGCAAAAGCTATTTTATCATCTTCCCACGCATAGTTCCAAACAATATAAAGTTCACTGAGTCTGTGCTATATGGTCTCTGGAATATCCTCTAATTTGGAAATGCACAAGTTAGTGTTTCTCTAGGACCATGTGAGAAAAACTGTGCACATCTTTGGAGAGAAGAATGGAGTGACAGTTGGAGGGTAGGGGTATATGTGAGAGGCTTTTGAGGTACCACCAATATTCTTTTTGTTTACCTGGTAGATATGTGCATTCATTCTGTGAGAAATCACTGATCTGTGCATCTACGTTTTGAGGATGTTTTCTGTTTAATAAGTGCATATAAATACACATGTATAATGTATACAAATATATCTTTATAAAATGAAGATATGTTTATGTAACTACAAACAATATGTAAAAATACACATATATCATTAAAGACACATAAATATACATTAATGCACATATATGTGCATGTCTCTGTATGTGTGTAGTTCTGCATGTGTATTTGAATATATTTATCTCCCAAAATAAAGAAATAAAAAATGAAATAGTAATTGAAGGAGAGGTTTTATGTTCATTAAATACTAGGAGGATGAAATGACTACATTATATGATGACCTGACAATGTAATGCAGTATATTTTGTGTGATCATTTCATCAGGATAACACAGTCACAGAAAATCACAAATGCAAAAAAATGAATAATAACTACAATATCACTGTGAAGAAAGAGTGGCTTTAGAATTAGGATGTGATCTCAGAAGCTAGAGAGCCTAAATCCTCTTTTTTTCTTATGTTTTCTCTTATGCAATGAGTTCAGATAAATATATAGTTTAATTTAACTGCTTTATGTTTCAATTTTGTTTAATTTAACTGCTTTATGTTTCAATTTTCTATCTATAAAATGCTATAATACAGTCCTTGTTAAGTTTTTATTGTTTATAAACCATCTTGATCCAAGAAGGATAAAAATAGTTTTCCAAGTGTCATAAAGAAACAGCTAAAATGTTTTTAAAAGCTTTTTAAAGCTTTAACCTGCAAGTGTATACATTTTCAAAAAACCTGCTTAGCCCAGGCAACCAGACCTCCTTAGTTACATCCTGCCAAGTGCAAGGTGAGCCCAATACCATCACAGCCCAATAATGTCTCTGTACTTTTGAAAGGACCTTCTCAATAAGGGTTCTATCCTTTTAAAATGGAACCTAAGTTTGGATTATTTTGAAAACTCATTCCATCATAGAATTTCAAATCTAAAGGTTTTTTTTTTTTTTTTTTTTTTTTTTTTTTTGAAGAACATTTGGTTCAACACACTATCCCATTTTATGTATTAATTGAATCCAGGTCACTCTGAGAGCTTCATCTTTAAAGACACACTGTTATGTAATATCATAAAAATGTTTCAGCTCCATCCTATACACTACAAGATGGGGCGTCTCTTAAAGAATTCCTGAAAGGGGTGGAGAACTTCTGATTCCTAGTTCAGTACCCATCACATCTGCTACCAAAACTCTTGGAAACATCTTAGAGGACAAGTTATAATTTGTTAACAAGTTCTAACAAAGGAGAAGATTATTCTCTTGTTTTCAATATCTTAAATAAGCTAGAAAGAGTGATCTGAAGTTCAACAAGTAAAAGTGATGAGGAAGGAAATTAAAATTTTTATTGTATGATATAAGCTCAAAGAAGCAAGTTGTTTTGTTTGGAATTTTTCCCATTTTTATTTTAAAGTCGCACTGGGTGGGAGGAACAGAAGTAGGTAGGATGTGAGAGACGACACAGCCCTTTCCTAAAAGGGCTTCAGGGGAAGCAATGACTTCATATGGGAAGCAGGAAACAGAGGAAATGTTCAGATCAAGTATAGAATTACAGAAGATAGGAGAAACGGCTGTTAGGAAGGTGAAAAAATGGTGAATTTTATTAAGAGGAAAACAAATACAGAGGACAATGAGGTTGGTAGTAAACCAAAAGACAGATAAACATGTTTAAACTTTCGGTAAATGACTGAAACAGTGAGTGATACAGTTTTGAGAATGTCTGAGAGAGGAGACAGCTTGACTCCAATAGAATCCAGCTCTAGACTGGAGGGGGTTTCCACTAGAAATACAGGCCAATACAGTTCTCACAGTTGTTGGCTGTACATGGTTCTGATAGATAGAGAGGTAACTGTCACACAAATGTCTTGGATGTAGCTCAAAGTAGAGAAGAGTAGTCTTAAATACATCTCTTGAAAAATTTACTCAGGAGACTTTATATATATTTTTTTCTATTGCAAATAACTTTAAAAATACTATTTTTCTCCCATTTACTACTAATAAATGATACATAAATATTAAAACTTATACATATATATGTGTGTGCATTTATACACACACACGTGTGTGTGTGTGTGTGTATGTGTATTTTCAGTTGGTTCTACCAGATTCTCTAGGCAGGCAGTTTTATAACTGAAAAAATATATATTTTCTATTTTACATATTTACAGTGCCTATTCAATTTTCTTAAACTATTGCATTGTATTAAATACCAAAATAATTTTCAACATACTGTGCAACGTTAATTTGCTGTTGGAATTTAAAATTATAATTGTAGGTATATCATTAATAAGCATAATATGAACATGCAATGTTTTTTGAGAAAGATTATTTTTTCATAACTTTACTAAGAATTCTTTTTTCAGTTGAAGATGTTAAATTTTTTTCTTTTTTTTTTTTTTGCTTTAAATTCTGGGATACATTTACAAAACGTGCAGGTGTGTTACGTAGGTATACGTGTGCCATGGTGGTTTGCTGCTTCTATTGACCCATCCTTTAAGTTCCCTTCCCTCTCCCCCAACCCCCAAGAAGCCCTGCTGTGTGTTGTTCTCCTCCGTGTGTTAATGTGTTCTCATTGTTCAACTGACACTTATGAGTGAGAATATGCAGTGTTTGGTTTTCTGTTCCTGTGTTAGTTTGCTGAGGATGACGTCTTCCAGCTTCATCCATGCCCCCTTGCAAAGGACATACTCTCATTCCTTTTTATGGCTGTGTAGTATTCCATGGTGTATATGTACTACATTTTCTTTATCCAGTCTATCATTGATGGGCATTTGGGTTGGTTCCATGACTTTGCTATTGTAAATAGTGCTGCAATAAACATACGCATGTATGTGTCTTTACAGTAGAATGATTTATATTCCTTTGGGTATATACCCAGTAATGGGATCGCTGGGTCAAATGTTATTTATGGTTCTAGATCCCTGAGGAATCACAATACTGTCTTCAACAGTGGTTGAACTAATTTACATTCCCATTAACAGGGTAAAAGGATTCCGATTTCTGCATAGCCTCTCCAGCATCTATTGTTTCTTGACTTTTTACTCATTACCATTCTGCCTGGCATGGATTCGGTTTGCCTGTATCTCATTGTGATTTTGGTTTGAATTTCTCTAATCATTAGTGATGTTGAGCTTTTTTTTTTTTTTTTAAATATGTTTGTTGGTCACATCAATGTCTTCTTTTGAGAAGACATATTCTTTGTCCACTTTTTGATGGGGTTGTTTTTTTCTTGTAAATTTAAGTTCCTTGTAAATTCTGGATATTGACCTTTGTCAAATGGGTAGATTGCAAACACTTTCTCCCATTTTGTAAGCTCTGGTCACTCTGATGACAGTTTATTTTGCTGTACAGATGCTGTTTAATTTAATTAGATCCCATTTGTCAATTTTGGCTTTTGTTGTAATTGCTTTTGGTGCTTTCATCATGAAGTCTTTCCCCATGCCTATGTCCTGCATGGTATTGCCTAGGTTTTCTTCTAGGATTTTTTATGGTCTGGGTTTTACAATTAAGTCTTTAAACCATCTTGAGTTAATTTTTGTGTAAGGTGTAAGGAAGGGGTCCAGTTTTCAGTTTTCTGCATATGGCTAGCCAGTTTTCCCAGCACTATTTATTAAATAGGAAATCCTTCCCCTTTCTTGTTTTTGTCAGGTTTGTCAAAGATTAGATGGTTGTAGATGTGTGGTCTTATTTCTGAGGTCTCTGCTCTGTTCCATTGGTCTATATGTCTGTTTTGGTACCAGTATCGTGCTATTTTGGTTACTGTAGCCTTGTAGTAGAGTTTGAGGTCAGTAGTGTGATGCCTCCAGCTTTGTTCTTTTAGCTTAGGATTTTCTTGGCTATACAGAGGCTTCTTTGATTCTATATGAAATTTAAAGTAGTTTTTTCTAATTATGTGAATAAAGTCAATGGTAGTTTGATGGGAATGGCATTCTATAAATTACTTTGGGCAGTATGGCCACTTTCACGATATTGATTCTTCCTATCCATGAGGATGGAATATTTTGCCATTTGTTTGTTTCCTCTGTTATTTCCTTGAGCAGTGGTTTATGGTTCTCCTTAAAGAGGTCCTTCACATTTCTTGTTAGCTATAGTCCTAGGTATTTTATTATCTTTGTAGCAGTTGTGAATGCAAGTTCATTCATGTTTTGGCTCTCTACTTTTCGATTGTTGGTGTAAAAGGATGATTGTGATTTTTGCACATTGATTTTGTATCCTGAGACTTTGCTGAAGTTGCTTATCAGCTTAAGGAGTTTGGGGGCTGAGACGATGGGGTTTTCTAAATATAGAATCAGGTCATCAGCAAACAGAGACAATTTGACTTCCTATCTTCCTATTTGAATACCTTTATTTCTTTCTCTTGCCTGAGTGCCCTGACCAGAACTTCCAATACTATATGAATAGGAGTGGTGAGAGTGGTTATCCTTGTCTTGTACCGGTTTTCAAAGGGAATGCTTCCAGTTTTGCCCATTCAATATGATATCGGCTGTGTGTTTGTCATAAATAGCTCTTATTATTTTGAGATATATTACATTGATAACTAGTTTATTGAGAGTTTTTAACATGAAGGGATGTTGAATTTTATCAAAGGCCTTTTCTGCATCTATTAAAATAATCATGTGGTTTTTGTCTTTGTTTCTGTTTCTGCGATGGATTATGTTTGTTGATTTGTGTATGTTGAACCAGCCTTGCATCCCAGGGATGAAGCTGAGTTGATCATGTTGGATAAGTTTTTTGATGTGCTGCCGGCTTCAGTTTGCCAGTATTTTATTGAGGATGTCTACATCGATGTGCATCAGGGATACTGGTCTGAAGTTTTCTTTTTTTGTTGTGTCTCTGCCAGATTTTGGTATTAGGATGATGCTAGCCTCATAAAATGAGTTAGGGAGGAGTCCCTCTTTTTCAATTGTTTGGAATAGTTTCAGAAGGAATGATACCAGCTCCACCTTGTACTTCTGATAGAATTCAGCTGTGAATTCGTACTGGACTTTTCTTTTTTTTTTTTTTAAAGTAGGCTGTTAATTACTGCCTCAATTTCAGGACTTGTTATTGGTCTATTCAGATTCAACTTCTTCCTGGTTTATTCTTGGCAGGGTGTATGTGTCCATGAATTTATGCATTTCTTCTAGATTTTCTAGTTTATTTGTGTAGAGGTGTTTATAGTAGTCTCTTATGGTAGTTTGTATTTCTGTGGGGTCAGTGATGATATCCCCTTTATCATTTTTTCATCATGTCTATTTGATCCTGCTCTCTTTTCTTACTAGTCTAGCTAGTGGTCTATCTATTTTGTTAATTTTGTTAAACATTTTTGACTTCTATTAAGATAACTATACTTTTCTTCTTTGATATAGTCATGTGCCTTAAATAGCTTTCTGAATATTCAACATTTCTTGATTCCCTGGGAAGGAAGTATCTAATCTTGGTCAACTCTTATTTTAGTATACTGTTTTATTCAATTTATTCATATTTGTTTTAGATTTTTAGTTACCATTTTTTTCCTCTTTAACAGTCTTAAGATTAATAACCACTCAATGTAAAGATTGAGAAAAAAACTTGCTTAGTTCAGAGTTATATCTTTGAAATTTTTTTCCAGCTCCTTCCCTGGTTTCTGGGTTCTTCATACTTTTGGTATTAATTTTATTAATCTTTCCAAGTAAGCTGCTATATAAGAAAGAACAGAACCTGCTTTACTTAGCCAATATTTATTATTATAAATTAATTTATTCATATTCTGGTTTAATTATCAGTGTCTCGAGAACTTGGTGTGAATATTCCCAATATATCATTCATAATATTCTGAATGCCATACAAAAATCAAGCTCATAAGTTTTCAGAATTGAGGGCCCCACCTTGATAGTATTGCCATGGTAAGACTTCCAATCAAGAATGTTTATTCACCCTCCTGGCCATGCTCCTTTATCTCACAAATACCCAATGTAAGCTTAGAGTCCAGCAATATGATTTCTATGCTTCTATTGGGTAATATAATTGAAGGATTAGCAACTTTTTTGTTAAAGGCCAGATGGTAAATATTTCAGGCTTTGATATTTGCCTAATCTCTGTTGCAACTATTTAATAGTTACCTTATAGCACAAAAGCAGTCATAGATAATTCATAAACATATGGAAATGGCTATATTCCAAATAAAGTTTATTTACCAAAGCAGGCATGGGACCAGATTTGCCCCACAGGACATATAATCTGTTGATCCCTTATCTAGTTTATTGGTATAAAGTGATTTCACTGCAAATACCATAGGAGTTACATGTAACAACAGTAAAATGAACATTTATTTTATGTTTACTACGGGGCAGGCACTATTCTAATCGCTTTGCATATATTAATTCAGTTCTTATCATATCAACCCTATAAGTTTGTCACTATATTCATCCTTATGAACACACAGAGAAATAAAGAGGTTAAGTGCCATGCATGCTTTCTGCTGTACAGCTAGCAGGGATTGAGGTAGGTTTCAAATCTAAGGGGTTTGCCACATTTGAATCCAAAAGTCAAACTCTTAAGAACCATTTCTATACTTCTATCAACTTTACTAGTTGGAATGCATCAACTTGTTTTTTTGCGTAGCTAATTACCTAAGCTTTAACAAATTTATTTTTCAAAGTAAAAACTCTAAAAGTCATTCATATATATATATATATATATATATATATATACTTTAAAAAATCAGAGTGATGAAAAAAGTGCTCAAAATGTAAACACAGGATCATCGAATTATGTTATTTTAAATGTTATTTCTCACAACACAGTTTTTCTTAGGGGTCTAGTCCATTATCATGAGGTGTTTACCTTTGTTTATATACTCAATGATTGGCTCATATAATTTTCATTCAAGTAAAATAAGGGCAATGGAATAATTACTGGTAAAGTTGACATTCAAGGATGAGGGGACACATTTAGAAGGTAATTAGTAATATTTTTCAATAGCTAGTATATAAAAATTTTTGACTCAGTAACTTTACCTACTATCTGACAGAAGCATGTATCAAGATAAAACTAAGAGAGTAGTTTGCATAGCAATATGCTGAAAACTTGGTGACTACCTAAAGTTCAATCAATTTGAGAATGGTAAGAACAGCAGGTTTTATAGCATTTTAACTTTCCTTATTCCCATCCCTCTTTTCCAGCTCTGAGGCAGCCTAAAAAACCAACAGCCTTGCAACTCTTGTAGCTATGAAAACCATCAGTCTAGCTATCACTCTAGGAGGCAAAACTGGTATACAGCTTTACAAAAGTCCCATCCTCAGAAAATTCTGAGCATTTTACCTACCTGGAAGCTACCTGAGATGTTTTGTTCTCTGGGCTTCTCTTCATGTCTTGATATGACTTAAGAGCTCACTCCATGCAAAAGCCCTGTCACCAGGGCATTTCTCAAAGAAGCCAGTGGTCATTCTTTAGCATCACGGCTGCCTGACACAATTTACCCATTACAGCTAACAGGATGCTGGACAAATTTAAAAATACAAACAGCCAAACAAAACCTTTTTAAAAGCCCTGGGAAATAAGAAGTCTGTAGGAACTTGTAACATATTTCAGAGAATGTAGGAGGTCATGCACGTGTGGAGGACTGTATACCTGCCCAGGAAAGACCTGAGAAGACCTTCTCTCTCCTCTGACCTTTGATTTTGAGACTCTGCATAAACAGGACATGAAGTCTAAGGCACTGTTACTGACTGCCTGCCAGAACATCGAAGTCATGCCCTAACCCACACATACATCCCCTCAGAAAATGCTGGGAGACTTATTGCTTCAAATAATTTAGGAAAATCTTTTGTTTACTACACTCTTCTGTTTTATTTGAATTTACTTTAAATAATTAGCATTTGTTATACTGCTTGAGAATGAATTCCACTTAGTCACTTACTGTCAAGTGATACAATCTCTCTACTTCAGTTCCATCATTTAGAAAAAAAATGTCAGTGACATAACGTAGAACTCATAAAGTTATAAGGAGAATATATTAAAAGGTGTTTGGCCCACAGTAAACATTCAATGTTAGAAATTATTTCTATAGAATATAAATAATGTAAAGTGTATTTTTAAAGGATTTAATACTAGGTGGTCACATGAAAACTTTACCTCCTACTATGTAGGAGTAAAAATAATTTTAAAATAAGATAAAGGTAGAAAAGTAGAATTAAATTTTCAGCCTTAGTCACCATTTAAAAAAATCAAACATATGCTTATAGGTGTTAATGGTTAGCCCATTATTTATGAGTTACAAGCAAGTCTTGGCAAAATATTTTCAACTCTTTTCAACTCTTTTTTCTAATTCAGACTCACCAACTCTGACTAAAAATGCTCCTGGAACATACAAAGGTTTTGCGTGAAGAAGAAATAAAACATTATACTCTCAGTGGGGTCTTTAAAAATGCTTGCAGTTTCTATCTCTTTTCCCATCTCTATTCTGTTTAGAGCAACTGATGTTGACTTAAACAGCATGGGAAAAGATAAGATCAGGTACAAACCACGGGTTCTTTCTCTCCAATGTTATAATAATATAGAGTTTGTTTTCTTGTTCACTTGTTTGAGAATAAGATAGTTTGTAATGTTCTACTGATGACAGACTCTTATAGTCTATGATTCAGGCACAGGGTGTCTAAGTTGTAAACAAAGTCCTTGGATACATTTTTAAAGAAAAGTCTCTGACAATATTATAATGCAACTGAGAATTATATCTATATATTTATCAAACCTTGGTAATTTATTTTAAAAATTACTTTGGAACTAATAACTAAAATAGAAGATATAGTCATGTAGTCATTTAAGAATATGAGAAAATAATGAGTGAATATGTTACCAAACTGACTTTTGTTGTACTGTGTTCATCGTGTCTCAATAAATAGCTGGTTATTAATGTACTTACATATTTTTATTACAAATCCATCATCAGCTACAGATTTTATATTAATTTACTTATTCAATATGAAAGTTGGCATCCTTCAAAATCATTTTCCTCCCAACCTCTGGAGTATTAGAAGGAAACTACTAGTATCTTTACCCCATTATTCTCTTTCTTCCTTCAAGTAAGATAAATAATTTAGGGGATTGTTGTAATTGGTGACTGCCAACTGGACTGAGATGGAGAAGAAAAACAGAATGAAATTATTACAAATGTAAGTAGAAAAACAATTACTAAATTTATAGATTGTCCATTTAAATGTGACATTAGAATTGTTTTGGTTGGGAAAGCACTTTTTAGAATTTAATGTAAATTTTATTGAGATCACCTGGAGATCTTGCTAAAATTCAGGTGCTAATTCAGTAGATCTAATTCAACAGATTTGAAATTTTTCATTTCTAACAGATGCCCATGTTATACTAAGTTTGTCAACCCAAAGATACACTTTGATTAGCAAGATACTAAGATGTTTGGCAACAGGACAGTATTTCACGTGAATTAAGAACCAGCGTTGGGGTGCAGTTTAACTTCAGAGAGATACAACAGCAAACTGGAGGATTACTTGGTGATGAAAGTAGAAAAGGAGATGACTAAGAGGGGACTTAAGGTCTTAGAGATTAAATTTATTCCTTATTAAAAAGAAGGCCGGGCGCGGTGGCTCAAGCCTGTAATCCCAGCACTTTGGGAGGCCGAGACGGGCGGATCACGAGGTCAGGAGATCGAGACCATCCTGGCTAACACAGTGAAACCCCGTCTCTACTAAAAAATACAAAAAACTAGCCGGGCGAGGTGGCAGGCGCCTGTAGTCCCAGCTACTCGGGAGGCTGAGGCAGGAGAATGGTGTGAACCCGGCAGGCGGAGCTTGCAGTGAGCTGAGATCCGGCCACAGTACTCCAGCCCCGGCGACAGAGCGAGACTCCGCCTCAAAAAAAAAAAAAAAAGAACATATTACAAAAGTTAAACTTGTATCCATAATCTATTAAATTGTTACCACCAAAAGAAATCAGGTTCAAGAAACCTTTGAAAGCCAGCACCATAAAGATTTAAATAGGAAGTCACTGACATGAGCTATTGGAAAAAAATCCCTTAAAGACAGTTTACATATAGCTGTAAGTAGTGTCAGCACACAATTTTAACAGAGTTAAAAGAGAAGGTCAAGAAGATCGATGAAGAATAGATGCTGCTTTATACAATGGGTTTTATTATAGTAGTTATTTTAGGTAGGGAAGCATGACCAGGACATTTATAGAGTCAAAAATCTAAGTGAAGGCTTAGGGCACATGATGCAAAGTAAAAGGGAGTCTAGCGTGACCTCACTAAGAATACAAGTCTGGTTTAAAATGTTGGCTATTAAAAGTCTGGATCTCTGGGAATAATCATGGAGTTGGTGGTGGAAAGGAATTTTTTCAACAATGGGCAAACTCTTCCATGAATACCATACTGGATTGAATTTGGAGTATGTTAATTTGTCAAGTATATAAGATTTAAAGCAGAGATAAAGACTTAGCACTTTGCCTGATATTTGACCAATGAACATAGATTTAGACCTATAGGCTCTGTAACAGACTGAATGGTGGCCCCAAAGGTATCAAGTCTTAATCCCTAGAAGATAATGACTATTATAGGAAAACAGTCTTTGCTGATGCAATTAAGTATCTAGAGATGGGGAGATTATCTTGGATTATTTGGGTGGACACTAAGTGCCATCATATGCATCCTTTTAAGAGGGAGGCAGAGGGAGACTTGAAACAAACACAGAGATGACTATTTTAAGACAGAGGTAGATATTGCAGTGATGTGGCTACAAACCAAGGAATGTTGGCAACCATCAGAAGCTGAAAGAGGCAAGGAGAAGATTCTCCTCTAGAGCCTGTGGAGGGCTTGTGGTTCTCATGATACCTTGATTTTAGCTCAGTGGAACTGATTTTAGACCTCTGACCTCCAGGACTGTGAGAGAATAAATTTCTGTTGTTTTATGCCATTAATGTGTGGTAATTTGTTACAGCAGCCATAGGAAACCAGCAGGGGGGTCCCAAAAGGAAAATATGAGGGCAGTGTTCAAGGTGGAAAATCAGAGGGAATAATAAGCTTGATGGGGGAATATGGATCTTGAGGAAATGAAGATCACTGTAAGTAGATGAGATAAAAGGGTTAAGGGGAAAATAAAACTGATTTATTTTCATATTATGTGGTCAATAATGGTTAATGGGAAAATAAAACTGATTTATTTTCTTTTCCCATTATGTGGTCAAAATTATACTGTTTATGAATTTTCTCTTTTCATAAAGAGAATGCAGCTCTTTATGAACCCCAAAAGAGCTGCATTCTCAGATGGAGGGATCTGCACCCTCAGGAAGCTACAGAAACTTTGGAAGTTAAAAGTTGACTTTGGAACAGAACATCAAATGCATAAAGCAGTAGATGAGGCCTGCTGGTTCAATCGAAGAATGGTGAGCCCAGAATCAGGAAGCACAGATCTCTTGGCTGTGGTATTTTACCAGGACTGAATCCATGAGGCAGTATTCCAGGGAGTGGGTATGTTAGTGGGTGGATTGTTTCTGTGAACAACTGGTACTCAATTCCATGAGGTGGAAAGTTTGGGTTTAATAGAAGTTAGTCTATTTCATTAACACTCCACTCTGGGAAAATGGTCTTCCATGATCCAGCAGGAAGTGTGCCTGGCTTCCAGGGAAGCCTTGAATACCACAGGCACTTTGTGGAGTGTTTTAATGTTTGCATCTTCTCAGTGGACCAATTTCAGCTGCAGAGCTACTTGCCATTTCCCATTTACTCACCATATGACTTTACTAACAGTGTGACCATTGCAATGAGGGGTGTGTGTGTATATACATGCGTGTTTTTAAGACCTGACTTGCCTACCTGTTATAAAGGGCAATCTGAATTATATTTTGTTGGCACAGTCAGATATTATTATTACAAGGAAGAAATCACTGACTCAGATATTTAAATTGTGCTTTCACCTCTTGGAGAATTCTGCATATTGATTTTTATCTGCAGAGGCATGTGATTGCTCTTCCCCAACTTTATTTATCTTTAATTCCCTTTGACAACAGTGTTTCACAGATTATGGTTTGGAAGTGTGGCTTTCTCCTAATTTCATAGGCAATGTTTATTTTTTTTTCTCTGTTTTCATTTCCTTTGTTGCATTCAGTTTTTCTCAAGCCAAAGCATGAAGAATTTACTTTTCTATCTTCAACAACAGTCCAAATGTCACAATTTGCCTAGTTGCTAATGGTTCTTGCAGTGCAACTGAATTATGTGTATCTTATCGTATTTCCACTATCATAAGCATCATAGGAAGACTAGTATTATCTCCATGGGCCTAAGAATTAAAGAGCTTTAAATATTGATTCCGTGATTGCTAATGAAGAAACTGTCATCTGACTTATGTGAGAGATAATAGCATCAGTGCCATAGGTTGAATAGAATCATATTCTCTGGCTTCTCATTCATAAACTATCCTTTCTTATTGTAAACTGGAAAAAAGATTTTCTGGGATCATTTGGGAAGTTAGCACAAGCTGTAATTTTGAAGTCCCAACGTAATAAATATGTAGTGTTGGCATTTGGTGGGAATATAAGTCATAAAGATTGTGTTTGTATCTTTTGGCTTAAAGGTTTGGTTCTGATTCATTATAAGGCAATTTATATCTCTCAGTTTTACAATCTTAGTTCTTGCTTTGAAATCTCCCTTTCTATGATCATTAATAAATGGAATTTCTTTAAAAGGAATACATTTGAAAGGAAAATCTCAGAGACAAAAACCTGTACACAATTCACCTCATCATTCTTTCTTTCCTAGGACTAGTGGAGTTAATGTGCTGTTGTCTCCTGCATTCTGTGGATGTCCTTATTGTTGGGATGTTAAATAAGGTGTTTTTTCAATGTTATATCAACTTTTATCTGAAATGTATAGGATTTACTGACTAGATAAAATCCCATAGAAGGAATGAAGTTCAGTAGTCAATGTTTTTGCTCAGAAGAGGAGAAAACATAATAACCATATATTTTACCTAAAACACTTTCTCCTAAACATGTGAGAAATATAAGGCCCGTGAGGGTAGGAACATTTCTTTATATTCATCCCCAGTACTTGTAAGGTCACTGCAGCATTACATGCACTCATTAAATATTTTAAAATAAAAGAATGAATGGAAAATATAACAAAACTTAATACCTATATAGCATTTTAGTGTTTAAAATACATATTCAGTAAATCACATTAGTTTTCACGTTTGAGAATCAAAACAAACTTTCTTTCAACCATTACTATCCTTAGGTAACAAGTGTGAAACTCAGTTTGAGTGGCAATACTAACTGGCCATGAACCTAGATATTCCAGCACCTGGTACATACCCTGACCACAGAAGCATGTTTTCTAAAATATGCTTACTCTGATGAAAGCTAGGGGGTCACATGAAAATAATGACAAATATGAAGATATTTGTCTATTGCATATGACGAATGGACAGGACGTGAAATGCAGCACATTTTAAAGTGTGGCATCAATAATTGCTATTTTAAAATCACAAATAATAGCTGCTGCTTCTGAGTCCTTGGAAATGTCGTTGTTTATTTCTATAGAATATGGGCCTTTGAGAGAATACCTGAATAAGCAGACACAAGCACATGGTTTGAAAGGAGACAGCAAAACAAAATGATACTTTCACTGTTCATAATTAAGAAGACACTAGGAATAAAGGAGAGGAACTTTGAACATACAAGAAAAATAAAAGGGAGATGATTAACAACTTGAATGTGGAACGGAGACTGTTGTGCATAAGTCCAGAACCCTGTTGGCTATGGCTAAAATATTTTAAGTGCACAAATACCATTTCTCTTCTATTATACCACACCTTTATTAAAACCTGCCATGTACAAATGAATAGTGTGCCTTGGTGGTGTGTGGAGACCTGGGAAACCTACACTCATGCTCTACGGCCTGTGTAGCAAGAAAACAGCTACACACTGTGAGATATAAATAAATAAATCAATAAATCAAAAGCAGCAGGACATCAGTGCAAGAAAAGTTTTTAAGAATTTAATCCTCCTGAAATTCACAGATATCATGAGGAGAACATTTTACTTTCCACAAAAATATGGAATAGAGTATTTGAAATAATTTTATGTAAATCTCAAATGATAGGTGACCCAACTGAGGTCTAATAAAAAACACAGGTTGTTATATAAGACAGTTTCCAGAGATCCCAATGGATCTTCAGCCTAATGTAAAGCAGCTGGTTTTAAAAGTATTTGCTTGAGTTTGGGTTTGGAAGAACAGTCTTAAAAAAACATGTTTGAAAACAAAGTGCTCACAGCATCTTTTAGAAGTATGAGAAGATTAGGCTTTTATGTTCCAATGCTATACTTGAAGAAGTAACAGTCAGATGGTTTACTTCATCCCTGAGGGAAAACCATTAGACATTGAATGTTCAGTGAGAACCAATGTACACTGTGAAGTCAGATTGTAAGAGTCAAACTGCTACCTCTATCCCTTCTAGCAATGGATTCTGAAAATTTTGTTATTCTGGAATGCCATTATCTTTCAAAGATTTTTTTTTCTGGATATAAAACCCTTGACAATCAGGTTTTTTTTTTTTTATTTTTAGCATTTTGAACGTATCAGTTCAATGCCTTATGGTCTCTGTGCTTTAGATGAGATGTCAGCTATTAATTATATCGTTTTCCTCCATGTGATGAGTTGTTTTTCATTCATTGCTTTAAAAACGTTCTGTTTGTTTTAGTCTTTCATCAGTTTGATTATGATATGTCTAGGTGTTGATGTCTTTGTGTTTATCCCAGTTGGAGTTTATTGAGTTTTTTGTGTGAAGAAATAAATGCTTTTCATCAAATTTAGAAAGTTTTTGGCCAACTTTTTTAAAAAATATTTTTTTCTGCTTCATTCTCTCGTCTCCTCCTATTTTATGTATGATTACGTATGTGGCCACAATGAGATACCACTACATACCCACTTGAAAGGCCAAATTTAAAAGGATAATTATGCAGAGTGTTAGCAAGAATATGTTGGACTGGAACTCTCTTTCACTACTGGTCAGAATGTAAAATGGTAAAAGCACTTTGAAAAAGAGTTAGGCAGTTTCTTAAAAAAATCAGACATACATCTAGCACTATATATGACCCAGTCATTGTACATTCAAGGTATTCACCTAAGAGAAATGAAAGCATATGTCTTCAGAATGACTTACCTATTCTAACAAAGAAAAAAGAGAGAAGATCCAAATAAACACAATTAGAAACAACAAAAGAGATATTACCAATGATCCCACAAAAATACAAATAACCATCAGATAATATGAAAAACTCTATGCACATAAGTTGGAAAATCTAATAGGAATGAATAAATTCTTGGACACATACCTCCTCCCAAGACTGAACTAGGAAGAAACTGAATCCCTGAACAGACCAATAACAGGCTCTGAAGTTGAAGCAGTAATAAATAGCCTTCCAACCAAAAAAAGCTCAGAACCAGCTGGATTCACAGCTGAATCCTACCAGATATACAAAGAAGAACTGATACCATTCCTACTGAAACTATTCCAAAAAAATTGAAAAAGAGGGACTCCTCCCTAATTCTATCCACAAAATCAGCATCACCCTGTTACTGAAACCTGGCAGAGATATAACAAAGAAAAAAAAAAAAAAGAAAACTTCATCCCAATATCCTTGGTGAACATCAATGCAAAAATCCTCAACAAAATACTGGCAAACTGAATCCAGCAGCACATCAAAATGCTTACCCACCACGATCAAGTAGGTTTCATCCCTGGAATGCAAAGTTGGTTCAACATATGCAAATCAATAAATGCGATTCTTCACATAAACGGAACTAAAGACAAAAACCACATGATTACCTCAATAGATGCAGAAAAAACTTTTCATAAAATTCAACATCCTTCATGTTAAAAACTCTCAATAAACTAGGTATTGAAGAAATATATCTCAAAATATAAAAATCATGTATGACAAACCCACAGCCAACGTTATACTGAATGAGTAAAAGCTAGAAGCATTCCCCTTGAAAACTGGCACAAGACAAAGATGCCCTCTCTCACCACTCCTATTCAACATATTATTGGAAGTCCTGGCCAGGGCAGTCAGGCAAGAGAAAGAAAAATAGAGCATCCAAACAGGAAGAGAGGAGTTCAAACCATCCTTATTTGCCAGTGACATGATCCTGTATCTAGAAAACCCCATTGTCTCAACCTAAATGCTCCTTCAGCTGATAAACAACTTCAACAAATCTCAGGATACAAAATCGATGCACAAAAATCATTAGCATTCCTATATACCAACAACAGTCAAACCAAGAGCCAAATCGGGAACAAACTCCCATTTGCAATTGCCACAAAAAGGATAAAATACCTAGGAATACAGCTAACTAGGGAAGAGAAAGATCTGTAAAAGGAAACTATAAGCCACTGCTCAAAGAAATTAGAGATGACACAAATAAATGGAAGAATATCCCCTGCTCATAGATAGAAAGAATGAATATTGTTAAAATAACCATACTACCCAAAACAACTTGTAGATTCAGTGCTATTCCTATTAAACTACCATTGAGATTCTTCACAGAAAAAAAAATTTTTTTTTAATTCATATAGAACCAAAAAAGAGCCTGAATATCCAAGACAATCCTAAGCAAAAAGAGCAAAGCTGGAGGCATCATGCTACCCAACTTCAATCTTTGATTTAAGTCTACAATAACCAAAACAGTATGTTACTCATACAAAAACAGACACATAGTCCAATGGAACAGAATAGAGAGCCCAGAAATGGGGCTGCATACCAACAACCATCTGATCTTTGACAAAGCTAACAAAAACAAGCAATGGGGAAAGGATTCCCTCTTGAATAAATGGTGCTGGGATAACTGGCTAGCCATATCCAGAAGATTGAAACTGGACTCCTTTCTTACACCATCTAAAAAATTAACTTAAAATGGATTAAAGACTTAAATGTAGAACCTAAAACTATAAAAACCCTGGAAACCAACCTAGGCAGTACCATTCTGGACGTAAGAACAGGGAATTTTGTGATGAAAATGCCAAAAGCAATTGCAATAAAAACAAAAATGGACAAATGTGAGCTAATTAAACTACAGGGCTTCTGCATAGCTAAATAAACTATCAGCAGAATAAACAGACAGTCTACAGGATGGGAGAAAATGTATGCAAACTATGCATCTGACAAAGGTCTAACATCCAGCATCTAGAAGGAACTTAAACAAATTTACCAGAAACAACCACTTTGAAAAGTGGACAAAGGATATGAACAAACAATTTTCAGAAGAGGACCATGCATCCAACAGGCATATGAAAAAAAGCTCAATATTACTGATCATTAGAGAAATGCAAATCAAAACCACAATGGGATACCATCTCACACCATTCAAAATGTCTATTACTAAAAAGTCAAAAAAAGAACAGATGCTGATGAGTTTGTGGAGAAAAAGGAACATTTATACACTGTTGATGAGAGTTTAAATTAGTTCAACCATGTGGAAAGTAGTATAGCGATTCCTCAAAGAGCTAAAAACAGCTATCCCATTAGTGGATATATATCCAAAGGAATATACATTGTTCTATTGTAAAGAGACGTCCATGTGTATGTTCTTTGCAGCACTATTCACAATAGCACAGACATGGAGTCAACCCAAATACCCATCAGTGGTAGACTGGATAAAGACAATGTGATATGTAACCATGGAATACTCTGCAGCCAGAAAAAGGAAAGAGATCATGTCCTTTGCAGGAGCATTGATGGAGCTGGAGGCCATCATCTTTAGCAAACTAATGCAGGAACAGAAAACCAAATACTGCATGTTCTCACGTGTAAGGGGAAGCTAAATAATGATAACTCACGAACACATAGAAAGAAACAACAGTAATTGAGGCCTACCTGAGGATGGATGGCAGGAGGAGGGAGAGGATCAGGAAAAATAACCAATGGGTACTAGGTGTAACACCTGGTTGATGAAATATCTGTACAACAAACCCCTCGTGACATGAGTTCACCCATATAACAAACCTGAACTTAAAATTAAAGTTAAGGAAACAAAAAATTAGCTGGGCGTGGTGGTGGGCACCTGTAGTCCCAGCTAGTCGGGAGGCTGAGGCAGGAAAATGGGCTTTATTTGTAATAGCAGAAAATTAAGAATAACCTAATGTCCATCAACATATGAATAGATAAACACTTCGTGGTATATTAATGTAATAAAATTCTACTCACCAATAGAAATAAATGAACAAATGATATATACAATATTATATGTGAATATTTAATTATATTTGATAATAGAATCCAGACACAAAATATTATATACTGTATGATTCCATGTACATAAAGTTGTTAAAAATCAAACTAATCTGGTAGTGACTGAAAGCAAATCAGTAGTGATTGCCTGGGAATTTAGTGAAGTTCATGAGGGACATATTTTGTTGAAGGATGTATTCATTATCTTGTCATTAAGGTTTCATGAGCACATACATGCTTCAAACATATCAACTTCTATATAGCAAATATGTACAGTTTATTGTTTGCCAATTATACTTAAGTAAAGCTGCTTACAAAAGACAGTACATTATAAAACAAAGAACATGCATCTAGAATATCCAAAGAACTACATGTTAATGATGAACAACAAATAGCCCAATAAAAACGGACAAAAATCTTGAAAAGTTATTTTATATGTTTAATAAGTTTACTCAAATACAATTATTATTATTAATTTCAGGGAATGAAAATTAAAAAGCACAATGAAATACTACTTCAAATCCACTAGAATGACTAAAATTAAAAAGATGGACAAAATAAAATTATCAGTAAGACAAAATAAAATGTTAGTAAGAAACTCTCATATATTTTTGGTGGGAGTATAAAATGGAACAACCACTTTGAAAAATTCTTTTTTTTTTTTTTTTTTTTTTGAGACAGAGTCTCACTCTGTTGCCCAGGCTGGAGTGCAGTAGAGCTATCTTGGCTCACTGCAACCTCTGCCTCCCGGGTTCAAGCAATTCTCTGCCTCAGCCTCCCAAGTAGCTGGGATTAAATGTAATTCTACATCTACCCTGATACCTAGAAATTTCACTTTTTAATATTTATCCAAGGGAAATAAAAACATATGTCCTCACAGACACTTTTACAATAATATTTCTGGCAGTATTATTCATATCAACATTAAACTGGAAACAATCCAAATGTCTTTCAACAGGAGATACGGTAAACAATTCATGGTGCCTTCATACAATGAAATAATACTAGGTAATACTAGGGAGCAAAGTACTGATGCATACAACAATAGGAATAAATCTTCAAAGCAGTAGGTTGAGAGAAAGAAGCAAGATACACAATACACAATGTATGCTTCCATTTGTACCAAGCTCAAAAACAGACACAACTAATTAATGGTGATAGAAGTCAAAGCAATTATTTCTATAGGCATGGGTATTCTTGAACAAGGGCATGAGGGAACATTTTGGAGTGAAGAAAATGTTCTGTATCTTCATTGGGATCATTAGTACATGGGTGTAGATGTCTGTTAAGATCATCAAACAGAATGCCTAACATCTGTGTATTTCACTGTATATAATGTATATATTTTATCTCATTTTTCAAAAAAATCTATGGATAAAAAAATCATTTAATCTTTTTATCAGGCTGCCCAACCTGATGATGCTCTTGACCATTCCTCTGATTTTATCTCCTGTCACTCTTATCACTTGGTTAAATTATGCTGGCTTGAGTTTATATTTTTCCTGGGAAATTTCAAATAAAGTACAGGATATTAAAAATCAGAATTGTTTAGTAGACAGCATGATGACCTTCAGTGTTTAACACTAGCCCCATTTGGCAGGTTGTCTAGAGGAAGGCATTGAGGCAAGGGCTAGGGATGCTCATGGCTTCATTAGACACCATGCATGTCATTTGTCTAGTAAACCAAAGAATGGAGCCATCATGCCACTCTAGAACTGCCCTTTCTATCAAACATTTCACATTGGTTCTTGCTGATTACTGAACCTGGAGAAAAAAAATTTCCAAGTTGCAATAACTGGCACTGTTATTCAGGATGCTGTATGTATGTTTCCTTCTTCTAAGGCTAATCAGGAGCTTTTAGAAAGTACTTGAAACAATTTCGCAATAAGGAGAGGGTTTTGGAAAGGCCTAGCACTGTTCAATTCATTTGAAGAGTTGGCTAATTTTTTTGAAGAAAGGAAGGGATAACTGCACATTTATTCTACATTCAACATTCCCTGCTTAGAAAAGAAAAATCAAAGGTGTGGTTTATATGACCTTTTCTGGAACATAAAGATCATTGCTAAGATGAAATCTTTCAGAGTATAATAAAGTTTTAATGTAACATTTCAGTCTTTATGGCTTCAAGAATGTAATAAATTTACTGAGTTTTAGATATTACAGTAAATTCTCTTAATTAGGTATCATCAAATAGTGAGAAAGTCTGATTAAGCGAGCATTCTCGATAGATAGATAGATAGATAGATAGATAGATAGATAGATAGATAGATAGATAGATGATGGAAGTAATAACTTAAATTTATCGAGCATTTTACATGTGCCAGGCACACCGTTAAGCACTTTACATACATGTCGTCATTTTATCATCATGACAGCCCTCGATGGTGATTGCTATTATAAACCACTTTTTTACTCAGCAAATAAAAAAGACTAAAATTTACATATTCACATAGCTAGTAAAAGAGGAAGGAGAACCCCAATGCAGGTCTTGGCTTCTTATAATCTTAATCATTATGTAAATTTGCCTTCTCATTCATTTACTCCTTTTCTCAACAAGAATGTCTTGAGTGCCTACTATGTGTACATTACTCATATGTAAAAAACTCAGATATGTAAAAATCACTTACAGAAATCTCATTATACATAAATTTATCATTCACTTCAAGTTAATTTAATACTTTTTGGTAACGAAAACTGGAAAGGTTTAATGCAAAATTGTTAATTTACACAAAGTTAGAATATAATGTGAGCATATTTGTTAATAATTTAATAATAAGAAAACTTTAAGTAGTTTTCTTAAAGTTTTATCCAAATATATCTTAGGAAAGTGTCCTGTTGGATGAGATGCCATCACTCAGTGCGTTTACTGCTTCCTCTAGGGCAGTGGTCCCCAACCTTTTTGGCAGGAGGGACCGGTTTCACGGAAGACCATTTTTCCACCGACAGGGTTGTGGGGGTGGTTTTGTGATGAAACTGTTCCACCTCAGATTATCAAGCATTAGATTCTCACAGGGAGTGCACAACTTAGATCCTTTGCATGCACAGTTCACGATAGGGTTCATGCTCTTTTGAGAATCTAATGCCGCTGCTGGTCTGACAGGAGGTGGAGCTCAGGCGGTAATGCTGGCCGGTCTCTCTCCTACTGTGCATCCTGGCTCCTAACAAACCAGGGACCACCGGTGCGGAACCGGGGGCGTGGGGCAGGGGGGTGTCTAGAGGCTGGCTCTGCAGATGAGTTTCAGAAAAAGTGCTTGTTTTGAGTTAAGGTGTCACAGCATAAGAAGCTACTTGCTAATTTTTATACAGTAGAATTACATTCAGTTTGGCTGGATTCTCATATCATGGGAGGTTCTTGGGAACAAATATCCATGAGAGAATCCGCCCCCCCCCCCTTTTTTTTTTAAACCTCCAATGATTTGTTCTCTCTAAGGCATGCTTTCAGAGGATGAAATGTCAGGCAATGTAAAGTATTTCTCTCTTTTTAAAAATAATTTTAAAATTTATTCTACATTTTGTTTCCCTACCTACCTCAGTCTAAATAATCTTTTTTTCTGATTCTGTTTGTCATTCCTTTGTAATTTCTTATAGCATTTAGATACTCTCTGAAGAAGTATATTTTTACTTTATTTTAAACCGTATTGCAGTGTATTGATTTTATATTTAGGAACGAAATTTCTGTACCATAAGGCATAGAATGTTCCGGTTTAGGAAAAAATGCCAAACTGATTTTCTAAGTGAATGCACCAATTTGCACTTCCCTCAGCAATATGTAAGAGATCCTCTGGTTACACGTCCATTTCAATACTTATTATTGTCTAATTCCTTATTTTTATTTTTTGAGACGGAGTTTTGCTCTTGTTGCCCAGGCTGGAGTGCAATGGCGCGATCTCGGCTCACTGCAACCTCCACCTCCCGGGTTCAAGTGATTGTCCTGCCTCAGCCTCCCGAGTAGCTGGGATTACAGGCATGTGCCACCACGCCCAGCTAATTTTGTATTTTTAGTAGAGACGGGGTTTCTCCATGTTGGTCAGGGTAGTCTCCACCTCCCTACCTCAGTTGATCTGCTCTTCTCGGTCTCCCAAAGTGCTAGGATTACAGGTGCCTTCTTTTTATTTTTAAACAAACGAATGTAAGTGGTATCTCAGCAATTTTGATTTTTATTGTGCAACCATTAATAATTTTAAATATTTCATTGTATGATTATTACCATTCATGGATTTTATTTTTTAAATTACCATTTATAACTTTTTTTTTTCTTGAGACGGCGTCTCACTCTGTCGCCCAGGCTGGAGTGCAATGGCGCGGTCTCGGCTCACTGCTACCTCTGCGCCCCCCGGTTCAAGTGATTCTCCTGCCTCAGCCTTCGGAGTAGCTGGGACTACAGGCGCCCGCCACCACTCCTGGCACCTCGTGATCCGCCCGCCTTGGCTTCCCAAAGTGCTGGGATTACAGGCGTGAGCCACCGCGCCTGGTGCCAGTTATAACTTTCAAGAATTTTCTCTTTAATTTTTACTTTGCTTTTCTTATTGACCTATAGAAGCACTTTATTATCCATACCAATGCTTTGGCACTTGGCTGTAATACAGATATTGCCTCCCAATTTGATCTATTATTTTGATTAACCAATGTTGTTAGTTTTAATCTAAATGTATCATTTTTTTCTTGTACAGTCAATGCATTTTGTACTTATTTAAGAAACCTTTCTTATTCTAAAGTCTAAAAGGTATTTAGTTATATTTTCTACTAAGAAGCTTAAGTCCTTAATACTTTTGGAATCTATTTTTATATTCTATGAGGCAGAGATTTAATTTTGTCTTTATTCACTTAGCTGACCATGTTTCTTAATCTCGATTTAATAATTTCAACTTCTCTATTTATTAAATAATTTCAACTTCACCCAGCCATCTGGCATGCTGTCTCTGTCATATAACAATGTTCCATTAATGTTTGGGTGCTTGTTAGCACCTTTATTTATCAAATAAGCTATATTTTCTATCCCTAATGCTGTAACATACTATTTAGATTATTACAGATTTAAAGTATTTAGTAGGACAAATTACCCATCCTTCACTTATTCAGATGAGTCCAGGGTATTTATTAGCTCTTTTTGGTTTTTTATATAAATTTTATAACAATCTGAACAAGTTGCATTAAAAAAAACCCAGAAATTTCTATTGAAATTTTATTAAATCTGGAGTTCTACTTAGGGAAAGTTGATTTTTTCTATAATATAAGGTTTGTCTCTTTATAAATATGGTTTACTGAATTTTATCATTATTTTTAATAGCTCTAAAAGTTTTATAATTTACCTGTAGAGATTTTATATATCTTATGATATATTTATTCTTGTATTCTTGTAAATAGTGCTGTATTTAAATTATTGAAAATTTCTTCTTCTCTTTATTTTTGTTTTCCAGGTATTTGCTTATGGTGTATATAAATATTATTGACTTTATATGCTGTTCTTTTGTAAGATTTATGGATTCTTTTGCATTTTCTAAGTAAATGATAAAAATTATCTCTAATAATTTTGCTTTACCATCTTATACCCTTAATACCTTTTTTGTTTCCTCTTATACTACTTACGACTGCCAATAAAATAGAACAGATGTGGTGGTAGTGTATATCATTGAGTTGTTCCTTATTTTTAAGGAACTGTTTTCAATCTTACCATATTTAAGATGTTTGCTCTAGATGTTTATGGAAATTTTTTGTTAGGCCTTGGAGGTTCTCATTTACTTCTAACTTAATAAGTGTTTACTTTTTTTGAATTATAATTGCATACTGAATTTACTAAATGCCTGCATGTATTATGCTGACCAATTCCCCATGTTCTGAGAGCATAAAATGTTGTTGATTAGAACTCAGTTTGGCTCCCCGAGAATTGTTCTCCAGGGCTTTTGGCCCTGCCTCCTGTAATGTTGGTCCCGTCCTGTGAGTCACTGCTCTTCTATGAAAAATGGCAAATATTTGCATTTGAGTAGTTCCCTCAGACTGCTTAGGGAAGGAGTCCTCTTTTCGTTTTGCACAATTGCTATCCTTTCAGTACAAGATGACACAAATCCTTTAAAAGTTGCATGGAATTCTTGCAGATTAGATTATAAACCACTCTGTCACACAAAAGCCACACCGATGCATACCTTCAATCCAGGTTCATTTCTACTTTGGGCTTAAAAATCAAAAAGCAATGAGACAGTTCCATTCGACTTGTTAGAAACTCTTTTGTCTAGCTGAGAACTTATAGGAGCTGTCTCTTTAAATTTCTCCATGGTCTTACCAGAGAGGCTGATAAGTTGCACCGGTCAGTTGGAATCTCATGTAGATTTTGGAATAAACGCCCTTTACAGCTCATACTTTATGGACTTAAACCAATTTCCATGGTTAAATAAAAGGCAAGAAAATCTGATTCTCAGGAAAAAAAGAGGGGTAAATATTTTAAAATAACAATAACAGAGTATATGAAAAGGTAAAATTAACAATATATTTTATTTCATTTAAAATGCCGATAATTATGACATATTCCTCAGGGACTGTCTAATTTTTCCTTAAAATTTTCAAGTGTTAAAACATTTGGGTAAGAAGACAAATAACCTGATTTTTTGCCTCTTGATTTGTAAATCATTTTTAAGGAGCCAAACCACTGTCTTCCTTCTTCCTTTCTTCTATCAGTGTATTAGTCCATTCTCATTCTGCTAATAAAGACATTCGTGAGACTGAGTAATTTAGGAAGAAAAGAGGTTTGATTGACTCACAGTTCCACATCTGGGGAGGCCTTACAATCATGGAAGAAGGTGAAGGAGGAACAAAGTCATATCTGAAATGGTGACAGGCAAAGACAGTGTGTGCAGGGGAACTCTCCTTTATATAATCATCAGATCTCATGAGACTTATTCACTGTCATGAGAATAGCAGGGAGAAAGACCTGCCGCAGTTATTCAATTACTTCTCTCCAGGTCCCTCCCATGACACATGGGAATTATGGGGGCTACAATTCAAGATGAGATTTGGGTGGGGACACAGCCAAACCATATCATTCTGTCCCTGGCCCCTCCCAAATCTCATGTTCTTACATTTCAAAACAAATCATGCCTTGCCAACAGTCTTCCAAATTCTTAACTCTTTTCAGCATTAACTCAAAAGTCCACAGTCCAAAGTCCCATTTAAGACAAGACAAACCCCTTCTGCTTATGAGCCAGTAAAACCACAAGTAAGTTAGTTACTTCCCAGATACAATGGGGATACATGCGTTGGGTAAATACATTCCAAATGGGAGAAATTTGACAAAACAAAGAGACTACAGGCCCTATTTGAGTCTGAAATCCAATAGGGGAATCATTACACGTTAAAGCTTGAAAAGTGACCTCATTTGACTCCATGTCTCACATCCAGGTCACACTGATGCAGGGAAGTGGGCTCCAATGGCCTTGGGCAGCTCCACCCCTGTGGCTTTGCAGGATACGGCTCCCCTCCTGGCTGCTTTCATGGACTGACATTAAGTGTTTGTGGCTTTTCCAGGCATGCGATGGAAGCTCTCAGTGGATCTACCATTCTGGGGTCTGGAGGATGGTGGTCCCTTTCTCATAGCTTCATAAGGCAGTGCCCAAGTGGGGACTCTGTGTGGGGGTTCCAACTCCATATTTCCCTTCCACATTCCCCTAGCAGAAGTTCTCCATGAGGGCCCTACCCCTGCAGCAATGTTCTGCCTGGACATCCAAGCATTTCCATACATCCTCTGAAATCTAGGCAGAGGTTCCCAAACCTCAATTCTTGACTTCTGTGTACCCACAGGCCCAAAACTACATGTAAACTGGCAAGGCTTGGGGCTTGCACCATCTGAGTAATGGCCTGAGCTGTACATTGGCCCCTTTTAGCTGAGCTGGAACTGAAGCAGTTGGAATGCAGCCATGTCCCAAGGCTGCATAGAGCAGGGGGGCTCTGGTGCCCATCCATGAAAGCATTTTCCCCTCCTAGGCCTCTAGGCCTGTGATGGAAGGGGCTGCTGTGAAGGTCTCTGACATGGCCTGGAGACATTTTCCCCATTGTCTTTGTGATTATCATTCATCTCCTGCTTCCTTATGCAAATTTCTGCAGCTGGCTGGAATTTCTCCCCAGAAAATGGGTTTTTCTTTTCTGTTGCATCATCAGGCTGCAAATTTTCTTAACTTTTATGCCTGTCACCTCTTGATTGCTTTGCCCCTTAGAAATTTCTTCCACAAGATACCCTAAATCATCTCTCTCAAGTTCAAAGTTCCACAGATCTCTAGGGTGGGGGTGAAATGCCGACAGTCTCTTTGCATAGCAAGAGTAACCTTTACTCCTGTTCCCAAAAAGTTCCTCATCTCCATCTGAGACTGCCTCAGCTTGGATTTTATTGTCTATATCACCAACAGCATTTTGGTCAAAGACATTCAACAAGTCTCAAGGAAGTCCCAAACTTTCCCACATCTTCCTGTCTTCTTCTGAGCACTCCAATGTAGAGGACTATCTGCTTTTACAACTGAGCAGGCCATTCCCCCATTAACATTATAGTCCCGCTCTTGCAAACGAAGCTGGGCATTCCTCCTCTGCAAACAGGGAGGACAAAGGAGCCTACAAGACTGGCCTCAGTTGCAAATAGCAGACCCTAGGGGCTTGTTTATATGTAAACATCTTGGAAATTCAGAAAGTCAGGGAAAGATCAGAGAAACAACAATGTGTCTGGCGACTTGCTAACATTCCACAAAGGACGGTATAAAATAAAGCAGAGCGTGTCGTTGGGGGCGGCCGCCATGTTTGTCTTGTCTTGTGTTGTCTTGTGTGTTCATTCCTTTGTTCAGGAAACACGCGGACCCCAACACTCCAATGTGCTCCAGCTTCTGCCTGTTACCCAGTTCCAAAGTCACTTCCACATTGTTGGGTATCTTTACAGTAGCACCCCACTCTACTTGTACCAATTTACTGTATTAACCTGTTCTCATGCTGCTAATAAAGACATACCAGAGACTGAATAATTTATAAAGGAAAGAGATTTAATTGACTTACAGTTCTACATTTTGGGGGGCCTCACAATCGTGGTAGAAGGTGAAGGAGGAGCAAAGTCACATCTTACATAGAGGCATGCACAGAGAGCTTGTGCAAGGGGCCTCCGCTTTATAAAACTGTCAGATCTTGTGAGACTTATTCACTATCATGAGAACAGCATGGGAAAGACTCACCCCATGATTCAGTTATCTCCCTCCGGGTCCCACCCATGATACATGGGAATTACGGGAGACACAATTCAAAATGACATTTGGGCGAGGACACAGCTGAGCCATATCAATAAGCTTCTGAAATGAAATGCCAGTTACAAGACTTCTACATTATAATCAGCTCTGTATGGATGGAGATAGCTGCACTCTTTTTATCATACTTCTTCCTGATGAAATGCCACTGGACCAACACAGAAAGGAATACATTTTTATGTAAAAAATGTGATCATTAGCTGCTCAACTAGATTAATTAAAGGGGATCGTTTTACTTGCACTATTTAATTTTTATAATAATTACTGATACATTTTAAGACTCGATGGCTTTTAAAGCTAAAAGAAAAATCAATATTCATTTAAAGCCATGGAGAAAAAGACTGTTTCTGGATAAATTCAATATTTAAGGAAGAGACTTACAAATCTGTTTAAGTGGAAATATCAGATATAGAAACTTAAAGTAAATCAGAAGCTAACCAGCCATGGCTGTTTCATTATCTTCAAGTGAAAGGCAATCTCTGGAAATTGTGTGCTTGTGATTAATATAATTTACATGGCCTATTTTCATTTCCCTGCAAATGTCTACAGAAAAATGAACAGCAACCAAAATCTTCCTTTTATAATCCAATAGGTAACAAAAGACAAAGTTTACATATTTTTTTTTCCAGAAGAAATTTGTTTGTTTAACTTGTAGGGCACATTCTGTATACCAGACTAGTCACTGAAAATACTAGGACTCTGTCTGAGTGGAAGGCTTTTCTATGGGAGAACAAATGCCAATGAAGACTGTAATTCAAAGAATATATTTTAATTTTAATCAATGGTTATGAAACATTTCAGAAGTGCACCAAGTGTGTGCATGTGTATTCAATTATGAATACTGTTAATGATGTAAAACAGTCTGAATTTTAATGATAAAAATCAAGTGAGATATAAACATTTTTTCTAAATGTGGAATATGGTGAATTGTATAAAATTTTTTTTACCAATCATTAGGGATTCAAATTTGTAATCTTTAAAACTATATTAAGATGCTTATATCTTTTAAATCACAAGAGCCTTATTTACTTAGCTTTTGTGAAGTCCAAAGACTCTTTCCAAACTAAAGTTTAGTTAATTTGGGTTGTATTTTTAATATGGCATTAGTTAGCATTTTCATCTTGAAATTTCTCTACCAGATGTTGACAAACTTTTTCAATAAAGGGCTAGATAATAAATATTTTAAGCATTGTGGTCCATATATTCTCTGTGGCAACTATTCAGTTCTATCTCTATAGGGTAAAATCAGCCATAGACAATATATAATGAAGGTATTTATGTTCGCATAAAACTTTGTTTCAAAAACAGGAAGTGCCTTGATTTGGTATTTTGGCCATAGGTTGCCAACCTGTGCTTTCTAAAATAGGTTCAATTTCTTTATTATCAATTGTAAGATCTCTTTCCCTGTTAGCTTTTATTATATGTAATAACTTTTTATTCTATTTAATTCTTTATTATTTTCACAAAATAACCTTGAACCTCAAGTACAATTGATATTATTATAATGTGCTTTTTTCACCCTACATTAACAAATATGTATTTTAACTGTTAATTCCATGCAAATTAGTGATTATAGCACTTTCTTAAGCTATATTTATTACTACATGAGAGAATACCTTCAAAAGTTTATACAGTTTCCTTATGGTGACACCTACTGTAAAACCTTAAGTTTGGACTAAGTCCAATACCTTGGAGTTACATAGTATCATGCAGTTTCGGAACATGAGACCTGGGAAAGTTGAGATGTAAAATGGTTTGTCCTATGCTTAATTGTCCCAAAATTCTCCTAAAAGAAACTTCCTAAATTCTCCTAACTTGTAGACTGTTGTTTTTTTCTACTGTACTATGATAATTTTGAACTCTGACCTTATGTGCTTCATTTCCAGTTATGTTCATGGCCATCTTCTATTCTCAGTCAGATTGCTATGTCCTGGAAGTAATTAATGAGAACAATTCATTTCCCTTGATAAAGATACAAAATACTATTTTTTTGTATTATGGTCTATATGTTCCTATACAAGTTGCATGCTTCGTAAGAAAGATGTAGAAATACAAGATCAATGAGAAAGATATATAAACTCTTTGATATAAACAGAATATTAGATAGATTCCTAGACCTTCACGTAATAAAATGTAGTGCTTGGTTGCAATAACTGAAGACATATTCCTAGACTCAATTATTGTTATTTATTTTAAAAATTATTTTCCTTTGGCAGAATGTTTTTAAGTTATTTTGGAAACAAAAGATAAAAGAGTGACAAAAAGAATACTTAAATGCAAAGGAGATATTTTAAAACAAATTGTTCTTTTTCTTTTTTAAAAATTATACTTTAAGTTCTGGGATACATGTGCAGAATATGCAGGTTTGTTACATAGATATACATGTGCCATGGTGGTTTGCTGCACCCGTTGACCTGTCGTCTATGTTAGGTATTTCTCCTAATGCTATCCCTCCCTTTGCCCCCACACCCCAACAGGCCCTGGTATGTAATGTTCCTCTTCCTGTGTCCATGTGTTCTTGTTGTTCAATTCCCACTTATGAATGAGAATATGCAGTGTTTGGTTTTCCGTTCCTTTGTTAGTTTGCTAAGGATGATGGTTTACAGCTTCATCCATGTCCCTGCAAAGGACATGAACTCATCCTTTTTTATGGCTGCATAGTATTCCATGGTTTGTATGTGCCACATTTTCTTTATCCAGTCTATAATTAATGGGCAGTTGGGTTGGTTCCAAGCCTGTGCTATTGTGAATACTACAGTAAAGATATGTGTGCATGTGTCTTTAGAGTAGAATGATTTATAATCCTTTGAATATTTACCAAGTAAGGGGATTGCTCAATCAAATGGTATTTCTGGTTCTAGATCCTTAAAGAATCACCACACTGTCATCTACAATGGTTGAACTGATTTACACTCCCACCAACAGTGTAAAAGTGTTCCTATTTCTCCACATCCTCTCCAGCAGCGGTTATTTCCTGACTTTTTAATGATTGCTATTCTAACTGGTATGAGATGGTATCTCATTGTGCTTTTGATTTGCATTTCTCTAATGACCAGTGATGATGAGCTTTTTTTCATATGTTTTTTGGCCACATAAATGTCTTCTTTTGAGAAGTGTCTGTTCATATCATTTGCCCACTTTTTGATGGGATTGTTTGTTTTATTCTTGTAAATTTGTTAAAGTTCTTTGTAGATTCTGGATATTAGTCCTTTGTCAGATGGATAGACTGCAAAATTTCTCTCCCATTCTGTAGGTTGCCTGTTCACACTGATGATAGTTTCTTTTACTGTTCAGAAGCTCTTTAGTTTAATTAGATCCTATTTGTCAATTTTGGCTTTTGTTGCCATTGCTTTGGGTGTTTTAGTCATGAAGTCTTTGCCCATGCCTATGTCCTGAATGGTATTGCCTAGTTTTCTTCTAGAGTTTTTATGGTATTAGGTCTTATGTTATAGTCTTTAATCCATCTTTAGTTAGTTTTTGTATAAGGTGTAAGGAAGGGGTCCAGTTTCAGTTTTCTGCATATGGCTAGCCAATTTTCCCAACACTGTTTATTAAATAGGGAATCCTTTCCCCATTGCTTATTTTTATCAGGTTTGTCAAAGATCAGATGGTTGTAGCCTTGTGACATTATTTATGAGGCCTCCGTTCCATTCCATTGGTTTATATATCTGTTTTGGTACCAGTACCATACTGTTTTGGTTACTGTAGCCTTTGAGTATAGTTTGAAGTCAGGTAGCATGATGCCTCCAGCTTTGTTCTTTTTGCTTAGGATTATGTTGGCTATACAGGCTCTTTTTGCTTCCATGTGAAATTTAAAGTAGTTTGTTTTTTTTTTTTTTTTTTTTTTTAAGTCTGTGAAGAAGTCAATGGTAGCTTAATGGAAAGAGCATTGAATCTATAAATTACTTTGGACAGTGTGGCCATTTTCATGATATTGATTCTTCCTACTCATGAGCATAGAATTTTTTTCCATTTGTTTGTGTCCTCTCTTATTTCCTTGAGCAATGGTTTGTAGTTCTCCTTGAAGAGGTCCTTCACATCCCTTGTAAGTTGGATATCCAGCTATTTATACTCTTTGTAGCAATTATGAATGGGAATTCACTCGTGATTTGGCTCTCTGTTTGTCTGTTATTGGTGTATAGGAATGCTTGTGATTTTTGCACATTGATTTTCTATCCTGAGACTTTGCTGAAGTTGCTTATCAGCTTAAGCAGTTTTTAGACTGAGAAGATGGGATTTCTTAAATATGCAATCATGTCATCTGCAAACAGAGACACTTTTACTTCCTCTCTTCCTATTTGAATACTTTATTTCTTGGCCTTGCCTGATTGCCCTGACCAGAACGTCCAATACTATGTTGAATGGGAGTGGCAAGAGAGGACATCCTTGTCTTGTGCTGGTTTTCAAAGGGAATGCTTTCAGCTTTTGCCCATGCAGTATGATATTGGCAGTGCATTTGTCATAAATAGCTCATTATTTTGAGATACGTTTCATCAATACCTAGTTCATTGAGTTTTTTTTGGCATGAAGGGGTGTTGAATTTTGTTGAAGGCCTTTTCTGCATCTATTGAGATAATCATGTGGTTTTTGTCATTGGTTCTGTTTGTGTAATGGATTACATTTATTGATTTGTGTGTGCTGAACCAGCCTTGCATCCCAGGGATGAAGCCGACTTGTTTGTGGTGGATAAGCCTTTTGATATGCTGCTGGATTCGGTTTGCCGGTATTTCATTGAGGATTTTTGCATCAATGTTCATCAGGGATATTGGCCTGAAATTTTCTTTTTTTGTTGTGTTTCTGCCAGGTCTTAATATCAGGATGATGCTGGCCTCATAAAATGAATTGGAGAGGAGTCCCTGTTTTTCTATTTTCTGGAATAGTTTCAGGAAGAATGATACCAGCTCCTCTTTGTACCTCTGGTAGAATTTGGCTGTGAATCCGTCTGGTCCTGGGCTTTTTCTGGTTGGTAGTCTACTAATTACTCCCTCAATTTCAGAACTTGTTATTGGTCTATTCAGGGATTCGACTTCTTCCTGGTTTATTCTTGGGAGGGTGTATGTGTCCAGGAATTTATCCATTTCTTCTAGATTTTCTAGTTTACTTACACAGAGGTGTTTATAGTATTCTGTGATGGTAGTTTGTATTTCTGTGAGATCAGTGGTTATATCCCCTTTATCATTTTTTATTGTGTCTATTTGGTTCTTCTCTCTTTTCTTCTTTCTTAGTCTGGCTAGCGGTCTAACTATTTTGTTAATCTTTTCAAAAAACCAACTCCTGGATTCATTGATTTTTTGAAGGATTTTTTTGTGTCTCTGTCTCTTTCAGTTCTGCTCTGATCTTAGTTATTTCTTGTCTTCTGCTAGCTTTTGAATTTGCTTGCTCTTGCTTCTCTAATTCTTTTGTGATGTTAAGGTGTTGATTTTAGATCTTTCTTGCTTTCTCATGTGAGCATTTAGTGCTATAAATTTCCCTCTAAACACTGTGTTGGCTGTGTCGCAGAGATTCTGGTACATTGTGTCTTTGTTCTCATTGGTTTCAAAGAACTTACTTGTTTCTGCCTTAATTTCGTTATTTACCCAGTATTCATTCAGGAGCAGGTTGTTCAGTTTCCATTTAGTTGTGCAGTTTTAAAACAAATTGTTTTAGATGTGCCTAGAGAATTATGACTATCTGGTCTATGACACTACACTTTGTAGTAGAACACTCGTAATGAAAAAAAAAATCATTATTTCCACCAAAGACTCCTCCTAATTTTTGCATTAACAATTTTCAAATTAAAGCAAAAAATTAATACAATTATCCTTGAAAAGGTATTTTTTACAAAGCTCTCAAATTTTTGCCTTTTTCTATATATTTTCATGTTTTACTTTTTAATTGTATTTTTCCCAAGAAAATATACCAATATTTCATTTTTAAATCAAAGCTAAATTTTATGTGTTTTTATCTACATATTTATATGTATACAGTCTACATATTTTTATATTAATGTATTTAATCCATTCATTTTATACTTATAGCGGACATTTTCATGATTCTGTCTGAGTTTCAGTTGTTGAGTTTTACTGCATTTTGGCTTTTTCCTCTATAAGCTATTTTTGTTTTTATTGCTCTAATTATTCAGAAAATATTCTTGTCTTTTCATGCTTAGTGGTTGGCTTTATCTTTTTTAAGAAAAATAGGTTTCAGCCGGGCGCGGTGGCTCAAGCCTGTAATCCCAGCACTTTGGGAGGCCGAGACGGGCAGATCACGAGGTCAGGAGATCGAGACTATCCTGGCTAACACGGTGAAACCCTGTCTCTACTAAAAATACAAAAAACTAGCCAGGCAAGGTGGCGGGCACCTGTAGTCCCAGCTACTGGAGAGGCTGAGGCAGGAGAATGGCGTAAACCCGGGAGGCGGAGCTTGCAGTGAGCTGAGATCCGGCCACTGCACTCCAGTCCGGGTGACAGAGAAAGACTCCGCCTCAAAAAAAAAAAAAAAGAAAAAAGAAAAAGAAAAATAGGTTTCACTAGTTAACAACATAAAGAGTAACTATCCATTTATATTTTATTTAAATAAAAGGCATGATTTTATTTGGCCTCACTCACCCACTTCACTCTACATTTTGATTTTAAAAATCTGGGATTTTATACACAGGTAAGTATTATATTTTATCATTATTATCTTTATATTATGTTTTAAAAACATTTAGACAGTAATCATTTAGATGAAATTTTTATTTACTAGGTTTTGTTACTAGGTTTTAAAATTCTTGTCCAGATCCCAATTTAAAGGATGCTACTGTTGGTTTTTCATCCCTGAAGCCCACATCTCTCCAAGAGGTAGTGGAAATATTTTATTTCTTCTTTGTTTGAATTCTACAGCCTCTTTGTGATTTGATTAGTGAAGATCCCTTTGATATCTTTTAGATAATTAAATCTAAACTGAATTTGTAGAACTCTAATAATGTTGCATATATATGTCCATTTTCATGAATGTTACCATGGGAAATAAAGTTGACAATTCAAACTTTATTAGTAACTAACTGGTACTAATTCCTAGAAATTTGTACTTTTATATGGAATAGTTTAAAATATCCTGGAAGAATCATTATGAGAAAATACTTTGAAAATAAACAACAAAAAAAGCCCTCAGCTACAATAAAAATAGTATTGTGTTTTCACTATTAACTTTACTCTTACTTCAAATAATACAACTGTTTTTGATCACGTTGTTTTAAGTAATAGATTACCTTTAAGGTAAAATCTGCCTATTAGGAAAATTTTAGGGTCCATTTTTCTTCCTTCAATATTAAACAACTTAAGGAATATACTTGAGAAGTTACTCCCTGAAAAATAACAAACATTGCTGTGTTTTGAATTATCTTTGATAATTGCATCAACAAACACACATAAATTGTATCAACATTTGATATAACACTATGAGTAAAGCTGACTTGAGAATCGTATTATTTAAAAGGCCAAAATTTTCAATGTGAATTTTGGTGCTGTATATAATAAATTTGAACTGTGGTCAACATATTGTCAGGTTTCTAAGAACACAGCCGCTAAACAACAAACTAAAACCAAGTAAAAAGATAGTCTAGAGGAATAGCTACATAACTAAAACAGGAAAAATATTTTCCTAAACTATAACTTAATATGTTTATTTTAAGCATAGAAATCCTAGTTCTTGATCTTTTTCTTTGTAGCTAGGCAGCATTGATGCTGTGCAGTGGTTTAATTCTTTTGGAATGTTACTTTGAGGTTGGATACAGAGAGCAGTTCTCTGAGCAGTGGGTTCCTTTTATAGATCCTTTCAAATAAAGGCAGTTGAGTGTATCTGTTGAATGACCCATGTACCTACTGGGCAAGTTAGGGAGGATCTAGAAAATCAACAAATATCACTAAGACAAAAAACAAAAACAACAAAACAAAAAACAAAAACAAACAAAAAACTTATTTTTACATCAGTGATTAAATTTTAAAAAATATTTTTCTCATTTAAAACCATTATTTCAGATGTGCAGAGAATGGAAATATAAAGATTAAAATTTTGAGGAATTGGTAAAAATAGGTATTTTTCATCATGAGGAGTTATACCAGAATCTGCAGTTAAAAGAAGATCTAGATAAATTCCGAGTTCTTCACTGTTCTTCTCAGCTACCAGTTGTCTATGCTTCAAGCATCCTGAGAGCTGGGTGATTTCTCCCCACATTCAGTGTGAAAGAGTATCTCATCATGCCCTTTACTTCAAATTTAGAAATCACCTTATTTATACTTAATATACTGTCCGTGTTCAGGAGAATGACGTGAACAGAGTATTATAAGAGAACTGAGTATTTGAGAATCAATTACATTTTCCACAGGTCTTGTACTGTGAATTTTCTTGAAAGAGAACAAAAGCTAAAAGCTAGTGGATAATACTGAAAAGTTAGAAATCTATTGGAATTAGGACACTAATGATAATGCCACTTAAATATTCTTTTTTTTTTTTTTTTTTTTGAGACGGAGTCTTGCTCTGTGACTAGGCTGGAGTGAAGTGGCGTGATCTCGGCTCACTGCAACCTCCACCTCCCAGATTCAAGCAATTCTCCTGCCTCAGCCTCCCGAGTAGCTAAGACTACAGGCCTGTGCCACCATGCCCAGCTAATTTTTGTATTTTCAGTAGGGGTGGGGTTTCACCATGTTGACCAGGATGGTCTCTATCTCTTGACCTCAGGGGATCTACCCGCCTCGGCCTCCCAAAGTGCTGGGATTACAGGCGTGAGCCACCATGTCCGGCCTAAATACTCATTTTCTTATGATGTATGTGATGAATACACACGCACACACACACACACACACACAACATTTTCCAAGCATTGTATCTTGTCATTACTCTCAGTGAACAGTTAAGCTCTCTCAAATCTCAACACTTTGAGCTTCCAGAATGATTTATTGCTATTAAATGGAGATACAACAGTAAGAAGTAGTCTGTATACTCTATTTATGTAGATTTCAGTCTATAATAGGCAGCAGAGCCCAGATTTTGAAGAGATTATAAAGTTTCTCAGGAAATCCAGGCCTATTGAAGAGAAGTACAAAGCCACATGTATTATTCTTGTTTTTGCTTTATTTTAAAATCTTATTTATACTAGGATTTCAGAAAACCAAAATTTGGCAATAGAATTGTGTTTTTATGCCAGTTTCTTAAATTAAGGGAAAAAAAGAAGTGGCAATAAGATTGTGGATTTCAGTATGTCATCAGAGTCAAATTCTAGGAAGCTTAAGTTGTAGGAACTTGGAAATTCTTTGATTACACATGGTTTCTGAGGAATGCGTATCATTCTCCATGTAGTGGCTTAATTCAATTCCCATATTATAGAGCTTCTCGTTTTCACTTGTATAAATATTTAGGTTAGATGAAATAATGACAAACATCAGTAACAATTAAGTAACAGGTAGTATTATTTATATTGCATATACAATTTAAGGAAGTAACATGAACAAAATTGGGCCTAAATCATAAAGAAATTTAATGTAAAGCATCCTTGAACAATTCCATGGCTGTGTTAATCACCCAAGAATCAATACCCTTTGATGAATTCATTGTGTGACTCTGGAAAAATGGGACATAACAATGACCTTTAACCTAAAATCTGGGTACCTGATGAAACCTGTCATCTTTAATTTTGTATAATAACTTATTTTGCATATATTTTTTTAAGGTGTAATACTGTCCAAATGTAAATACTTGGCATTCTATTTTGTCCATATATCCCTATCTAGTACTCACTCAACGCATATCCAGTTCTTTATCTGTTCTGCTTCCTTCTACGTCACAATAGGTTGAAAATTTTTCACAAGGAAAGTACATTTTTCTCAAAACCATCAATTTTTACACGTCCTCACTCATGTTCTTCTGTGCAAACACCTATCGAGAGAGTAAGGGGTGAGTCTTGCTATCAAACCACTTGGGGCTCTTTGCTCTGGAGATTAGCCTTTAGTTTCAAGGTGCATGACTATTTTCCTCAATAAAGCTCAATGGGCTCAGACATAAACGGATTGAATGAATTCACAGATTGCCTTAGCTGTTCCCTCTCATATTCTCTTTCCAGACCATATGTATCAATGATGTTCACTTGAGAATGTGTGGACCTTGACTTTATGAAATAATTTAATATATGGAAATACAGGTAAGGCATATAATGGAAGCCAAGAAACTCTTCATCACTTAAGGTCTAAGTTACGTTTTGGAATTACGTTTTTATCACTTTTACAAATTAAGGCAAAAGTAACAGAATTCGAGTGAATAAGTATGGATTACAACACATGAATAGAATTAAACAGTAGAAAGCTTTTGGAGTTGTGAGTTGGGGGAAAATTCTGTTATTCATCTGTGTTAAGAAAAACTGGTACACTGAAATGAGTTTATGGAACTGCCAATGTCTGCAAATCTAAGTACACTACATGTAAAATGCATGGCTAGCTAAAACACATTATTATTATTATTTAGGATTTTTTCTATATTAATATCATCATAAGCAAACAAATAATTCATCAGATACATTGAATCAGAGTTATGTGTTAAACTGAAATTTTATTAAATATTTCATTAAATTGGATAACGGTATCAGTGTAAGAAAAAAACTTGTTAAAAAATAACTCATTAAAGTTGAATTAAAATATGATGGCTTATTTATAGTATTTTTTTTTTAAGATGGAGTATTCCTTTGTCACCCAGGCTGGAGTGCAGTGGTGCAATCTCAGCTCACTGCAACCTCCACCTCCCGGGTTCAAGCAATTCTCCTGCCTCAGCCTCCCGAGTAGCTGGGGCTACAGGTCCCAGCCACTATGCCTGGCTAATGTTTGTATTTTTAATAGAGATGGGTTTCACCTCGTTAGTCAGGCTGGTTTCGAACTCTTGACCTTCGCTGATCCACCCGCCTTGGCTTCCCAAAGTGCTGGGATTACAGGCGTACAGGCATGAGCCACAGAGCTTGACCTATGGCATTTTTTAATTATGTAAAATAAAGTAAAACTTATATAAAAATTACGTAAAATTTTTCTTTGAAAATTTAAAGTAGTAGACTACAAAGAGACATGAAGTAGTGTTACAGCTCTTTTAGAATTTGTCTAGCAGGTTTTCTGTTTTTTAGCAGAAACCCTCCCCAGCCAACACACACACAAAGACAATGCAACTAATC
The DNA here is from genome assembly GCF_002776525.5 of Piliocolobus tephrosceles. Lineage (NCBI taxonomy): Eukaryota > Metazoa > Chordata > Mammalia > Primates > Cercopithecidae > Piliocolobus > Piliocolobus tephrosceles. Next base: position 159,532,073 of record NC_045437.1, read on the forward strand.
CTCTCAGAGAGCTCTCTCAAGTTTATAGAACAAATCTCTCTCTTTACATGCGTTCTTTTTCTTCTAAATTTTTCTCATTTGAGCTTCTTAGAAGTTCTATATTTGCTATTTATCATTTTATTTAAATTTCTCTATAAAGTCATCCAAATTCTCAAATTCATAAACACAAAGGAAAATGTTTCAGATCCTCTTGCTTGACCACTAGGTGACATTTCACACCATTCATCACTTCTTCCTTCCCATAAACCTTTCCTCCCTCAGTTTCTTGACTCTCGGGGCTCCCCTGCTCCTCAGCTTGTTGTTCATGTGATGCTAATCCTCAGGCCTTCTGCTTTCTGTTTGTCTTTGCTCTTTGAGAAACATTACACTTTCCTTCTGCTTTAGCTCTCACAGTCATGGAAAATATGTAGCAGTTGAAGATTCTTTCCACCTTATCCTGTGCTACATGCCCATGAAATAAAATAGAATGCATTTATAAGTCTTTCCTGATTTACAAATTCTCAAAATCCATCACATTGTGAACCAGGAATAGGGTTTATTTCCCCAGGTAAAGTCCGAAATCATGGGCAAGTCTCACCAAGGATGTGGGAATAAACCTAATGAAATGTAAACCGTATTGCGTCTCACAATACCTTTTGCCAGGACAGAGCTCATAGATGATTCAGCAGCTTTGTTTCAAAGAATGGCAACCTAATGCTGCGTATTATTGTCAGGAGTTCTGGTCCTTCATGTTAGTGTTAGGATAAAAGGGAAGCAACATAGGGATGGGGTATAATGAGGCATGTTCAACTCCCACTTCCTGTCAGAGTCTGATGTTTTTCTGTTTTGGGATCTTCTTGGCCAGGAGGTGGGTTCCATTCAGTTAGCTGAGGGGCTTAGAATTTTATTTTTGGTTTACAATCGGAAAAGTAAATGCCAACTGAGAGGACAAAAATCCTTATAGATATTACATTGGCTGGGCTTCTTTGATTATTCGTATCAAAGTAAAGATAAGATTGTTTATTAGGGGACCATGAAATTTAATCAGTGAAGACATGTTAGAATTTTCACTGAAGAAAAATTGTAAGAAATTATCATTTGTAGAGGACACTATTGTGTCAAGGGAATATCTCTTTCTTATACTTTTATTTTTCTCAATTAAATTTCTTATTAACATGTTTATCAACTGAAGTTATGGCAAGAATTACATTTCTACAATAGGTAACAAAGCTGCAGGAACAATACCATGTTTAATGGATTATTCATATCTCTGTTAAGCTTTCTTCAAAATAATTAGAAAATACTGCATTCACCTGAGGATAAAACATTGACGCAGAAATGACAAGATAAATATATGCGACAAAAGGGGACAGACTGCTATGTAACTCGATAAATTGTCTGGCATATTTATTTGTTTTCCATTATCTTTAAGGTGTTTCAAAGGATTGTGAAAATGAGATAGAATCAAGATGAGTATTCTCTTCTTGTAGCAAATGACTTTTTAATACATCAGTTAATTGAACTGTTTTCCCACACAGAAGGTCACAGACAGTATCAACTGTCAAAACTTTTAGAGAAAAAATGTTGCATTCTTCCTAAAAATTAGGAAACAACATTCTGTTACATTTAGTTTTATTAAGTTAGAAGAGGAAACTAAGCATTATTTTTAAAGTGAAGGTAAATTGCTGGCAAAGCTACATTCTCTTCATTTATTTTAAATTATTTTATTCATTTTTCATTGTCTTAGTGAGGCAGCCATCATTGATCATTCTATTATGGAGAATACTGTAACCAATATTAGCACTTGAAAAAATATCTTGAGGATTGAGAGTCTGCATTTACACCAATATATCCCATAAGCAGAGAAAATGTTGACAACTGCAGTCAGTACTACAGTACCACTGTAGATTACATGTTCAATGTGACCATACCTAACTCATACGAGTGGCCAAAGAAAAGAAACGTGAGAGAATGGAGTTTGGGAAGGGAAGGTAGGTGGCCCAGGGACCGGCTTTCCTCCTGTGGTCCCATCTGCATTTTTGCTCTAATATGTTATTACGTGTTACTATTACTTACACATGTTACTATTATTGCCCTTGTCATTTGGTATTACCTGTTTGTTTGGTTTTTTTTTTTTTTGTTCTTTTTGTTTTGTTACCTTTCAATTTCCCATTTGAGCCATTGAATGCTGACAATGTTTTTTTTATTTTCTGTATCCCTACTGACTTCTCCAGTGCATAAAATAAATTTTCACATGATAGATGTTAGTAAATCTTTTTGAATTAAATAATGATAACATATTATCTATTTAAACAAAATCTGGGATTCTAATCAGCTATTCAGTTGGTTACTCAAATGAATTTATTGTGTAATATTCTTGTCATTGTGGAATTGCTATTTTAAATGTATCTCCTGGAACAAGTGGTATTTTCATTCACATGATATTCTATCCATTAAATTGTTGTCTAAGTGCAAGAGAAAATGGTAAGAAGTATAATAATATTTATAATTTCAAAAAGTTCTGATCAATTGTTGAACTCAAGTAGTCAGAAATCAAAAGGATGAGTACTAATAGAAATAAATGCAATGGTGTAATGAAAGTTTGTCTTTTAGGCTAATCCATGAAGACTTCATACTTGATAGCATGATTTGACCATTATAGTAAAAGGAAAAATTTCATTATTGTGTGTCCTGTACTATTTTGTGGAAACTGTGTCTTGTATTATTCTGTATAACTCTGTGTAAATTCATTCTTGTGAAAATGCTAAGTAACCACAGATGGAGTTTTTTCTTTTAACTTTTAACTTCATGGGTACATGTGCAGGATGTGCAGGTTTGTTACACAAGTATATGTGTGTCATGGGGGTTTGTTATACAGATTATTTCATCACCCAGATATTAAGCCTAGTAACCATTAGTTATTTATCCTGATCCTCTCCCTACTCCTACCTTCCACCTTGTGATAGGCCCCAGTACTTGTAGTTCTTGTCTGTGTGTCCATGTGTGCACATCATTTAGCTCCCACTTAAAAGTGAGAACATGCCATATTTGTTTTACTGTTCCTGTGTTAGTTTGCTAAGGATAATAGTCTCCAGATCCTCTCACATCCCTACAAAGGACATGATCTAGTTTTATTGAGAAAGTATCAAGAAACCTATCAATCCCTATATATTTCTTCCCACTAATTACAATTATTTGAATTGTACCTGGGGCTGTACTTAGTCCTGAACATATGATCATATTATCAGTAGAAAAAAGGATGTCCCCAAATAAAACCCATGTATTGATAATATAAAAAATATATATTTATAGCCCAAATCTCTCCTCTGGGTTCTAAATTCCAATTTAATTCTTAATATCCATAATTGGATACATCAAACATGTCAAACTCAAAATGCAGAATGGAACCTATTACTTTTACTCAAGTACCAATTTTCCACATATCAGTAAATGTTCTATCATATACCCAATTTCTTAAGGTAGAAACCTATAAGCTATTTTTTCTTCCAGTTTGTTCTTGCCTCCTGCTTGCTATGATGTCCAATTGGTCAGAAAGTCTCAAAAATTTAAGTTTCAGTCAATTTTCCACTAAGTATATTATGAATTTCTCTTCCTTTCTTGTCTAAAGCTACTGCATTTGTCTATCATGTCATTTCTCTTATGGACTTCTGCAGCAGTCTCTCAAGCCATCTCCCTGCTTCCACCCTTGCCACCTGTGATCCTTCCTTGCACATCATCTTAAAATGTGAAGCAGATCTTAACCCTTCTCTGCTGAAAGCCTTTCTGTTGGCACTTGGAATAAAAAATCAAGTGGTTTCCTGCATCTGATCCTTCCTGCTTTCTCCCTGGTGGGTTGCTCCAGCCTTATAATATAACAATACTTTCATTGCTCTTTATACTCCTGTGGCATTTTTCTTCACTGAGTTCTTTTGCTTGTCATTCACTTTATTCCAGTTTTTACATGGCTACCACCATTTAATTATGCAATTCGTAGTTTCAATATCCATTTCTCAAAGAGATGTTCCCACATATAATGTGGCTTCATTCCAGCCACTCACACACATTTTTCTCCATTATTTTTTATTTCTTTCATAGAATTTACCCCAATTTACAGAGTTTATTCTTCTACTAGCACTTATATTCATCTCTCTTCTTCTGTCAGAATGAGAACCACATCTGTTTGATTTACTACTGGATTTCCATTACCTCGCATGATTCCTGTTGTGTAATAGTTAATTAATATTTGTTGAAAAATAAGTGTATCTAGGATAAATTTACTAATATGTAGCCTACTGAAGCTCCCTGAAAAATATTTTAATGAAAATCATACAGATGTTGTCCTCTTAAAACTTTATTAAAATAAGATGGAATACAATTATATAAACAAAGAAACAACCAGGTAGTGCAGTTTTAAATTTATTTGGTAAAAGTAATAGGTTTTCCAAAATATCTGTCCATAGGATAGTGAAAGGCTTTTGCTATTTTCAAACTACATTGGTTCTTATCTTTATATTTGAGGAAGATGAAACTCTTAACATGTCAAATTTTATCAATTAGTTTCACATTTTGCCTTATAATTTAAAAGTGACTTCCATTGTCACTGAGGTATCTATCAAAAACACGTCTATAAATATCCTTTGCTCATTTTCTTGAAACGAGGTATGAAAGAATATTGTCATTCTTTACAATTTCATAAAAATAATAGTCAAGTTTTTTTTTTTTCTGAGAAAAGAACTACTATATCCATGCTTGCTTTTTATAGTTTGGTTTTGGTTAAACAACATAATAGATTAAATAAACTACGTTGTGATATAATGATAGCCAGTTTAATATATTAATAATATGCTAGATTTTCTCACGTACCTATAAGGAAAACATGTGCCCAAATACTCAAAATTAAATGGATATTTAAAATGACAATGATAGATGGCCAGATTAAATGAGTTAACTCCAATCTTAATAAAATTCCATTTTTTGCTATAATGGTTATGTTATTAGAATAGAAAATGCATTTTAAGTCCAGATAGCCCCAACATTGCATTTGTTTCCTGTATTTTGCTTTAGACACAGCCTATATTTTACTAGTATTATAACACCCAAGAAGCTGTCTTTAAGTATAAAATAAAAAGCATTCCAATCTGTGTTATCTCTACAATTAAATCTCTGGGGGAAAGAGTTCTAGCAAAAAAGGGCCATGTTTGTAGTAATTTGAAAATGAACCATGCTAGATGAGGTATGAAATGGGACAAATCTTAACATTTATATGTTTATTTTTCCTTTCTTCTGAAGATTCTTAGCGAATAACTCTATTCCTATGAGACAAAGCAGAATTTATAATAACTGAATTACATTGTAGAAAATGATGTACTTGGGGTTTTAATATTTTAATATTTTTGTTTTGAAGCAAATCTTGTGATTTTTCTACTTGTTATGAGTCAAAAATTTTGAGACACTAATAGGGGGTAGTGGTTAAATGATTTTTATAGTCTTCTTTATTCCTGATTAAAATAAAAGTATAAACAATTTTCAGCTATTATTCATAATGCTGTCCACCATCTCTGCTTGGTAGGGGCAAATTCAATAGTCCATGAATCCTTGGAGCCAAGCTGTGGTAGTTTTAGTATGTTGGAGGCAGACAAATTAGGGAGAGGGTGGTTTACAATCTCCACTTGCCTGAATAATTGAATACAACGTGATAGTTTATATTTATAACTTGTCTATGGTCTAAGAGTGCAGTGGTTAGAGGTGAAGCAGGGGATAGAATTTATCTATCATTTACTGCAAAGTCTTCAAACAATTTTTAAACAGAGTAACAGACCTTTTCTCAAATGGATTTAAGGAGAATTATGTAGTCCATTAAGTGAAAAATCTAAAATCCCAGAGACATATACATAATATTCAACTTTTCTGAGTGAAAACTTGTACATATCTTAAAGAAAAAGGGAGAACTCCTTTTTAGGGAACTTTTGTAATTTTTAAAAATATTCCCTTTTCCTATATGGTGGGAAACATTATGTGACAAAACCAGAAATTAAGGTTCCCCCTAAATCTCCCATAGAAGCACCAAACTAGAAAATGAAAGCTGGCCAAGGTGGTGGCTTACGCCTGTAATCCCAGCACTTTGGGAGGCCAAGGCGGGCAGATCACAAGGTCAGGAGATCGAGACAGTCTTGGCCACCATGGTGAAACCCCGTCTCTACTAAAATACAAAACATTAGCCAGCCATGGTGGTGTGTGCCTGTAACCCTAGCTACTTGGGAGGCTGAGGCAGGAGAATCACTTGAACCCAGGAGGTGGAGGTTGCAGTAAGTTGAGATCACGCCACTGCACTCCAGCCTGGCAACAGAGCAAGACTCCATCTAAAAAATAAACAAATAAATAAATAAATAAAAATAAAAGCTGAGCCAAAAGATCAGTTGAACCTCTATTAAGTCTGGGATACATTTTATCATATTTAGAAATCATTTCACATATAAATCATATGTAAAGTGACATATTTAAGCTATCAGAAATATTAAAATCACAGATAAGTTTCTAATTTATTCTGTACATAATAAAATATTACAGATGGAGAGAAAAAATATGTACATTCAAGGATCATACATTTTTCATGACTCCACATGATTCAAGTGACTGATATTTACAGAATTTTTAATAGCAAAGACAATTCACAAAAAGGTTAAATTCATAAGACTAGATGCAGCTTGTCAAACAGGATGAACAAAAACATCTAGTAATCCAAAGTAAGAAAAGAAGGTGAAGTTTAAATGGACAGCAGAACACTTGAATTAAATCAGCATATCTCTCTGTGAATCTAATGAGCTTACATTACGAGTATTCTTCGATTCACTCCAGCAACCCAAAATTGCTTAAGCATTCAGCCAAGCAGTAATTTTATTTGAAATTACCTAGACTTTATGTGTGCTGAATGACCATGGCTTGGATTTTTATTTGTGTTGAATTAACAAAGTTGACCTTCCCAGATATTAGCACTCTGTTTAAACTTACCTTTATATAACAAATTCCACATTTCTCTCTAAATAAGCTGCATAGCCTTAACAGTTACAGTAATACTCGAAGTCTCATCAGCTTCACTCAAGACAAGTCATTAGAATATTCACTCTTATAGGCATGCTACCTCCACCCCCTTTTCTTAACGCACATATTTATATATATATTTATATGGCGCCCTTGATGTTCAGACCCATCCTTATGAGATCCGTAGCCATGACAGGATGTGAGACCATGTATCCTATGGAAGGTCCAGTCTTGACCAACCTGTCACCGAGGACTCTAACAAACTTCTGTACTTTTATCATGAGGAATAAGGGTAAATCTGTGAAACTTCAGTCATATTTCAGTCAATTGTAAGGAAGAATTCTAAAATGTTAGCCATTCAACATGCCTCAGAAAGTATGATTGTCCTCACTAGAATTTTCAGATAGAAGGTGAATGGCCATTTTGTCTTAGATGTCAAAGAGATTTTTATTCATCCACTGAGGGTGATACAGGTAACTGTAAAAGTTTCTTGAAGTCTAGATTATATTTCATAATATTTAGCTCTAATTCTTAAAGAAAAAAATCTTATCCTCAGTTGTCACAGAAAGAGCATCTAACAGATGTGGGCAGCTAGATTGCCTGTCAGAATGTATATTTGAACTGGCATGCTTTATAAGAGTGCACCTTGGATAAAGTCCTATGATGTAAAGACAACAGACAGGTTGGAGTGGCTAAGCCTGTGAATAGAAAACAGCACTAAATAATCTCCACTGTAGATGTTCCATCTTGGGCAGAAGTCCAAGGTCTTCATCAACCAATCTATAAAATGAACGGATTGGACGTTATTTTATTCATCAAATATGTCTGGAATGTTCATTATATTTCAAGTCCTGCAGATACAAAATGTAAAGATATAATCTTTAAAGTACTTCTGGTCAAGCAAGTAGAGCCAGGTGAGGAATGGCATCTCAAGGAGGGCTTCCTGGAGGAGGTGAACTCTGAGTCTGAAAAAGACAGGGATTGAGTCAGGGAGCATATTGAAAACACGACTGTTATGAATCCAAGCTGGAAAAGTCTTGGTGGGTGAAAATGTGTGTGACGGAGTTAGAGTAAAGGGGAGAAATGATGAGAGGCTCCTTTGAAATTTCAGCTCCCCTGAATGTATTTCTATGCCATTGACTTAAAAAAAAAGTTTTAATTTTCCACTCAGTATGATTTTCTTCAGGATAAAAACCATACTTCTTTCTTTCTTTCTTTCTTTTTTTTTTTTTGAGAGGGAGTCTCGCTCTGTCGCCCAGGCTGGAGTGCAGTGGCGCGATCTCAGCTCACTGCAAGCTCCGCCTCCTTGGTTCACGCCATTCTCCTGCCTCAGCCTTCCCAATAGCTGGGACTACAGGCACCCGCCACCACACTCAGCTAATTTTTTTGTATTTTCAGTAGAGACGGGGTTTCACCGTGTTAAACAAGATGGTCTCGATTTCCTGACCTCGTGATCCTACGTGCCTCGGCCTCCCAAAGGGCTGAGATTACAGGCGTGAGCCACCGCCCCCGGCAATAAAAACCACATTTCGATGTTGTTCTTTTCACTCTACCTCCCTAAACCTCCACCTTACTACTACCACTTAGAGTGACTGATAATCACAGACTCTCAATAAATAGGTTGGTGAATGAATGCTATACTCCTTTTTCCCTAGGCAAGGATGCAAAGTTAAAATTGAGTCAGCGGTCTCTAGGCAATTAACTGCTCATTGGTCTTTTGCATAAACAGGTTTTGGCCTCTTGACCTCTACCCAACCCTGTAAAGTTTCCATAGCTTCCCTCTAATCCCTCCCAAGTCCATACCTCACAAAGGTCTAAGTCGACAACTGATATAATTAAGGGACCTCACAGTAAAATGAGTCTTTATATGTGAAAAATACAGTCTTGCATCCCCCAGCCTACGGGAGGCAGCACTGGTACTCAGAGCAGTAATGAGGCAATATTTGGAAGCCTGAAAAATGAAGAATCCAAATGAAATCAAAGCTAGTTGGTAAGCCTGTTTTATCAAGCAGTCCCGTATCTTTGGATTTTTTCTGCAGGCTCACTACATCTGCTTTACGTTGCTGCCATGTTTTACACATAATTGTTCATTGTTCCCATGCTTACTCATTGCTCAGTAAATTGCTGGCACTAACTTCAGAGAAGTCATGGGCCAAGCGTGGTGGCTCACGCTTGTAATCCCAGCACTTTGGGAGGCCGAGGCAGCGGATCACCTGAGATCAGGAGTTTGAGACCAACCTGGCCAACATGGTGAAACCCCACCCTACTAAAAATACGAAAAGTAGCTGGGTGTGGTGGTGGGTGCCTGTAATTTCAGCTACTTGGGGGACGAGGCAGGAGAATCACTTGAACCTGGAAGGTGGAGATTGCAGTGAGCCGAGATCGTGCCATTGCACTCCAGCCTGGGCAACAAAAATGAAACTCTGTCACAAAAAAGGAAAAAACAAAAAAGTCATGTACAGGAACTATCCAGCAGTCAGGCTAAGGTAGGTATAATACATGGGGCATGAGATTTGCTATTGAGTATTTCTGTGCCAAGGGCATTAATGAATGAGTGTCTTTAAATGGATACTTGACAAACAATCGCATAATTTTATTCATTTCAGAGCTAGGGAGCATAAGTATTACTCAAAAATTAACACACACTATGTTTTCATCCAGCACAAGGAGTAGCAAATTCCCCATGTGCCAAGCGAGAAAGAAATCTTTCATCAGCCCTGCTAAGGGCTATGTCTTTGAGGATAGTCATTCTTCCTTTGGCTCCAATTCATCCTGATGGCTTAAATATGAGGTCAGGTTCAAAGAGTCTAAATCAGGTGAAATGATTTCCTTTTGAGTGGAGGCAGGTGGAGAATAGAGTTATCTTTCCCATCACTAGAATATATTGATTTGGCACTAGAAAGAAGAGAAGTAAAACAAATGGGCTCTATATGTGACTCCTATTAAGAAACATTTACATAATTCAAGCTAGCAAGGAAAAATGTCACCTATCAGAGGATATGCTTTTGGAAAAAGGGAAATAATAACATTGAGATCTCTTTACTGGAGACTTTCAAGTAAAATATGCCTCATGTCTACAGAAAATATATAATGGCATTAGTAATGAAAAACTCATATATAATGTAAGTTATCATTTTGAGAAAGCCAGCTACTACTTTTGCATTTCCTCAATAAATTGTCACATTGCATGCATTTGAATTCTTGCAAGACAATTTTCTCATTACTAATAGATAAGAAAATTACAGTACCTTTTACTTATAAGTCACTAGATATTAGTGAAGATTCCCTTGAACTTCCTCTGTCCTCAGTATAATAAACATTGAAAGGCATTTTCATATAGAGATTATTACATCAACTTTAAAGTCATGCAGAGCTGGGTTTAAAGTTTGGCTCCACTAACGTATCATTACAAGTGACAGAAAACATGATTTAAACTAGCTTGAGCAAGTAATAGGAATTTGTTCATATAATTAAAATATTTCAGGGGAATCTGAATTCAGGTAGAGCTGAATTCAAGGATCAAATTGTATGATCAGAACTGAATTTCTCCCCATCTCTTGGCATGATCTTCTCTCTTCCATGCCATGATTTTTATTTGTTTGTTGGGAGATGGCTATAGCTCCATCTTCTCTCAGGAGCAATCATAGGGATGTTCAGCCAGGAAGACAGTGGGCTTGTAGAACAAAGCTTGAAAAACAGGTGCCCTAAAAATTGATGGTTATTATTAGAAATGTGATAAATACATTCTTGGTCATGAAAATGCCATTTTCCATCCCACAATAATTTACTGTGTGATCTTGGGCAACTTATTTAGCCCACCCAAGCCTCAATTTCAGTTGTAAAATGGAAGTGATATTAAGTACTTTCTAAGGCATCTAAAGTTTAAACAAATTTTTGAAAACTGTTTCTAAAGCTCTTGGTGGAATACATGACAAATAATAAGTGGGAAATAAAGCTGCTAAAAAAATCCAAAAAGAAGTATGAGTAGGCAAAGGGGGTTCTGATCCCAGGCTCTGATCACAGGAGTGATGGTCCTTCTAAAGCGGAACTACATTTCTGTGACAAAAATGCATTTGAAAGTTTGTGACTAAGTGCATGGAATAGCATAAACTTGCCAAACAAAATTACACCAGCATTTATGAGAGACGCAGTATATTTGGCAGAGAGAAATAAAAAGGAAAAATATCTATGTTCTTGCTATATGAAAAATGCATCATTTGTTATAATCCTTCCACCTACAGAGCAAAAAGAGACAGTCAAGGACAAAAACATAGCTTCATGCATATGCATCACTTGGCTATAAAGCATTGGTAAAATTTCCTTATATCTGTTAGGATCTTCAGCCTGTTAGCTCAAAGAATACCCAGTGGGCTAGACTAGATGATGAAATCGATGAAAGAAAGACAGAGAGAGAGAGAGAGAGAGAGAGAGGAAGAGAGGAGAAGAGAGAAAGAAAAAAGAAGGATGAAGAAAGTATAAACCAGGGATGTGTGCATTAGATATTAATGCTGGCAAATATGTGGGGCTCCATATCTTCCTGGAAACATGCTAATGATCTTATTCTGACTTCCTCACAAGCAATATGAATTTCCAGGAGGGCAACAAGGGATAGTTGCCTTGATTCAGAAAATAGTTGAGGGTAAAATACTGATTCTAAAACTCTCTTTCTAATAGTCCTGTCAGTCCAGAACTCAGGGCAGATTTTCTGCAGACAGAGTAGACTATGGGAAAGAAATGTAATGGTTCCCCTATTACTTCAGCTATACTCATATAGTAAAGACAGGACAAAAAGTACAACAGGGAAAGTCAATTGATTTGCTATGATAAGCATGGCATTATCTTCTTTTTCATTTCTGTCTCAGAGTCCCATCAGGCACAATTTACATTTTAGAAGATGGCATTTAATATACATGTGTGTTTTTTGCTACAGGGATATTTGAATTCATCAGCACACTATTTGCCTTAGTCTGTTTGAGCTGCTATAACAAAAATAACATAGACTGGGTGGCTTATAAATGACAGAAATTTATTTATCACAGAGGTTGGAAACTCCAAATCAAGGAGCTGGCAATTTGGTGTATGATGAGGGCCTGCCTGGATTGTCACATGGCAAAAAGTGTCATGCACTTCCATGTGAAGAGACCACCAAACAGGCTTTGTATGAGGAATAAAGCTTTTTACTCACCTGGGTGTAGGCGGACTGAGTCTGAAAAAGGAGTCAGCAAAGGGAGATAGGCGTGGGGCAGCTTTATAGGATTTGGGTAGGTAGTGGAAAAATCACAGTTAAAAGGAGTTGTTCTCTTGTGGGAAGGGGCGGGGGTTACAAGGTACTCAGTGGAGAGGTTCTGAGACTCATTGTCTAGGAGAAGGAATGTCACAAGGTTAATTGATCAGTTAGGGTGGGACAGAAACAAATCTCGGTGGAATGTCATCAGTTAAGGCAGGAACTGACTATTTTCACTTCTTTTGTGATTCTTCAGTTGCTTGAGGCCATCTAGATGTATATGTGCAGGTCACAGGGGATATGATGGCTTAGCTTGGGCTCAGAGGCCAGAATAAAAGGACTAGGGAGTCTTGTGGGGTCTCTTTTATAAAGGCATTATCCCATTCATGATGTCTCCATTCTCATGACTAATCACCTCCTAAAGGCCTCACCTCCTAATACCATCACTATTGGAGATTAGGTTTCAATATGTGAATTTTGGGGGGATATAAACTATAAGTCCATTGCATTGTCATGATCAAGGGTGGAGCAACTTGGAATCAATAGTTATCAAGAATTACATACTGTATTGAATATGTCCAAGTGATTGTGTTTTCAGAAAAAGAAGTTCAAGAAAGAGTAATTAAGAACTGTAGTCATTTATAATGACAAATGAGGACTGGTTGATAAACCCATCTAACATCTAAATTCTGGCTTAGAATATTAATTGTTGAGGAATTACATGAACGGAGCTACTAGCAAATACGTTTTACCTCTTACTAACCATGATGGCTGATTTGGGGTATCAACTTAACTGGATTAAGGGATACTTGGGTAGCTGGAAAGGCACTAAATATTCTCAGTGCTTCCATAGGCACTGAGCCTGTCCCTCTTCTGTTAAAAATAAGCCAGGTGGTTTGGCATTAGATTAGAAGATTGAGCTGCCCTAGGTGTGTCTGTGAGGGTGTTTCAAAAAGAGATTGGCATTTGAGTCAATGGACAGAGTAGAGTAGATCTGCCCTTCCTGTGGGGCAGGTATCATTTAATCAGCCAGCTAGAATGGAACAAAAAGGTAGAGGAAAGGAGAATTCTTGCTGTCTCTTCCAGAACCTGAACACCCTTATTCCACCCTTGGACAACAGAATTCCATATCCTCCATGCTTTGTTTGAGACTTACACCTGTGCTGCCTCCTCTCTGAAAAACCCACTTCCCCTGGGGTTCAGGGGCCTTGGGCTTTAGACTGAGAGTTCACCATCAACTTCCTTGGTCCTGAGGCCTTTGAACTTGAACCGAGTCACACTACTGGCTGGCTTTTCTAGTTCTCAAACTTGCATATGGCCTATCCTGGGACTTCTCAGCCTCTATAATCAAATGAACCAATTCCCCTAATAAATCCCTTCTGGTCTATGTCTCTCTGTCTCTCTCCATATATATATATACACGTATATATACACACACATATATATACACGTATATACACACACGTATATATACACGTATATACACACATATATATACACACATATATACATATATATACATATGTATATATGTGTGTATATATATGATTGAATCATATATGATTGGATCGGGGGGCAGTTTTCCTCATGCTGTTCTCATGATAGTGAGGGAGTTCTCATGAGAGCTGATGGTTTTAAATAAGGCACTCTCTGGTTCTCACTGACACTCCTGCAGCCTTGTGAAGAAGTTGCCTGCTTCCCCTTCCACCATGATTGTAAGTTTCCTGAGGCCTCCTAGCCATGCTTCCTGTTAAACCTGCAGAACTGTGAGTCAATTAAACCTTGTTCCTTATAATTGCCCTGTCTCAGGTAGTATTCTTTATAGCAGTGTGAGAATGGACTAATACATCACTGGTATTATATAACCACCAAATACATTGTTTTCTTTATGCTTTAAATAGTCAGTTATCTTTTAGTGATTAAAAGTAAGAAAGTAATGGCTTTTATTTTTATCTTTAACTTTACCTTTTCCAGTGCTTTCATATTCTTTGTGTAGCTCACATTCCCATTTGTTATACTATTTCTTATGCCTGAAGACATTTATTTATTTCTTGCATTGCAGGTATGCTTGCATTGAGTCTCTCAGCTTTTGTTTTTCCAATAATTATTTACGTTGCCATTATTAAAATATATATTTGCTACATATTGAAATCTGGATGAGATTTTTTCCCTCAGAACATAAAGATATTGCTCTTTTTTTCTGACTTGTATAGTTTCTAATGAAAAGTATGCTATAATTCTTACTTTTGTTCCTCTGTATCTAGTAATGCTTTTTTTTTTTTTTAATTATACTTTAAGTTCTAGGGTACATGTGCACAACGTGCAAGTTTGTTACCTATATATACATGTGCCATGTTGGTGTGCTGCACCCATTAACTCATCATTTACATTAGGTATATCTCCTAATGTTATCCCTCTCCCTTACCCCCTCCCCACAATAGGACCCAGTGTGTGATGCTCCCCTTCCTGTGTCCAAGTGATCTCATTATTCAAATCCCAACTATGAGTGAGAACATGTGGTATTTGGTTTTCTGTTCTTGCGATAGTTTGCTGAGAATGATGATTTCCAGCTGCATCCATGTCCCTAAAAAGGACACGAATTCATCCTTTTTTATGGCTGCATAGTATTCCATGGTATATATGTGCCACATTTTCTTACTCTGTATACCTTCAAGGTACTCTCTTTATTTCTGATGTTCAGAAGTTTGACTATAATGTATCTAGGTGATGTTTGCTTTGGTTTAGTTTATTTTTTTTTTAATTGTTTATTCTGCTAGAGATTTCTAAGCTTCTTGAATATATGGTCCATTTTTCTTTCACTAGCTTTGAAAATTCTTGGCCAATGCCTCTTCAAATATTCCTCTGTGCTGTCCTTTTGATTCTGTCTTGTTATTTGTGGATTTTAATCACATCTATGTTAAAGTCTTTGGTATTGTCCCACAGCTATCTGTGCCTCACTGGCTTCCAATTCCTCTAGTTCTCAGCTTCTGTTATTTTGTACCCAGTATATGGCCTGATATGCCAGGGTATTTTTTCTCAGTGTTTCCAATTTCCTCAGCTTTCAGTAGTTTCTGAATGTTTGTGCCACAGAAAGGACATTTTCTCACTCTTTCTTCATTGATAGATTGTTGAGCTCGCGGTGGTATGGCAAAGATGTTTTCAGTTTTACTTGTTCGCTTTAATACTGTGCAGGGCTTGTGATCCTGGGCCTTGGATAAACGGTCTTTTAAGAACCCCTGCCCCTCCTCTACTTGGCAGTTAGACTCTACCTATGTATTTGTTGGGTCTTGGACAGGAGAGCTTCCTGCTCCTTCCCCAATTGTAGCCAATTTCTATTTGGTGTCCATGAAGGAGGCTGGACCAAGTGATTTTTCTGCTCCTCCGCTGGGGCAGAGGGCCTCTGCTTCTACCCTTGCCTAGAAGCAGTGGATTTTTTTTTTTTTTGAGACAGAGTTTTGCTCTTGTTCCCCAAGCTGGAGTGCAAGGCACAATCTTGGCTCACTGCAACCTGTGCCTCTCAGGTACAAGCGATTCTCCTTTCTCAGCCTCCCAAGTAGCTTGGATTACAGGTATGCACCACCATACCTGGCTAATTTCTTTCTTTTTCTATATATATTTAGCAGAGATGGGGTTCTACCATGTTAATCAGGCTGGTTGCAAACTCCTGACCTCAGGTGATCCACCCGACTTGGCCTCCCAAAGTGCTAGGATTACAAGTGTGCACCACTGCACCCAGCCACGAAGCAGTGTGTCTTTATCTGGGTCCTAGGGTTGGGGGGATTTAAATCCCTTCTAAGACCTTTGTGTTTTTATTTTGTATGAGAATAATGCCCAGAAAAGCAGTTGATGTTTGATGCCTGACCCAGGCAGCAGTTGAAAACTATTTGTGCACCTGCCTCACGAGGAGGCAATTTTACAACCTCTTGCTTTTTTTGTGGGCATTGGGTGGAGGCCTATGAAAAAGACCTTTCTAGTGAACATGGCCCCCACTTCTGACTGGAGGTCTCAACTATTCTGAGTTTATCTGCTAACCCTTGTTAGTTGACCTACTTGTTACATAGCTCTAAAGGATGTTATAGTTTGTTGCAGAGGATATAACCATTGCCATGAATGCACAGGGAACCTGGGAGAGCTTACCTTATGCCCTAGAGCTCAAAGAGAAATATGTTGCTTATTTAAAATTAATATAGTTTAAGACACCAATTTTCGAAGTTTTCAGCAGCATAAACACTTTTCTGTAAGAAATTTTAAGTGGAACCCCCAAAACCAGGAGTAATTTGCAAAGTCAAAGTTATAATTGATTTTTTAAAGTGATTTCAACACTGCAAAAGCAATAGATGAGAGGTTTTTTTAGTTAAGTCATAGAAAATCCTTGGTCCTTTTACCATGATTTGAGCAAAGATTTGGGATATCAGTCTAGTCAATCTGTTTATTTGAATTCTCCGGCACAGAGAGAAGAAACCTTATGTCCTCCTTATTATTCTTAGGCAGTGACTACAAGATCTCAGAAGTCTTGCCTTAAGTCTGTATTTGATTCTAGGTAAGTTTGCTTGATAGTCCAATTAACTATTTCATCTTTTCTGGTTATCAGTTGCCAGAACTGCATCCCCAAATGATAGTGAGGTTTTTACTAATGTCAAATAATCACTGTTAATACTAATTTTCTTCAAATCCTACTTTCTGTAACCACTGTTGGTCCCAATTGCTATTAGTCAATTTTTGAATTTTAAATGACATAACCAAGGCTAGGTAGTTTCAACAACAACAACAAAAAAACACATGCATGTGTAGATTCTATGTCATAACGGAAAATCAAGTCTGAGGACAATGTAAGGAAAAACATTGACAACATAGACAGAATCCAGTGAAGACCCACTGCTGCCTCCCAAAGACACAGTCCCTAGAATATATCTGTTTATTCTGAGCACTTGATGTTTAGACTTCAGCTTCTTCTCTCATTTGACCTCATGTCAGAATGGTACCTGCTTCTTCACATCATCTACTTTTGAATCAATGTCTCATAAAGGTGCATCTGAATGGCACAGGCTGGGTTACATATATGACTGAAGGGAGGCTGGAGAAGTGATTGTGGACTTTCTGCCTTAGGGATAACAAAACCAGGGACAAAAACTCTCTTTTTTTAACATCCCTAGAAGGGATGTTAAAAAGATTTTAGGTAGACAAAAAAGCATACTTGTCTCCTGTAGATATCATTTTCTAGCACAAAATTATTACTCAAAATTATGTATTTTGATTATGAATTTCTTGTACAATTCTCCCTACCCTTATCCCAGAAGTTTGTATTGACTTTTCTGTTTCTTCTTGAGAAAAGATAAATAGGACAATAATAAATGTTATCTCTAAAATTGTTCACCATCCTCATCATATTATTTGTTGCAGTGAGAATACTTTTTTCCTAAGAATATTCTTCTTGAAATCCTAAGAACTCCCCCATAAAGTGTAGACTAGTTATTTTTCAGGTTTACTGCCCAGCTGTCTTCCTCAGATTTCTTTCCATTTGCTCTTTTGCTTGAATTGTCTTATTTCTTGCATTCCATGTATCTTCTTTCTTGAATTTCCTTTGTTTTCAGAATGCATTCTTCTTTTCTCAGAAAGAGTGCATGGGGAAAAACTTTATGACTAAAAATAATTTCACTTTTCTCTTGTAATTGATTAAAAGCTGGGCTATGTATAGAATTCTAGATTCAAAGTTATTTTACCTCAGAGCTATGAAGCATTGGTTCATTTTCTTCCAGCATTTAATTACGAAAACACTGATTGTAATTATTGTATTGATTATGATGATTCTTCTAATTTCTTTGGGGTTAAGTTGTTTATATAACTAGGTAATAACATTGTTGGCTATCAAGCTATGATATTTTAACCACTGAAATAGAATTTTATTGGATGTAAGAAACATAAGTGAAGATAAACTATACAACTCTTTTGTTAGCAAGTATGTTGAATTGTCTCAAGATGAGAAAGACAAATAGAATGCAAAAAATGAAAACAGGAGAATGTTGTATATTGATTTCCCATACTTTTTACCATCTACACTCTTATAGCCCCTTACACTCTATTTCCATTCGAGATACAACCATTCCTCCATCTTTGAGCACAAAATAGTAGTATCTTCCACAACAAATAGAGAACCTGTTCAATTTCTTTCAGTTAGAGCCAGTGCTAAGTGAATAATTCTGTGCCATCCAGGGTTCAACTAGAGAAGCAGAACCAGCAAGATATATTTTATATAGATATGCATATCTGTATATATACATATGTGTCTTTGATACTGATAATTGACTGACACAATAATGAGGACTGGTTAAGCAGTCTTTTCAAAGCTATGTCTCTGTATCTTATGTTGGAGCTTGAAGTCCACAGGCAAGGAATCAGGAAGGGAAGATTGGAAGTATGTTGGCAGCCCCACAAGGATGAACTTAAATGCATGTCCATTCTTGTTGCCTCTGACCTTGGTTAAAAGGGTATCCTGCAAAGGTCTTTATCTCAGAGCTAAATACCTAGGGGTCTGGCCCAGGGGTCAAAAAACTGAAGATGAATCCAGAAAAGGCTAAACAACTGCAGATCCAGATGCTGCTTTATGCCATTGAAATGATACAGCAGATCAGCAACACCATAGGTCAGCTATCAAATGTCACTTCCTTCCCTAGGTCTTCCAAATCTTGCAAGAATCTCCTTTGTGCTTCGCCCTGATTGGAAATGCATAAAAAAGGGAATTCTGGGTAATCCAGTTCAACCTAGCTAAGTGACACTTTAAAATGTCATCATAGTCCCCCCAAAGTAATTTTTAAAAAATTTGTTTTATCCTAAAATTTTATTAACTAAAAGTAGGAAAAAAAAGTCTTTGACAATTCTCTCAGGAACTTCTGGTGGCCATCAATATGATTTCACCATATGCCTAACAGAGTGAATGAAACTAAAACCTGGAGGTAATTGAGTGGTAAGGTTTTTTAAAATACAGAATTATTTTGGTTGCCTAAATGTTTTCCAAAGGGAATCCTTTTTTGTTTAATCCTACTTCTATACCAGATACTTTTGAATCATACAACTCTCATTGAACAAAACCATGATGTTAGCATATACAAAGTTTTTCTTGTTATTTGCAGAAGTGACATCTTTTGATTGATCTAAAAGTGTAATCACACTATTATTGGATAATTTAAAATCGCTTTAAATTATAATATGTCTAGTTAAGATAGAAGTCCTGATTTCTCTTGCTCTAATGGTGTCATAAGCACCAAGACTTTATAGAAGCATTAATAATCAAACTCACGTCTTGGTCTTGTCAACATAATCAAAGACTAAAAAAGTGATTTAAAGCTGAAAGCAATGGTCAGAACAGTTCTGGACTCATTCTGCTACTGCTCATATAGCCTTTACATGGTGCTCCAAACGTATAATCCAAAATGGAAGGCAAATGAGATTCAGCTGGTCTCAAAGAGACACAGGGAACTTGATGAAAGCATTGCAAAACCCAGTGGACCCGTCTATCACAAATTGTAAGCCATGTTTTAAAATTAAAACAAAGGGCCTGGCAGAGAAATTGCCAAAATGCTGTTCTTTAATAATGAGACAGAACTGATAGTTTGTTCAATTTACCCATCAATTTGTCCAGAAGCTTTTGTTGGGAAGGAAAATTGTTTGAATGCTAATCACTTTATACTCTAAAGGTGCCTAAATCTCCAGCCAGAGTGTATCATGAAGAGATTAAAATGTTCTTATTTTGGGCTGGGTGCGGTGGCTTACGCCTGTAATTCCAGCACTTTGTGAGGCCAAGGCGGGTGGATCACCTGAGGTCAGGAGTTCAAGACCAGCCTGAACAACAGGGTGAAACCCTATCTCTACTAAAAATACGAAAATTAGCCGGGTGTGGTGGCAGGCACCTGTAATCCCAGCTACTCGGGAGGCTGAGGCGGGAGAATCGCTTGAACCCAGGAGGCAAAGTTGCAGTGAGCCGAGATCGCACCACTGCACTCCACCCGGGGAAACAGAGCAAGACGGTGCCAAAAAAAAAAAAAAAAAAAAAAAGTTCTTATTTTTGTAGAGATTGAATTTACAGCAATGAGTTTAGAAAACTAAAATGTGTGTGTGTGTGTGTGTAAAATTTCCTGTGGTTAAAGCTGTTATTAAGAAATACCCTAGGTATCAACATGATCATTTTAAAGCTCTGGTTTGTCACATCTTGCATGGTTTTGATGTCACAAAAAAATAGTTTTTCTCTAATTCTGAGTATTATTATTTTCAAAGAAGCCAGATTTAGATAAATTTAATCATACAAAATACCTCATATGCTCTTATCAAAGTGATTTAATTGCTCAATCTCTCAAGACATAGCTATTTTAGTTGGTGTTATGAAGCTAAGTTTCTTGGAAAGCCTCCTTGAATCTTCTAAAATACTAACTAATGTGTTCAGTTAAAGGAAACTGAGAGAGCAAACTAGGTATTGAGTCTCATTTAAAATATCTTGCTGATGAGGCGATATCTGCGCTCCCATGTTCATTGCAGTATTATTCACAACAGCCAAGATATGGAAACAACTTAGGTGTTCCTCATCAGATAAATAAAGAAAATGTGATGTATAATTACACAATAAAATGCTATTCAGCCTTGAAAAGGGAGAAATCCTGTCATTTGCAACAAGATGAACAAACATGGAGAGCATCATGCAAAGTGAAATAAGCCAGGCACAGGAAGGCGAATACTGCCGGATCTCACTTACACGTGGAATCTAAACAATTTTAACTCAAGGAAGTAGAGACTAGAATGAAGATTACCAAAGTCTAGGGAGAGTCTGAAGTGGGAGAAGGGAAGATGTTGATCAAAGGGTAAAACAGGAAAAATAAATTTTAGTGAGTTATTGCACAAATGGTGACTGTAATAAATAATAATGCATTGTATATTCCAAATTGCCAAAAGAGTAGATTTTAAATGTACCCCCCAAAATAAGTATATAATGTATGGATTTTTTAATTAGCCTGCTTTAATGATTCTATATTGTAAACATATATCAAAACATCCCATTGCAACCCCATAAATATATTATTGTTATTTTTCAATTAAAAATAAGTTTTAAAATTAAAAAAGAATACATTAAGTGGTTTAAAATTAGTTTGAAAGCCCCCCCAAAAGAGAACTAGCATATTTAGCCCCATTAGACTAATTACAAATTATATGTATGGTATTTGCTTCAATATTTTTATGGATGACTCTTTTTAAGCCAATGATTCAAGTGGCTCTTAGGTTTCTAGTGGTAGTTCAAGATTTCACAAAAGATAATTCAAATTCCACAAAGAACCTTTATATTATTAAAAATGTATTTAAAAACAGAGATGTATTATGTACCACAATTTAGCTTATTAAAGACCATCAAGGATGCTAATTTTATGTCAGATTTCTTCATATTTATGCAGTTTTCAAGAAGAAAAATCTTTTCTTGCTAATCCTATTTAACTGAAGAATATCCTAAGATCTCAAAAAAAACTGCTAAAAATATTTTACCATAACCACCTACTTGCTGATGTAAATGGGATTTAGATGCATGTATTAGATTTAACTATTGCCCAAAACTCCAAATTTTAAGTGCCTGTGTTCATCAAAAAAACCAAACTTAGTATTTTTACTTTTTAATAAGTAAATAATTGTGCATTTAGCCCCAAGTAGCAAAATTATATTAATAAATATCAAATGTTAAGTGGTTGCACAGATCTGTAGTCCCAGCTACTCAGGAGGTGAAGGTGGGAGGATTGCATGAGTGAGCCTGGGAGGTTGAGGTTGCAGTAAGCTGTGATCATGCCTCTACACTCCAGCCTGGGCAACAGCGTGAGATTCTATCTCAAATTTTTTAAAAAAAGAAGAAGTCTAGGACTCTAAAATTTCATAAAAATACTATGTAAATCCATCTATATCCTACTTGAAAGAATAAATCTAAATAAAATGATATAAACATTTTGAAAAAAACAAGATACAAAAATATATGTCATAAGCAAGCACAATAAAATCTGTAATGATAATTATATCAGATAAAATAAAATTCAAGGTGGAGAGTTTATACTGATAGAAAAGCAGAGTTTATATTGATAAAAAAAAAAAAACAATTCTTGAAGAGAAGAGAGTCGTGAGCACATCAGTTACATCTGAGAATGGCACCTGATGAGGTTCTATGTGGATCCCATGAGAAAGCCGTCATTTGAATTAATGCTATAATACAGACGTGCCACAACTTGCTCTAAAAGCACTCCAATCAACACTGCTCTTTCTGCTATTCATTAAACAAAGCCAACCATACTTTTGTTTTAGGGCCTTTACACCCAGTTTCTCTGTCTGAAATTTTCTTACCCCACATATCCTATGATATATTCTATTACCTTATTCAAGTCAATGCTGAAATGTGACTTCATCAGAGAAAGTTGTTCCTGAACACTCTGTGTTACATAGCAGCCTCTCTACCCCTCACCCTTGCCCTGCTTCTACTGTCTAGATCCTGTAGCATAAGCTGATATTGTATGTTTATTTCTTTATTCATCTATTTGTCTATCTCATCCCGATAGAAATGATGCCTCATGAGGGAAGGAACTTAATTCTTTGGTCATTTCTTTATTGCCATCCCTAGAAGAATATCTGAATAAGCAAAAAAAGAAGTGCAAGTGTGTCAGCTGTAGAGTTTTTTCACTGAAGAACTGGAAGGAGACTGAGTCCAGTCGCTCATGCTTAACTCCAGCGCTTTGGGAGGCCATGGCAGAATTGCTTGAGACCAGAAGTTTGAGACCAGCCTAGGAAACATACTAAGAACTTGTCTATACAAAAATAATAATAATATTTTTAAATAGTAGGTCCTATAACAAATACCTAAAAATGTGGAAGTGGTTTTGGATTTGGATTATGGATAAAGGCTGGAAGGATTTTGAGGCACTTTATAGAAAAAAAAACTTTATTGTCTTGAGGAGACTGTTGGTAAAGATAATAACATTAAAGGTGCTTCGCTGAGGTCTCAGATGGAAACGAATATGTTACCAGAAACTTGAGGAAAGACAATCCTTATTATAAAGGCACAAAGAACATGGCTGAATTGTGTTGTAGTGTTTTGTAGAAAGTGAATGTGTAGACATTTCTAAGCAAAGTGTTGAAAGTATGGTCTGGTTTTTCCTTACTGTTTATAGTAAAATATGAGAAGACAGCTAAATTGAATAAGAAATTGTATAAGAAATTGGTAAGCAAAAAGGAACTAGAACTTGAAGACTTGAAAAATTCTCAGCCTATACATGTTATACAAAAATGAGAAAACACATTCTATAGAGAATATCCAGGGTATGGTTGGACGATCCTTTGCTGAAGAGATTAGGCATGTGACTCACAGATCCAATCAACTAACTCAGCAGAAGCCAGGAATAGAGATGAATTAATCAGGAAAGATCTGTAAATGATCCACTTATCTGATGGACCGGACCCCATGAATTGCATGGGAGGCCAATAGGTTTCTGAAAATTTTATACAAGCAGAAATGCTGGTAGAGTAAACTGAGATGAGCAGAGACAGGATAAAATGAATGAAGGCTGCCAGACTTCTAGAATTCTACAGGAAATAAATGGGCCAATAACACTAACATGAATTGTCCTTCAAGAAAAGAGAACAATGACCTGGAAGTTGATTCAGAGCATGTCAGGGCTGCCACTGCTACCACGGCTCAGAGTGCACAAGCCTGTGTATGGGACCATCTCCTGCTTGGTTCCAGAGAATGGGGTCATCTCCTTGGGTTCAGAGGGATTGGCCCTCTGCTCAGAGCAGAAAGGGTGGGATTGCCAACATGGCAGGCCTGGAAAGTGGGGTTACCACTACTGTGGGCCTGTAGGACAGAGCATGACGCAAAAGAGGATTATTTTCAAGCCTTAAAAATTTAATGCAATTTGCCTTGTTAGATTTCAGACTCGTCTGGAAACTGTGATCCTTTTCCTCCTTCCTATGCCTTCCTTTTGGAATGGGAATGTTTATCCTATGCCTGTCCCACCATTTTATTTTGGAAGCAGCTAACTTGTTTGGTTTCACAAGTTCACAACTAGAGAGGAATTTTTCCTCCAGATGAATGATACCTCCAATCTCACGCATACCTGTGTTAGGTGATATTTAGATGAGATTGATGCTGGAATTGGTTAAGACTCTTAGGGATGTTGGGATGACATTAATATATTTGCATGTGAAGGACACAAATTAGAGGATATAGAGGGTGAAATGTTATAGGTTGAATTGTGTTCCAAAATTCATATGTTGAAGTCCTGACCCTCAGTGCCCTGGGGTATGATTTTATTTGGAGATAGGATCTTTACAGAGGTAATGGAAGTTAAAAGGAGGTCATTGGGATGAGCTCTAATACAATATGACTGTGTCTATATAGAAAATGGAGATTTGGATACAGATATACACAGATATGTATAGAGAGAAGATAATATGAAGATACAGAGAGAATATCATGTGAACATGAAGACAGCCATCTACAAGCCAAGGAGAGGGACCCGGAACAGATCCTTCCCTCACAGCTCTCAGAAAGAGTTTACCCTCCCAACACCTTGATTTCAGACTTCAGCCTCCAGAACTTTGAGACAACATGTTTCTGTTATTTAAGCGACCCAGTTTATGATACTTTGTTGTAATAGCCTTAGCAACTATTATAGTAGAAATGTAAAGGATTTGATCATATTAATTACACATTAAATAATAGATGTCACATGTAAAATACACTAAGGTTAAATACTTATCATACATAAATAATGCCTGCATATCAATAAGCCAAAAGAAAATGACTTAACAAAAAAATGGGCAAAGACACTTAAGTAATTCACAAAAGGAGTAAAAATAGTTTATATTCATATGCAATGATATTCTACTTTACCAGAAATCAGAGAATACAAATTAACACAGCAATATATTTCCGATTCATAAAAATTAAAATGAGTATTGTGAGGATGGTATGTGAGAATTAAGCATAGGAATTTTAACACAATTACTGATAGCAATTACATTTGTGCAGTGTGTTTTGGAATTATATATTGAAATAAGGGTTGTACATATTATTTTGATCACAGAGGTCCAATTTTGGAATATGCTTCATAAAAAATCTATATATACCTACATATACATTTTCTTAATAAAAATATTCTACACATATGTATAAAGATATTCATTATAGGATTGATTATATTAGTAAGACATTAGTAACAACTTAGATGTTAATCAGTAGGGGAATTATTAAATGAATTAAGACACCTTCGTAAAAATGCATACAGTAGTGAAATGAGATCTAGATGCTCTGAAATGGAGAGACTGCTAAGTCACCATGTCAACAATAAAAAGACATTTAAGTAGCATGATTTTACTTAGGTAGAAATTTCCATTTTTTAAAAAAAGGTAACATATATTTGTATGAATGCATACAAAATGTCTGAAAGGGTGCACATTAAACTTGAAAAAGTGGTTAAGGGTCCATGGAATGGGATTAGAGAGGAGTTTGGTAAAGGAGAATCCCTACATGTTACTCTAAATCCTATAATTATATTTTATTTATATTATTATTGTACATTCATTATTTTTAAGTCTATGAACAACATAGAAATCTGTACCATATTTCTCATTATGATATCCCTGGGCCCAGGAAAGTATATAACAAATAATAAATATCAAATAAATGTTTTGGATTCAATATATAGGAGAAAGAAAGAAAGAGGCAAACATAAATCTTGAAACAAAATTATTTAGAATGAGCTTCCAAAGGCAAAAAAGAAAAAAATACATAAAGAATAAGAGATATTTTAATAGGAGAAGGGAAAGAAAAAGGTTTAACATGATTACGTCTTGGAAATCTGTTTTGTTGCTCTGGGTAGAGGGATACAAATCAGAAAAATCAGATTAGAAATGAATCTTGCTTTTGTATCTGTACTAATGGATGTGGGATAAAGCAGCATATGGAGAAATATAATTATACTAGAATTTTTACAGCTAGTTTTAAGTGTGTTCTTTCCACATAGGTGATTTGAATGTATTAAAATTCTTTGACAGTTTTCTGGCCAATTGATTCACATATGAAGACTTTCTTTCTCTGGTGATCTATTTTTATTCAAAGAATAAATTTTTATTATATAAATGAATGGAACAGAAATAGAATCTAGGAGATTCTACAAAGCAATTGGTAAAAGTAATATCATCTAAAATTAAGCAGTTCTCGAATGAAAACTGAGCTGGAGCTTATATTCCTACTTGCATTGTCAGTGGGTCAAGACGACGATATAGCTCCTGTGCTTACTAAACACAGTGAACTCTTCATGTTCTTCACTTTTGTGACTCATATTAAAATAGGCAGATTAATCATATCTTTGATGAATTATATGTGGTATAATAATCAAGCTTATATTACATCACTTTGGTTCGTATTTTTAAAAGTTTTGTTGTAAGATTTACTATCTTCCTTTGAGTGACATCTGACACACTAGGATTAATAATTGAGTTTTCTATTTCTTTAAAATGTATTTTAATAAAAATTTTAGTGTGCAACTTAAAGAATAATCTCAGGAATCTTATCAACATTTTTTAAATGAAGAAGAAAGACAAGATAAATGATAAAATGTCAGCTATTTATACCACTTAATGAGAATTTGAGTTATTATTCAGTCTATTAAATCTCTTATAAAGACCCCTAAAAGCAATTTGATCCAAATTTGTTAGTTTAATATTCTTGCCTGGAAGATTTTTTAAAACTGAATAAAATTTATCTTGAAGTTTGTCACCTTTAATTTTATATTTTCTCCTTTTTTCAAGGCAGTGTAAAGTAGAAGATTTCAAATTATTCTAATAGTCAAGCATCTTCAAGTAGTCAGCTTTTCAATCTTATTTATAAGATCAAGTGTCCTTTAATTTGCAGCATCCATTATCTTTCTAAACATCAAAGAGTACAAATAACTTTTTTATATTAATGGAACATATAGGAACAGATAGTACAGGATTAACTTCTTCCAATTTAGGTCAATTTTAGAACACTTTGATAGACTTTACCACTGGTTTGACATGGTGTAATGTTTTCTAAATGTTTAAATAGTTGTTATTTTATTTCTAGAGAATAAAAATTTTTGTTACATATCCTACAGGAAAATTTCTATTTCATGTATGAAATTATTTGATTATTTTCTCAATGTCATATGTGGTAGAATAAAAATTCCTAAAGTTCACATCTTCTCATATTTTACTTTTTGAATGAAACCCTTTGAGTTTCTTTATCAACTTAGCTGGTAGCTATTGCCCTCAGCAGCCGCCACAGGCCAGGACCAAAGAGCACCAGCAGGGCTTCCATGTGCCTGTGCCACTTAGGGCAGCCTTGCCATCAGGGGCTGGAATGCAGACACAGCTTCAGTGACACAACCACAATGTTAAAAGTTTTAAGAGGTTGTTTTTGTTGTTTTTTTTTCTTCTAACTTTTAAGTTCAGGAGTGCATGTGCAAGATGTGCAGGTGTGTTACATAGGTAAATGTGTGCCATGGTGGTTTCCTGCACCGATCATCCCATTACCTACGTATTAAGCCCAGCATCCATTAGCTGTTCTTGATGTTCTCCTTCCTCCCATCCCCAACCCTCCAATAGGCCCCAATGTGTGTTGTCCCCCTCCACGTGTCCATGTGTTCTCATCATCCAGCTGCCACTCATAAGTGAGAACATGTATTTAGTTTTCTGTTCCTGAGTTAGTTTGCTGAGGAAAATGGCTTCCAGCTCTGTCCACGTCCTGGCAAAGGACGCGATCTTATTCCTTTTTATGGATGCATAGTATTCTATGATGTATATGTAACACATTTTCTTTATCCAGTGTCTCATTGATGGGCATTTACGTTGGTTTCATATTTTTGCTATTGTGAATATTGCTGCAATGAACATACACATGCATGTATCTTTATAACAGAATGATTTACATTCCTTTGGGTATATACGAAAAATTGGTACAATGGTATTTCTGCCTCTAGATCTTTGAGGAATCACCACACTGTCTTCCACAATTGTTGAACCAATTTACACTCCCACCAACAGTGTAAAAGCATTCCCTTTTCTCCACAACCTCGCCAGCATCTGTTGTTTGTTGACTTTTCAGTAATAACCATTCTGAATGGTGTGAGATAGTATCACATTGGGATTTTGATTTGCATTTCTCTAGTAATCAGTGATATTGAGCTTTTTTTTTTCACATTTCTTGGTTGCATGTATGTCTTCTTTTGAGAAGTGTCTGTTCATGCCCTTTGCCCACTTTGTAATTTTTTTTTTTTCTTGTAAGTTTGTTTAAGTTCCTTGTAGATGCTGGATGTTATGGCCCACGTGTCAGTTTATGAGTTTTTAAGACTTACAGGCCCTGGGGGGAGTCACAGCACACCTGTAGGCCACAAACACAGAGGTCAGGGAGCATAGGTAGGAAGAGAGAGCCAATGCCTTTCCTAGTAGGTTGGTGCATGAGTAATTGCAGTTTTTGCCATTAAAAGTGATGGGGAAAACTGCAGTTACTTGTGCACCAAACAAATAGGCCCAGGACATTTTCCAAATAGGTTTCCCGTGGGGAATATTAATCGGTGGGTTTAAAACAAGGAGGCATGAGTTCCAGGAAGTCACACACTGACTGAGAGGTAGTCACTGTGCACAGCCCATGTGAGGTGTGAGGGTCAGCGGGGCCAGTCAAGCAGGCTGCACCTAGCTGTTTTCTAGCAAAGTGGTTACTAGGAAGCAGTTGTATATGGATCTACTGTATTGAGGAACTGAGGGAAGAGGAGTGTGTTGTGTAGAACTGGAAACCGTCAAGGGTGACTAAGCCCTGTTCCCGGTATAAGAAAACCCAACTTATATTTATGTATGTTTGTATGCACTTATTTTTAATTTTATGGGAACACAGAACATGTGTATATTTATGAGGCACATGACGCATTTTGATACAGGCATACAATGTATAATAAACACATCAAGATAAATGTGGTGTCCATCACCTCAAGCATTCCTCATTCTTTTGTGCTAAGGACATTCCAATTGTACTCCCTCAGTTATTCTAAAATGTACAGTGAATTATTGCTGACTGTAGTCACCATGTTGTGCTGTAAAATACTAAATCTTATCTAACATATTTAAAATGGATGCCAAGACAACATAACGTTATAAGCATTCACTACACTTACATGTTAATGTAATGTCAGTCATGAGTTATAATCCAATGATGGCATCCCCAATAAGTCAGACTTCAGTAGGGGGAATAGAAGGCACTCAAGGTACTTAAGCCGAAAGAGGTTTAATATAAGATATTAAAATATCATCAAAAGAACTCAAAGATCTGGCTCTAAGCTAGACCTCCAAGGACGACTCCCAAAATAATAAAAACTCACCGTAGTGTTTCTACCTCTGACATCAACTAGCAAACCAGAAGCTGTTTCTTTTCAAAGGAGAAATACAATAGTATTTGGTGAGTTCTGTGGCTTAGTTCCAAAAGTGAAGGGTGTGATTCTCTTATTGAAGATTTCAAGGTTCTTTATACAATGTCCTAATCTACCATAGAAACATCAAGGGTGACTATATCTATTTGGTCATAAAAATTTGTTATGTAATAGCATATCTGCTTGACTGGCAGCTTAAATCAGCTACCTTGAGCCCCATTCTTTTTTTTTTTTTTTTTTTTTTTTTGAGACGGAGTCTTGCTCTGTCGCCCAGGCTGGGGTGCAGTGGCCGGATCTCAGGTCACTGCAAGCTCCGCCTCCCGGGTTTACGCCATTCTCTTGCCTCAGCCTCCCAAGTAGCTGGGACTACAGGCGCCCGCCACCTCGCCCAGCTAGGTTTTTGTATTTTTTAGTAGAGATGGGGTTTCACCGTGTTAGCCAGGATGGTCTCGATCTCCTGACTTCGTGATCCGCCCGTCTCGGCCTCCCAAAGTGCTGGGATTACAGGCTTGAGCCACCGCGCCTGGCCTTCTTGAGCCCCAGTCTAAGCCAGTTGCCTATAGGTTACTTAGTAAATGATCAGAGCAGCACCCTTAAATATAATGTATGCAGCATCCAAAACCCAGAAATGCCTCCCAACACCAGTGGGTCATGAATGTGCAGCCAACTGTGTTTCACTGTGAAATGAGTATACTGATAATGTGCTTGTGTATTTCACCAAGGTAGCAGGCACCTATATTTTCATTGAGTTACCTTCCACATTCTAATGCACTTGTATCTTTCTAAGACAACTGGGATAGCAAATACTTCTGGCCCACTAGGTCCATGTGGCATTCTGACATCAACATTGGAAACATCATTGTGATGATCTGTAGTATGGTAAGACAATGAAGATCTTCTTGAGTTTATTATACAGAACTGCAGATTTGACACTGCCTGAGGTAAACCAGTATAGGCATCCTACTTCTAGTGGTGGTGAAAACAAATTGGTTTGCTCCAGTGAAGAGACAGCACCTGGATAGATAGCTGCAATTGTCGTCATCACCTGATTATGCTTCCAGCAATCTACTACATAGTGGTGGCACTAATTCCCTTAAGGATGTGCTGAAAGTTAAGGAAATTCTTCCAGTTACTAAGTGTATTTTTCCATTCTACATTCACAAACAGGGGAAATAGCAAGAAAATGAGTTTCTAGACCCAGAGAGTCACAAGGGGATAAAGTTTCATCAAATCTCCGTTTATCACCATACCCTCATAAGCCCCAGTCATACCTGAGAGCCAAAGTGGAACACTGTGTCTCCAGAGACTTGTGTACTGTGAAGGACTGAGAGCATGAGTACTCAAAATATTTGATTATTTTTCTTTCTTTAAGGTACAAAAACCATGGGAAATAGCTACAGATTCCTTTGGGAAAGACTAGGAGGAATATTTAAAGTATATACTTGAAGAATGATGTCATGGAACTTTCTCAAGAATATTTGATTTCCAGTTTATTTAAGCATTGCTGGGTCTATACTGATTCAGGTCTGGGATTTTGCTCTCCATTGTGGCGGCTTAAATTGTGACTCTATTCTTCACACTCATACAGGTTATATTAAGCAAATAAGGACTTAGTTGTTCATCTGAACAAATAAAGTCAGGGGAGTATATATTATAAAGTTAATCTTAAACATTCCTGTCTCTTAAATGTATTAATACCCATGTTATAACCAAAACAATCTGGCATCTTAATGGCTTCTAAATCTAGGTTTCAGTCAACAGAGCAAGCAGTTACCCTCAGCTTCTCAAACCGCACATCAAAAGTACCACCAAAATTTTCTGTTGTAGGAATCACTCCATCTGCCATAGCCTTACTCTCAGTAGCTACTTTGTTGCCAATGACATCAAGTTATAATTTTAAGGTATTGTTTTGTCATCATGTGGCATGGACTAGTAGTATTCTTATTTCCTATTTTAATAGAGACATCACTGCCTTTAATTCTAAGTTAGGTAAAGGATCTAAGATTCCTATCCTTGTAGTTTTGTTGCAAGGAACCTCTTCTGGCTCCAAATACTCTTATCAGTAAAGTCTCTGTGCATGAAATAGAAAAGATTTTAGGTATTAAGCAGGAAATAGGGTGTAATTAGGTGCTTAGAATGATCGGAAAAGCTGGGGGAATGGGATCTAAGATGAGTCTCTACATACGACTTTCAGAGCAATGCAGAAATGACCCACTGAGAGATGCTGTTTACTAGATCACCTTTAAAACTATTGGTTCAACACACTTCCACATTATGATTTAGGGACTAGAAGATAAAATCAAAGCTCCAACAACTCTGCTTATACCTCCTAAATTACCTTTGGACAACCAGAAAACTACAGAACAGTGAATGGAAAATAGCTGAAGAAAAACCTTATGCTTTCATGATTTTATCAGAAAAAATAGACAAAGAAGAGTAAGAGAAGCTTTGCTTCTGTGTACCTCTATCTGCCAAATTTTATGTATGTAAAAGTTAATTTCCACACAACTGTAGCTGCAAAGAATTCTGAAAAATGTCGATTTTAGATTTCTGGTCTCTGAAGTAGAGTAATGTACTCTGGAAGATGGTTGAAATGAAGATTAAGTAAGCTAAGTCATGGTACCTAATACATATCTTCAGATAGAAATTTGAAACATAATTAAATGATGTCTGTAGAAAGATAATGTTAACATAAACAGCTAGGAGTCTGTTTAGAAATGTATGGCTATGTGCCTAATGTCACAGCTCCAAAATGTATGA
This sequence comes from Piliocolobus tephrosceles, assembly GCF_002776525.5. NCBI lineage: Eukaryota > Metazoa > Chordata > Mammalia > Primates > Cercopithecidae > Piliocolobus > Piliocolobus tephrosceles. The sequence continues at coordinate 159,564,524 of NC_045437.1, forward strand.
AACAAATACTAAAAAAATTGGAGGAAGACATAGTTCAACAATAGTTGTTGGAGACTTCAGTCTCCACTTTCAAAGATGGATAGAACAACTAGGGAAAAGTCAACAAGGAAACAGAAGACTTGAACAGGATTAGGAGCCAAGGAGATCTAACAGACACCTATAGGACACACTATCTCAAAACAGCAGAATACCTATTCTTCTCAAGTGCACATGGAACATTCTGCAGAAGAGATAATATGATGAAACACAAAACAAATGTATGGAAATTGAAAAGGTTTGAAATCATGCAAAGGATGTGAATATTCTCTGACTACAGTAGATTTAAATTAGAAGCCAATAGCAGAAAGACATTTGGAAAAATAACAAATTTGTGAAACTTAAACAACACACTGCTACCTGACCCATTAACTAAGTATGAAATCACAAAGAAAATTAGAAAATATTTAAAAGTATTTTTAAAGAGTAATTCAAAAGGAAATGAAGACACAACATAGCAAATTTATGGGACATAGCTAAAATAGTGCTCAGAACAAAATATCTGCAGACATCTATATTTTTTAAAAAAAGATAAGATATAAAATTAAATGTACTAACCTATCATTTAAGACACTGGAAAAAGACAAGTAAGCTAAACTTAAAGCAAGAATGAAAGGAAATATTAAAAATTAGAGCAGAAATTAGCAATATAAAGTATGGAAAAATAAAAGAGAAAAATCAACAAACCCAAAAGTTAGTAGTTTAGAAAGATCAACAAAATTGACAAATATTTAGCTAAACCAACCAAGAAAAAGAAAGGGAACACTCAAATTATTAAATCAGGAGTTAAAGAGCAGACATTACAATGTACTTTACAGAAATTTAAAAGATTATTGAAAAATACTATGAAAAATTATATACCAACAAAGTAGACACACTAAATGGAATGGACAAATAGATAAAAATGCATACAGTACCAAAATTGACTCAAGAAAAAATAATTTGAATAAGCATATAATAAACAGATTGAATTAATAATATTATATTAAAACTTCCCACAAAGAAAGCCCAGGCTCAGATAACCTCTCTGGTAAATTTAATGAATCATTTGAAGAAAAATTAATTATAATTCTTCATAAACCCTTCAAAATGTGGAAGACAAAGGAACACTTCTCAACTCATTTTATGCAGTCAATATTAACCTGAAACAAAACTACTCAAAAACAGCACACACATGGCCAGATGTAGTGGTTCATGCCTGTGATCCCAGCACTTTGGGAGGCCGAGGTGGGTGGATCACTTGTGGTCAGGAATTTGAAACCAGCCTGGCTAATATGGTGAAACCCCATCTCTAAGAAAAATACAAAAATTAGCTGAGTATGGTAGTGCATGCCTGTAATCCCAGCTGCTCGGGAGGCTGAGGCAGGAGAATTGCTTGAACCAGGGAGGCAGAGGTTGCAGTGAGCAGAGATTGAGCCTGTACGCTCCAGCCTGGGTGACAAAGTGAGACTCCATCTGAAAAAAAAAAGAAAAATTAGTACACACACACAAACCCCTAAACTATCGACCAGTATCCCCTATGAATATACATGAGAAAATCTTCCTATAAAATACTAGTAAAGCAAACCCAGCAATATTTTAAAAGATTTCATACTATGACCAAGGTAGATTTAATTAACATCTAAAAATCGTGTAATGCAATATACCTTATCAATAGAATAAAAGACAAAAAGTGCATCTTCTCAATGATGCAAAAAAAAAAAAAAAACAAATCGCATTCTATCGTAAAATGGTTTTATGATAGAAACTGTCAAAAGGTTGGAATAGAGGGGGAACTTCTTCACTTGATAAAGAGTCTGTACAAAAAGCCCAGAGTGAACATCATTCTTGATGAAAAAATACTGAGTGCTTTTCTCCTAAGATCAGGAACAAGACAGGAATGTCCACTCTAGTCAGCTTTGTGCTGAAGGTTCTAACCAAGCAATTTGTCAAGAAAATGAATTCAAAGGCATTCCTATTTGAAAGGAAACAGTAACTACCTGTATTTGCAGATAAAATGATCTGGTATATAGAAAATCCTAAGAAATTCTCTAAAAATGTATTAGAACTAATAAGTTCAGAAAGGTTGTAGTATAAAAGATCAATATTCAAAAGTTTATTGCATTTTATACCTTCTTAGTGAACAATCAAGCAAGAAATTAACAAAAATATTTACTGTAGCATCAAAACGAATAAAATATGTAGAAATAAATTTAATAAAGGCATGCAAAACTTAAAATTTGAATTTGTCTAATAAATTACTGATGTAAAATGAGAGTTCCTTGAAAACCTCTAGATTCAGTTGCCTGCAGAAAGTCAGGCTGGGCCTTAATCATAAAATATGCAAAATTCCACTTTTAGACATTTAATCTTGCAGACTATTGGAACTATACACTCTGAATTTCTGCAAACGCAAAATCTGTGCCTTCATATTGAGAACACATTAATTCAGTTGAATTCAACCCGCTGAATTTTATTTAAAACAATATTTTTAAAAATCCACTGAATAGCAGATGTCTAATTTGGCTAATTTTTTTTTTTTACTCCCAAGTAAGTTGTTTTTTTCCCCTGGATGATATAATGCCAAATTATAATACCTAGCTGTAGGCAAGTTTTGACTGAAAGAGATAGATTTTATTCATTGTTTCTAGCTCATTTCTCTTAGCCATAGCCTTATTGCTTTTAAACTCATAGGATACTATAATACAAATAATAGTTCAACAAAAAGTTTTTGTTGAGGAAATCATAGTGTAGGTGCAATAAAAACGGTTACATCAAATCCTAGCTTAAAATTATTCTAACTGCATGAGTCAACTAAAATGAGTTTTAGCATCTAAAAATTTTACAGCACATTCAAGTCTCTTTCCTCTATTATGCAGAAAGTAAATTATAGGGAAAACCACTAAAAATAAAACCTATTCCCTTAAGCTAGCTAATTATGAAAAGGGACTTACTATGGGACATTTAGTTGTATCCAAAATGAGTAAGAGCATGGAGCATGGAGGTGCAACCTAGCAAGGGGAAGCAGAAGAGGGCTATAATAGCTGATACTACAATGTATCAAGGAAAATAATTTGAAGATGATTCATAAAGCTTTCAAAGTAGACAAATGGTCCCATATATGCCATTACCCATAAGAGCAACTATTTCCACTTCTGACAGCTTAGAGATCAGGCAGGAGTTGATAGGGGCCATCAGCAATTACTTGTTTGATTCTGTTGTACCTGCATCATTAAGCCAATAAAAGAAACCGAAGGTAGTTACGGGTAGAAATCAATTTTTCGCTGTTTCATTTTAAGCGTGTTATTGGCTAAGGTGTCAGTATTGCACTGCATCTAGATTTTTCACTGCATTTAGTAGATTCTGTAATTAAAATTACACTTTTAAAGGATTTATAATTAAATATCTTAATTTTATTATGTATTATGAAATACTAGAGTTTGTTATGAATCTTTCCCCCATTGCTGAGATTTCTGCGGAACTCATATTTTGCTATTGGGGAAATGACCTCTTCTTCCCACAGTTTAGCTATTTAGAGCTATTGAAAGCTAAACAGATAACTAGAAGTTATAGGTGATTTCTAGCCATGAAATAACCTTATTTGACCATGAGAGAATTATTTTCTATACTGTTTATTTAACATTTGCCATAATTCCTTATATGTTTAAATATTTTCTTGATTATCATATTATATCTTTCAAAACTTGTCGGCAGGAATTCTTAGTTCTCTTTTCCTACATCCCACAAGCGCATCTAACATCACATGCAATCTTAGATTACTGAAGATGAAGAGGATTATCTCATCCAATCCCTTCACACCATAAATGAGCAGACTGAGGTGCAGTGGTTTGGATAATCTTCTCAAGGTCACAGAGTTAATTAACAACACATTTAGGGCGAAAACCTATTCCAGTGCTCTCTCTACTGTGCTGCACACACTGAAGCTAGAGAGTCATCCCCATGTATTCAGCGATGATCCTTTGTGTGACGGAGATGCTTCTCAGGAGAGCACACAGGGATTATGATGACGTTCACATTTTGCAGCTGATCCTCGTAAAGGCTGTTGTTCATTCTGTAACAAGAGCTTGCAATTCAGCCACATTTTTGATAGAGGTGATATATTACCAACAATCTAAATATATTCTTTATTTACTCCCTAGCGTTTATGGTCAAGGACTAAAGTAGACACTTGCCTACAGTAGCACTGTGAGAACCAACTACAAAATTCTAGAAAGACAAGTCAATCTCAGCAAGAGTTTTAGAATGTGGGAGGAAAGGTCTCTTTTGGTATGAAATCTGCATACCTCTTACCAACCTACATACCAACACTAAGTGAAAGCAGATATATATCTTTTCATTAAATTGTTAAGGCAGAACTTCATGTAACATAAAATCCCCCAAGACAGATTTTATTTCATTTCTTTTTTTTTAAGACAAAAGAGAATTCTTATTCCCTCTGAGGGCCCAGTAACACTTATTCAAATGACTCTTATAGAACTATAATCATAAACATGGAATACCAGAGTTAAAGTGTTTAGAACCGTGTATTAGGTGTTGACTGCCAGAATGACAGCGTGAGAAGCTTCACTGACCCACCTTTATTGAAACTGGTGAAATCAATTTTAAAAGATAACCGTTTAAAGCCTCTGGAAATGGTTGTAAGGATAAACAGCATACGGAGAAACAGCAATGAAAGAAAATCTATTTTAAAAGGTGAGCATCTGTGGTATCTGAAGCAAGGCCATTCCCCTACTACCCCCTCCCAGCTCAGCAAGGTAAAGACTTCACTCCAGATTGCTGCAGCCAAAAGCACAGGGCTGCCTCTCCCCAAAACTCTGAGTCAGAAATCATTTATATATATATATATATATCTCGGGAAGAGTAGGACATCATCATTTCTCACGCTGCCCTCAGCTACCTGTTGCTGAGGCTAAGTCCTGTGTGTCGCTGAGAAACTGTTTCAGAGCCTCCACTCATAGAATGGAAGCTTTACATAGGGCATAGTGATCTGAGAAGCCTGAGGCCCTGATCATCTTTGCCCTTGTTCATGCCAGGAGAGGTAAAGGAAAGGACCTCTGGCTGCCCCCTAACCCCACTCCCGAAGCACTCAGTTCCTAGGGAAAGGTAGACACTTGGAGAAAAGCTTGCTATTGTCCCCTCTTCCAGCTCTAGAGCCATGGTTTACAGATTTTGCCTAGAGGGAAAAGTGGGCCATGAAACAGATAGTTGCTAATTTATTCTCAAAGAAATTGATTTCATTTGCGACGGAGCAGGGAGAAAGTCAAGCTTAAGGGCACTCTCAAAAACAGTGCAGGTTGTAGTAAAAGCATATTAGGAAGAGATTCAAGATACAAGCTAAAATGTAGGCTAGCTAGTTTGCAAGAGAGAACAGCTATAGACAACTAGATAGAAGAAAAAGACAGACATGCAAATTACCCTGATCTAATCACTATGTATTATATATATATCGCAACATTACTATATACGCCATAAATATGTGCAATCATTATGTGTCAATTTTTTTTAAAAAAGCAGATAGGTACAGGACACACAACAGCAACAGCAAATATTATTTTCAAGTTCACATAAAATATTGTCTAGAATAGACCATATGCTAGGCCATAAACTGAGGCTCAATATATTTCAAAGGATGCAAATAATATAAAGTATATTCTCCTACTGCTATGGAATGGAGTTAGAAATCAATAGCAAGAGGAAATCTGAGAACCTCATAAATATGTACAAATTAAACAACATGCTCCTAAATAACCAATAAGTCAAAAAATAAATCAAAAGGGAACTCAAACCTTAAACTATAAAAATCCTAGAAGAAAACCAGGAAATGCCATTCTGAACACTGCCCATGGCAAGTAATTTGTGACTTAGTCACAGAAAGCATGCAGCAAAAACAAAAATTGACAACTGGGGCCTAATTAAGCTAAAGAGCTTCTGCAAAGCAAAAGATACTGTCAACATAGTAAGCAGACAACCTACAGAATGGGAGAAAATATTCACAAACTGTGTATCCAACAAAAGCCCAATAGCCAAAAGCTATAGTAACTTAAACAAATCAACAAGCAAAAAACAAGTAACCCCATTAAACCATAGACAAAGTACATGAACAGACACTTATCAAAAGACACAAATGCAGCCAACAAGCATATGAAATAAATGCTCATCCTCACTAATCATTTGAGAAATGCAAATCAAAACCACAATGAAATATCATCTCACACCAGTGAGGATGGCTGTTGTTAAAAATTCTAAAAACAACAGATGCTGGGAAGGCTACAAAGAAAGGGAAACACTTACATACAGTTGGTCACAATGTAAGTAGTACTGCCACTGTGGGGAGCAGTTTGGAGATTTCTCAAAGTACTTAAAGCAGAACTACCATTCAACCCAGAAATCCCATTACAGGGTATCTATCCAAAGGAAAACAAATCATTCTACAAAAAGGATCCATGCGCTTGGTGTGTTCATTGCAGTGCCAGTTACAATAACAAGACATGGAATCAACCTAGGTACCCATGAATGGTGGATTAGATTAAGAAAAGGTGGTATGTATATACCATGGACTATTATACAGCCATAAAAAAGAAAGAAATCCTGTTTTTTGCAGCAACATGGATGCAGTTGGAGACCATTATGCTAAGCAAATTAATGCAGGAACAGAAAATCAAATACCACGTGCTCTCACTTCTAAGTGGGAGCCAAGCATTTAGTACACATAGATGTAAAGATAGAAACAATTGACACTGGGGACGACCGGAGTGGAGAGAGAAGGAGGGGATGGTGGGCTGAAAAACTACCTGTTTGGTACTATGCTCTCTATCTGAATGATGGGATCATCCATACCCCAAACCTCAGCATTGTGTAATATACCCATATAACAAACCTGCATACGCACCCACTGAATCTAAAATAAAAGTTGAAATGACTTTTAAAAAAACAGACAAAAACAGAAGGGAACTCAGAAAATTCTTTGAGATGAATTAAAACAAAGAGAATTAAAATAAATATACAACTTATAAAAACATATGGTATGCAGCTAATGCACTGCTTAGAGGAAAATGTAAAGCTGAAGATGCCTATATTAAGAAGAAAGAGCCAAATAAATAACTAACCTTCCACTTTAAGACACTGGAAAAAGAAGAGCCATCTAAACCTAAAACACACAGAAGAAAGGAAATAAAAAAAGTTAGAGCAGAAATTAATGAATTAGAGAATAAAAAAGCAATAGATAAATTAAACCAAAAGTTGATTTTCTAAAAAGATCAATAAAATTGACAAATCTTTAGCTAAATGGCTGATGAAAAAGATAGAAGACTCAAATTAGGGGACATTAATTCTGAACCTACAGAAATAAAAAGGGTTATAAATGAATACTATGATAACTGTATGTCAACCAGTTAGATAACTTACATAACCTAGAAAGACACATGCTAGCAAAACTGACTTGAGAAGAAATAGACAACCTGAGTGGAGATATATTATGTAAAGATATTAAAGTCGTAATAAAAAAAAAAAATACTATCCTCAAAGAAAAGCTCAGGATCAGGTGACTTCAAGCTGAATTCCACCAAGCATTTTTTTTTTTTTTTCAAAGTAGTACCAATTGTTCACAAACTCTTACCTAAAATAGAAGAAGGGGAAATACTTCCCACTCATTCTGTGAGGCCAGTATTACCCTGGTAACCAAACCAGGCAAAGACATCACAAGAAAACTAGAGACCAATATCTCTTATGACCGAAAATGCAGAAATCGTCTGCAAAATACTAGCTAACTGAATCCAGCAATATATAAAAAATAATTTTACATCATGACCATATAAGACCATTATTCCAGGAATGCAAGATTGGTTTAACAACTGAATATTAATGTAGTACATTCTATGAATGAATAAAAAGGGAGGAGCATATGATTCAGAAAAAGTATAGGATCATAGGTTCAGAAAAATCCAATACCATTTCATGATTTTTAAAAAATTCAACAACCTAGAAACTGAAGGAAACTTCTTTAACTGATAAAGAAGGTCTATGAAAAACCTCTGGCTAACATCATACTTAATTGTGAAAGACTGAATGGTTTCCCTATAATATCAGGAACAGGACAAAGACACCTGCTCTTGATACTTGTATTAAATATTGTACTATAAAGTCTAGCTAGGGAATTTAGGAAAGATAAATGAATATAAAGGCATTCATATTGGATAGGAGAAAGTAAAATTGTCTTGGTTCATAGATGACATGAAGTTGTAGATAGAAAATCCTAAGGAATGCACTAAAAACTATTATTACAATTAATTGATGAGTTCAGAAAGGTTACAAAATAAATCAATATACAAAAATTCTTATACACTTGCCATGAATAATCTGAAAATGACATTAAGAGAACAATTCTGTGTATAAAAGCATTCAAAAAATTAAAATACTTAGGGATAAATTTGACAAAGCTGTGAAAAATTCATATTCTGAAAACCACAAAATATGTAGAGAGGAATTAAAGGAGATCTAAATAATTGAATAAATATCCCATGTTCATGGATTGGAAGACTTAATATTGTTAAGAAGGGAACAGTCCCCAAACTGATCTGTAAATTTAATGCAATCTGTATCAAAATGACTTCTTTTAAAAATTAACAAGCTGGGCCAGGCGCGGTGGCTTAGGCCTGTAATCCAAGCACTTTGAGAGGCCAAGGCGGCCGGAACATGAGGTCAAGAGACTGAGACCATCCTGGCCAAAATAGTGAAAACTCATGACCTCATTAACCGGGCGTGGTAGCAGGCGCCTGTAGTCCCAGCTACTCAGGAGGCTGAGGCAGGAGAAAAGCTTGAACCTGGGAGGCAGAGCTTGCAGTGACTGCACTCCAACCTGGCAACAGAGCGAGACTCCATCTCAAAGAAAAAAAAAAAAAAAAAAGACAAGACAAGACAAGCTGACTCTAAAATTTCAAAAATTCCAAATAACTAAAATAATCTTGAATAGAAGAAGTAGGATGCCTAACATTTCCTGATTTGAAAACTCTCTACAAAGCAAAGTTTAGATAGTGTAGTATTGGTATAAGGACTTTGGGAGGCTGAGGCGGGTGGATCACCTGTTGTCAGGAGTTCAAGACTAGCCTGACCAACATGGTGAAACCCAGACAGGATAATTGTTTGAACCTGGGAGGTGAAGGTTGCAGTGAGCCGAGATCGCACCACTGCACTCCAGCCTGGGCGACAGAGTGAGCCTCCGCCTCAAAAAAACAAACAAACAACAACAACAAAAAAAACAGAACAAAAAACCCCACAAACAAACAAACAAAAACCCCAGAAAACAAAGATAATGGCTATGATAGATCAATGGAATGTAATTGAGAATATAGAAATAAATCTATTCATATATGCCTGATTTTTAGCAAGTGTGCCAAAATCATCCAAAGTGGAAAGAATAGTCTTTTTGACAAATGATGCTGGAACAACTGGATAGCCACTTGCAAAATCAATCAATCAAGTTGGGCCCTTTCCTTACACCATATACAAAAATTAATTCAAGATGGATCACAAGAGCAAAATGTAAGATGTAAAGCTATAAAATTTTCAGCATAAAGCGTAGGAGTGAACCTTCATGAATTTGATTTGGCAAAGGATCCTTAGATATTATATCAAAAGCATAAATAACGAAAAATACACTGAACTTCATCAAAATTAAAAACTTTCATGCATCCACAATCTAGTATTCAAAATCATATACTTGATAAAGATCTAGTACCGGAATACATAATTAACTCTTACAATTCAACAACAAAAATACCACCCAATTTAAAAATGAGCAAAAATTTGAATAGACATTTCTCCAAGGAATATATACAAATAGCCAGTAAGTACAGAAAAAAATGACAAACATCATTAGTTTCCAGGAAAATGCAAGTCAAAACCATAATGAGATGCCACTTTACATTTACTATGATGTTAATAAATATTAATGTATAATATTTATTTATCATATTAATAATATTTATCATATTAATAATATGATAAATAGATAATAAAGACTCCAAATCAGAAACTGATTATTCAGAGGAGGAATGACCCTAATTGAAATTCTGAAATTAAGCTAGTTTACTGAAAATAATGAGATTAACAATTAAGACACATTCTTCCCATTTCCTGTACCTGCTGACACCTCCAAAAAACAGATAAACAAAAAACCCAGCAGCATTCTTTATTTAGGAAAGCTAATAGCACCACTGCAAGGTTACTACTAATGAATTCAGCAGTAAACTTACTTTACCTTTGTAATGCTTAGTATCTCATTGGACCACATACTTTATTAAGTAGCACTTCAGACAGGATTTCTTATAGCAATAAAAGGCAGCACCATCTATCTAGACATGTAAACTAGATAATATCTCTAGTCTTGATCAAAGTTTTACGTACACTTGGATGTATAATAGGCATCTTAAACAACATGGATGATTTGAAATTCTTTATTCTTCCTTCCCTGTCTGAAAAACTTTTTTCTTCTAAGTTGTCCTCCTCTAAGGATATGATACTATCATCTCAGTTGTTCAACTAAAAACTGAGAAAGAGGGCTGTCCTTCTTGAACCCCCACATCTAATCCAACAACACATTCTTCCTTATTTACCCTCAAAATAACCCCAATTGTATTCATTTTCTCCATTTTCCACCAATGGCTCACTAGTCCAAATCACTATCATTGCTTCCCTTCTGAATTGCTGCAAGAGGATCTTGATGACTTTCCTGTTTTTAAAAAAAAAAAAAAAACTTTATGCTTTTCCATAGGCATTACATAAAGTTGAAACTGTTTAGCATGATCTACCAGGCCCTACACGATCCAGCCCTGCCCCTCCAACCGTCATTCCTTCCATGGCACCCTTCCTCATTCCTTTCCAAACAAAGTAGCCTTCTTTTTTCCTTAAAGACATTAGACTTGTTCTTCCATTAGGACATCTGCACTGCCTTTTTTTGGTTTGGTCTGGAAGGCTCCAATTCTATTTCCTTTTATGACTAGTTCCTTCTTGTTATTGAGGTTTCAGCTTACCACTTAACTACTCTTTGAGATGCTCTCTAGATAGCACCAATTTAAACATTTCTTCAGCAACTCTCTATGGCATCACAGTATTTTATTTTCCTCAAAGTACATGTGATTTTTATATTATTTTATTATTTCTTTATGTGTTTATGTGTCTTCTCCGCTGATATGTAAGCTTCACAAACTCAGGGACCTTGTTCATCTTGTTCACTGGTGTACCCCTAAGTACTACAACAGTACCCAACACATAGTAGTGTTTTCATAAATATTCTGAAAGAACAGCGCCTTGAAATTTTTTTGTACTCCAATCCCATCCTCAACCTTTCGTTAAGTCCTATTGATATTAATTTGCAATTAACTTATGAATCCATCAACTTTATCATCAATTTTTCATCAATTTTTTCATCTCCCTTGTCACTTTATCAAAATAAATGATCATTAATCTGTTAACTGGACCACTGATATAGACATCTATCAGAATTTCTGGTATCATCTTTTGTCCCTCTCCAATCTATTAACCACCCCGGTGACAGGGCAAGCCTTTCAAAACTATAATCCAATCATGTCACCTTCCTAATTAATACCATTCAGTGGCTTCCTATTGCTTTTAGACAAAGGTCAAAATTGTGAACATGAACTACAAAGCCGTGTGTTGTCTTAGTAATATACACCTCTCCAGTCTCATCTCTCCATTTTCTCTTTCACATTCTGTTCTGGCCACTCACACTCTTTTTTAATTACTCATCATATTATGCTTTTTGCCTACCACAGAGGCTTTGCACATGTTCTATCTGCCTGGAATGCCCTTCTAATCCCCATTTACATAGGTTTCAGATTTCTATCATGTTAAGTGCTTTAGGAATGCCTTGTCTGAGCCACAATTCAGGTCAGATTTCCACTCCTGGGTTATCAACAGGAACAGTGTTATAAAAAGAAAAAAAAAAGTATATAGTAAATACAAAAGAAATGAGATGAGATGTTTTTATCCACTTCAGGCTTCTTGGATCAGAATATAAAGGAGTAGGTTCCAGTCACCCTTATTTTCTAAGCAACCTCTTTATTTATTTCTGACCTCAGATTATGAAACTCTGGCTATATAAGGTTTCCAGGTACTTGTCAAAGTACTGTAAAGATTGACAATAAACTGCTCCCCAAACGTGGACATTCCACTTTGGATAGTTTCAGTTAATCTTTAGAAAGTTTAACTTTAGTACTGGATGCAATGGTGCATGCCACTAGTCCCAACTATTTAGGAGGTTGAGGCAGGAGGGTCACTTGAGGTCAGGAGTTTAAGACCAGCCTGAGCAACATAACAATACCCTCATCAGTAACAAAATAAAAAATAAAGTTAGCCAGTCTTGGTGGCATACACCTGTAGTTGTAGCTTCTGGGGAGGCTGAGGTGGGTAGATCACTTGAGCTCAGGAATTCAAGGCTGTCATGACACTGCACTCCAGCGTGGTCAATAAAGTGGGGCAGGGTGAGTTTAGAGCTTGAGTGAAAATGATTTTCCCCATCTTCTATCAATTGATGCTTACTCGATACCTCTGACACATAGAACAAATTAGAATGTAATGAAGCTCAGAATTGCTTTATTTTATTGAAAATTTATTTTACAGTTTTTGACTCATAATAAGCTTGCTTTTCAACAAATATTTTCTCCCCACTAATACTGATGCTAAGTAATACTGATGCTTAATGCACATGGACAGTTCTTTTTTGGGTTTTTGTTTTACTTAAGTGTGCTGTTCTTCAATTTTCACTATTATAATTAATTTTATTCCATTCAACCTGTTGTTCTAGAAAGAAACAGTTCTCGGATTCCTGACTTGCTACCCTTCAGCTTTATTTTATCTTCTATCTAATAACTTTGCCTTCCTGAAGTCATTAATGAAAGTGCTCAGTAAGAAGAGTCTAAATTGTAGACCTTTATTATGCCACTGAAGTCATTTCTTTATGTTAAATTCTTTCAATATTATCAACTGGTTACAAATTCACCTATTTACAATAAAATCTGTTCTGATCTGTCCCCATTTATCAATTTAGACAATATTTAACACTTCTCCAAAATCTTTTATGAATACATGTTATATTTTAACCCAACTAAAGTTTCTCAAAAAATAATGACAATCCTAAAAATAGTTTATGCTTTTTAAGCTCTTACCATGTATCAGGCAGCAACTCCAGTTGTTTTAAGTCTATGAAGTAAGTCTATTAAGTCTTAGACTTAATAGATTAAAGTAAACATTACTGCCACTGTTTTTACCCTTACACATATTATTTCTATTATTTTTTTCTTAGAACTTCCATAGTCTATTAATCTTATAACCTTGTTATTAAAAAATGTAGTTATTAAATTAAATTATTAAAATGTAGTTTTAATAATATAGTTATTAAAAAATGTAGTTATTGTGATATAACTTGTTTATTAAAAAAGTTATTAAAAATGTAGTTATTGTGATATAACTTGTTTAATGAGGACATGCTGGCTTTAATAATCACTAGTTTCTTTCCCAGTTGCTCACATATCAACCTTTTAATAATGTATCCTAAATTTTAGCCTGGAATAAAGGTAATGTTTTCTTGCTCAAATAACTTTTCTTATTCGAATGACTTTTTCCTACCTTTTTCGTTTCTGCATAGTCCCTTAGAGTTGCTTAGCATTATCAATGGGTGAAATGGACAATCCCTGGAATTCTGGCATCACATTACTAATCAAAATTTATCTATGTATTTGAAAGGCTGGAATAATTTATACTTCAATATAACATATAGACCACCAACTGAAATGTTGACTAATTTGTCCAAATAATTCATATTTATATTCTAAGGATGATTAAATTTCTCTATATACAGACATATGTGATTACCATAGTTTTTAACCATTATATTAAACTTATCTCGATCATAACACAAGACAGCATTTAGACATCCATTTAGTCTCTGTGAAAAGGTTGTATGTGATGGCTAACATTAGGAAGGGACCTTCATTTATCTGGTTTTGTTTTCTTGTGCAGAGTGACAATGCTTCTTTAATGTTCAGGCCTCTTTCTTCATTCCTTTCCTATTCCTCTCCATATAGAAAGTGTAGTATTTGTTGTTGGTTGGCAAGGGTATGACACCATTGATCCATGTTTAAAATTAACAAACCTCATCTATTAAACATCTGTAAGCATTGGGGATTAATCTTCTTTTATTTCTTCTCCACCCATTAAGGTCATCATCTCAGATCAGTATATTTGCTTAGCAGACCCAAAGTTTCCCTAGGGTGAGTTTTAGCAGGCCCTATGTTATGAAAACTAAAGCCAAATTCTCCAATTAGCTTTATCATTATTAAAACCAATATTTGATCCTCATCAGTATCTTTTCTATGTTTTATTTCTTAATTGTTTTAAATTCAGGACAGGAAAAAAGGTATGATTTATTGGTTTTCCCAATCCGGTACCTTTACCTCCTGCCTCTCCCTTTGTTCTCTTGGTTAGATTCTCAGGCACCTGCCATCCTACAGGCAGGCACCCAGGCAACCTGCTTCACTACATTATTCTGTGAGAAACTGTCACTGAATTTTCCAAATGGTTGTTCTAGGCTTCGTATGAAGGATCTACACATACACTGGCATCTAATTCTTACACTGATCATCCTCACAAATGAACATATCAAGAAGGGTTTGCTTAATTTATCATCTCTAAATCAAAACAGAAGTGGATTGAGTGCTACATACTAATCAACAGTCTTGTCTACTCCTGATATCTCCGTGAATGACATAGCAACATGTAATGAATGACGTAGCAACACATAATCCAAAAGAAATTGAATGTACTGTGTCTCTCTGTCTTTTATCTGTCTCTCTTTTACACACACACACACACACACACACACACAGAACTACTTCACTATTATAATGTCCTAATAATATAGATAATGGGCAAGAGTTATTTTTCTGAGCTGAAAAACCCCCCAACACCTATGAACACATTAGTCACTGCATTAGGCAACGGTCACTGATGTGAAGGAGATATGAGGATGAACTTTCTGGGAACCTGATAATAATATATTTCTTGATTTGATCTATGTGGTAGTTATACTGGTGTTGATCACTTAGTGAAATTTCGCCAACCTGTATAATTTATGACTTGTTCACTTTTCAGTATGCATGTCATACAACAAAAAAGTTTACTTTAAAAAGCCACACGGGAACCAATCAAATTAAACAACAAGAGCTCAAACAGCATATGAAATTAAAAATTGAGATTTAATTGCATCTTGGAATATCTTGACTTATGAAAAAATTGGAACTTCTATTTGTATTGGATATGTTTATATTCTCCACTCGAATAACATTGAGAAGCCCTACATACTTGCAGCATTTATATCTGACAAAACATTAAACGTAATCATAAATGGTGGCAAATTATTTGATGTTTTCTAAAAATGTTTGTCAAAATGGTAGTCTACATGGAGACAAAAATACTATACTTGTGACAATACTTCTGTTAAAATATTTATGTATTTCTTTATGAAAATAATTACAATTGACCGTATTTTCCAGTTTGTAGAATTTGCTCTGAGATTATCAGAAATTGATGTGCCACAACTGAAGGAATGTTATAAGAAAAAGAAAAAGTAGGACCGTACTAAAAATATATATTTTTCTAAAGAACTCCAGTGACGTGATATTAGAGATATGGCCAAGAAAGATTAAAATTCCAAATATGTACCAAAAGTAATTATTTAATTAATATAATTTTTCATAATCAGATAGTCATATAAAGTTTTTGTTTTAATGTACCTAACTATACTATCTTTATTTTTCAAAAGAATTTTATTTTCATTTTAAATTTTCAATGTAAGTCATAGGTCCACCAGTAAATTAAAACCGATTTTGAAATGCTTGAAACATGTTAGACTAAGTGTGATGATTAATTTTAGGTGTCAACATGGCTGTGCCACAGTGCCCTGATATGTGGTCATACATTAGGACTGTTTCTGTGCAGGTGTTTTCGATGAGATCTACGTTTAAATTGGTGAACTTTGAGTAGAGTATCTTCTACAATGTGGGCAAGCCACGTTCTATCAGTTGCAGGCCTGTGTAAACTAAAAGCCTGACCTCCTACAAGCAAGAGGAAATTCTGACAACAGAGCAACTAGCTTTAGATTTTATCTGCAACATCAGTTCTTCCTGGCTCACCAGCAGACTGCCTTTGGACACAAATTGCAACTCTTTCCTAAGTCTTCAGCCTTCCAGGCTTCCTCATCAGAATTTGGACACAGCAAGTCTGGAAAATCTCATAAGCCAATTCTTTAAAATAAATCTCTTTAATTTATACACACACACACACACACACACATATCCTATTGGTTCTATTTTTCTGGATAATCCTAACTGATTACTAAGTGTCAGCAATTTTTTGTAATTTCTTCAGATCCTCCAATATTTGAGCAAGTAGGCAAGACAAGAATATTTTGGGGAGTGGCAGGTTATCATGCTCTCAGTATTGCAATCTACAGCAGCATGCAAGAGACCATGGTAATCTGTCATGGGAGGCTCCCCTGGTGCCAGGGTCCCAGAGCTGAGCTCTGGAGGCGTGGCTGTTGATAGAAGGTAAATAGGAAACAACTAACCATTATCAAAATCCCTATTGTTAGAATCTTACATACTTTACTCTTGTATATCTTACCTTTTAATGTATTAGTCTACAATTTTAATTCTATATTGCTCAGATTAGTAGCTTCGCTGAAAGAATACAGAAATGAAACCCTATTCTGTTTAATAATACAGACATTTCTCAAAGTAAATTTCCAAAGTATCATTCCTTTCCCTGTCTGCCCTTCCAATCCCATGAGATTAAGTTCATGCTCCATACTTGTGTGGTGACTCATTTCTTCAAGATAAACTGGAAGTTGCATAGTAATGTGCTGTTTTTACATTTTTAAAACATAATGACAATAAAACAGAAAATGTGTTAGAAAGAAAATAAGGACTTGTTCAGTTACAAGTGATACAAACCCTATTTGAATTAGTTTATGCAAAATAAAACTATAAAAAGGAACGTAATGGTCCTATTAACTGAAAAAGGAGAAAGGGATGCTGTGTACAAAAATGAGAGGCAACCACTACATTCCACTAAGTGGCCTCCTAGCATGCACATACAGACCCACACATGCATGCTTCTTCCGATATTATAATTCATTTTAGCACTTGTTTGTATAGTAATATTTATAGAATTACACAAGCAATGTAGAATGCATTGTCATTGATAAAGAATTAAATATTATAGGTTAAGGTAAAATGCTTTTTGACTACTACATGTAATACCTCTTTTTATCCCAGATTATCATTTAACAGGTATATTTTTAGGCTTTTTAATGTGTTAAATACACGTGTACTCATACAAGCAACTATTTAGAGAAGTGTACAGTGTTGCTGTGTGTGTTTGTGTTTCTGAAGGATAATTTATCATGCTAAATGCTTTATTATGATAATTGCTTCCTATTCCCTTCTCTCACCACCATAATCCCTTTGGAGACTTTTCTGTGTCACTTTTTCACCTTACATAGTGTATGCTATACTATGTATGCAATTTATTTGTAGTTTAGTTATTTTCCCAATGATGGAAATATAATTTGCTTTCAAATTTTTTATAATAATAGACAATATTTCCATGAAAATCTGTTTATTCCTCTTGTTCTTAACTATGATATTAAATTTGAGTATATAATAAGAAGAAATAAAACTGTTGGTCATTAGACATATAATATTTAAATTTGGGGGGCTACTTAATTCTCATAACTCTACATTTGATATGAACAAACTAATTTTTGCCAATTTTTTTTCTTTTTTTCTTTTTTTTTTTTTTGAGATGGAGTCTCACTCTCATCAGGCTAGAGTGCAGTGACACAATCTCAGCTCACTGGAATCTCTGACTCCCTGGTTCAAGCGATTCTCCTGCCTCAGCCTCCCAAGTAGCTGAGATTACAGGCACATGCCACCATGCCTGGTTAATTTTTATGTTTTTAGTAGAGATAGGGCTTCACGATGTTGGCCAGGATAGTCTCTACCTCCCGACCTCATGATCTGCCCGCCTCAGCCTCCCAAAGTGCTGGGATTACAGGCGTGAGCCACCATGTCCAGCCACCAATGTATATTTTAAAAATGCTCGACTCTACTTCATATGTCCTTGGTTATATGTATTTTCTATTGTTAAATGCTATAGTTGTTTATATTTTCAGCTCTGTTTTCCATTGGCCTATTATTTTTATTATTTGGTAAACCCTTTCCATATTTTAATATTAATCCAATGGCTGTTTTATGTGTACTTGTTCTCATCTGTCATTTATCTTTTAACATTGTTAATGGTGAAGTTTTTTCGATGGCAGAGACATTTTTAATTTTAACATAGTGAAATTTGTTAGTCTAGCTTTATAGCTTATAATTTTAGTTTATAGAAAGCTTCAATAACTCACAGTTCTGAAATTATTTTCATTTACAAATTTTATGATTTTGTATATTCTATTTTAGATATTCAATCCAATTAGAATTGTATGTTTGTGACTGAAGAAGGTGTATAGCTCTAGTTTTGCCAAATACTTGTCAATGTTTCCAATACCGGTTTTAAGTAGTCTATAGGTTCTTAACTAAGTCAAAAAGTTACAATAGGCCGGGCGCGGTGGCTCAAGCCTGTAATCCCAGCACTTTGGGAGGCCGAGACGGGAGGATCCCGAGGTCAGGAGATCGAGACCATCCTGGCTAACACGGTGAAACCCCGTCTCTACTAAAAAATACAAAAAACTAACCGGGCGCGGTGGCGGGCGCCTATAGCCCCAGCTACTCGGGAGGCTGAGGCAGGAGAATGGCATGAACCCGGGAGGCAGAGCTTGCAGTGAGCTGAGATCCGGCCACTGCACTCCAGCCTGGGTGACAGAGCGAGACTCCGTCTCAATCAATCAATCAATCAGCAATAAATAAGTTACAATAACTCAGTGGTAATTTTCCGTATAAGTGCAGTCCATTTTCTGTCCAATAGAATTTGCTTAACTCCACACCAAATAACCAGTATTTTAATTAGTCATGCGCTGACTGCATACTGTCGTTTTAGTCAACAATGAATTGCCTATTTGAGAGTGGTCCCATAAGATTATAATGGAACTGAAAAAAATTCCTCTCACCCAGTGATATCATGGCCATCCTAACACTATAGTGCATATGTTTGTGATGACGCTGGTATACTCATATGTTTACTCATATGCTTGTGATGATGCTGGTATAAACTAACCTACTGCTCTCAGAATGAATCCCTGTAATTAAGTGATATGTGACTGCATTTTCTTATAGAGCACATTATCTCACATCTTTTTTTTTTTTAAATTTTATTATTATACTTTAAGTTCTAGGGTACATGTGCATAACGCGCAGGTTTGTTACATATGTATACTTGTGCCATGTTGGTGTGCTGCACCCATCAACTCGTCAGCACCCATCAATTCGTCATTTACATCAGGTATAACTCCCAATGCAATCCCTCCCCTCTCCCCCCTCCCCATGATAGGCCCCAATGTGTGATGTTCCCCTTCCCTTGTCCAAGTGGTCTCATTGTTCAGTTCCCACCTATGAGTGAGAACATGCAGTGTTTGGTTTTCTGTTCTTGTGATAGTTTGCTAAGAATGATGGTTTCCAGCTGCATCCATGTCCCTACAAAGGACGCAAACTCATCCTTTTTTATGGCTGCATAGTATTCCATGGTGTATATGTGCCACATTTGCTTAATCCAGTCTGTCACAGATGGACATTTGGGTTGATTCCAAGTCTTTGCTATTGTGAATAGTGCCACAATAAACATACATGTGCATGTGTCTTTATAGCAGCATGATTTATAATCCTTTGGGTATATACCCAGTAGTGGGATGGCTGGGTCATATGGTACATCTAGTTGTAGATCCTTGAGGAATTGCCATACTGTTTTCCATAATGGTTGAACTAGTTTACAATCCCACCAACAGTGTAAAAGTGTTCCTATTTCTCCACATCCTCTCCAACACCTGTTGTTTCCTGACTTTTGAATGATTGCCATTCTAACTGGTATGAGATGGTATCTCATTGTGGTTTTGATTTGCATTTCTCTGATGGCGAGTGATGATGAGCATTTTTTCATGTGTCTGTTGGCTGTATGAATGTCTTCTTTTGAGAAATGTCTGTTCATATCCTTTGCCCACTTTTTGACGGGGTTGTTTGTTTTTTTCTTGTAAATTTGTTTGAGTTCTTTGTAGATTCTGGATATTAGCCCTTTGTCAGATGAGTAGATTGCAAAAATTTTCTCCCATTCTGTAGGTTGCCTGTTCACTCTGATGGTAGTTTCTTTTGCTGTGCAGAAGCTCTTTAGTTTAATCATATCCCATTTGTCAATTTTGGCTTTTGCTGCTGTTGCTTTTGGTGTTTTAGACATGAAGTCCTTGCCCATGCCTATGTCCTGAATGGTACTACCTAGGTTTTCTTCTAGGGTTTTTATGGTATTAGGTCTAACATTTAAGTCTCTAATCCATTTTCTCACATCTTTAGCTCTAAATCATCTTGGTTTATTTATACTTTCAACTAAGATAGAACAAGAAGGACCAGGTTTACCCTGCTAGCAGAAACAATGAAAATCAGGGTAAAGTATATGAAACAATAGTTTTCAAGACATTGGATATCACGAGAAAAGGACAATGATCACTGAAAAATAGGAAATAAATAAGCTTAGCTCTGCAGTTGCCACAGCTTACTGCCTTCAGTGTTCCAGCCAGTGGAGCAGGAAGAAAAGACCCAGGCACAACCTGGTAGACCTCCTGATTTGAGATGATAAAGCTAGAAATCCAAGGAACTTAAGATACCTCTAATTACCCTAGGATACATACTGCTGTGGTACTACGTAATAAATCTCAGAAATAGGAACTCTTCCTAAATAATTTAACTGCATCTCAGAACAAAGGTCATTAATATTTATCTCAATGAAAAAATTCCCAGCACCTAAGAAGATAAAATCAATAACGGCTGGCATTCTATAGAAAAACCATATAAAAAGCAGGAAAATACAACCCCAAATTAGGAGGAAAAGCAACCAATCAGCAGCAAACCAGAATTAACACATACATTATTAGTAATAGGCATTAAAACACTTGTTATAGCTGTATTTCACATGATTGAAAAGCTAGAGGAAAGGTTGAGCATGTTAAACAGAAACATAGAAGATTAAAAAATATTCCAAATCAAAATTCCAAAACTGCAAATTAGTACAGAAATAAAAAATACTCGAAGGATTTGATGGCTGATTGGATATTGCAGGAGAAATAATCAATAAACTTGAACACATAGAAATAGAAACTACAGAATATGAAACAGCTAAAAACTAAAAAATAATAATGAAGAGAGAATAAGTGAACAGTGTGACAACTTCAAGCAGCCTAGTTTATGTGTGATTAGTATGCCAGAAGGAAAGGAGAGAAATGGTACAGAAAAAAAAAAAAAAACAAAGCTAAAGAGGTTGTGACAAAAATCTTACAAATTTGATTTTTAAAACAGAAAAAAAAAATAAAAATCCCTATAGTGCACAGTGTAAAAAAGTTCAACAATCCCAAAGGGCGAAAGACACATAATTTAAAATCTTCACCAAGCATATCATAATCATATGGCCCAAATTAGGGATAAAGACAACATTTTAAAAGCAGAGAAAAACAGACATTACATAACGTAAAGAATTAAGATACGGATGGCACCAGGTTTCTTATCCAAAACAACAAGAACCTGAAGATAGTGGAGTAACATCTCTAAAATAATGAAAGACAAAAAACATTAATTTGCAAATCTACCTATACCCATCCAGTGGCAGGAGAGTCAGAAGGGAAGGATTACAAAGGATGCAAAGAAACTTCTAGGAATGATGTTCTGTGTTCACTTAATTGTAGGGTCAAATTTATCAAAATGTATGCACTTAAGTGTATGCACTTTACTGTATGTCAATTATATCTCAATAGCACTATTAATTTTTTAATGAAGTAAAATTTGTTCTGGTGATTTTTGCATATTTTACTTTTTAATTTTAAGTTTTAGATTTGGCTTGTTAAATTTTATTGTAATCCCTACTGGAATATAAATCTGAATTCCACTGATTTATGATGTAATATAAGAAAGAACTGACAATATTTATCACTTTGACTCTATGTTCTTTATATGTGTGTGTCGTATTTGTATCTGAAATGTCAGATTGTCTAAGATTATGATCTTTCCAGTTTCCCTTTTTGTTTAGTCTTTGAACCATATATCCCCACTTACCTGTGGTTTTGCTTTGTATTATCTGTGGTTTGCTTTACTTACCTGAGATCAACCGCAGTCTAGAAAATATGAAATGGAAAATTCCAGAAATACTAATTGTTAAGTTTTAAATTGCACACCTTTCTGAGTAGCATGATGAAATCTCATGCATCCTGATTCATCCAGCCCAGGTCATGAATCATTTCTTTGTCCAGTGTATCCACACTGTAGAAGCTACCAGCCTGCATCACTTATTAGCTGACTTGGCTTTCAGATTGACTATAGAGGTATGGGTACTGCTTATGTTCAAGGAACCCTTATTTTACTTAATAATGGCCCATGCATGATAGTAGTAATCCTGGCATTTGAATATGGCAAACAGAATCCCTAAAGTGCTCAGTTTAAGTGGAAATGTAGAAGTTTTGAGTTAATAAGGAAAGAAAAAAAATCATATGCTGAAGTTGCTAAGATCTACAGTAAGAACAAATCTGCTATCCATGAGATTGTGAAGAAGGAAAAGGAATTTGAGCTAGTTTTGCTGTTGCACTTCAAATTGAAAAAGTTACGGCCATGTGATAAGTGCTAAGTTAAAATGGAAAAGATATTAAGTTTGTGGGTGGAATATGTAAACAGAAATATATTCCAATTGATGGCATCAATTGGGTACCATCAGTGGTTTGGGCATACAATGGGGGTCTTGGAACATATCCCCTGTAGATAAGAGGGAAACTACTGATTTCAAAAATTCCTCAACTAGGGCTAAGCACAGTGGCTCATGCCTGTAATCCCAGCACTTTGGGAGGCCAAGGAGGGTGGATCACTTGAGGTCAGGAGTTCAAGACCAGCCTGGCCAAGATGGTGAAATCCCATCTCTACTAAAAATAAAAAAAATTAGCCAGTGTGGTGGTATACACCTGTAGTCTCATCTACCTGGGAGGTTTAGGCAGGTTAATTGCTTGAACCTGGGAGGGTGGAGGTTGCAGTGAGCTGTGATCATGCCACTGAGCTCCAGCCTGAGCAACACAGTGAGACTCTGTCTCAAAAAAAAAAAAAAAGAAAGAAAAAAAAGAAATAAGAAAAGCCCCAGTTAGCTCTTCCCTGTATAAACAGAAGTGGGAATATTCCTTCACTAAAGGAAAACAATTAGTTTCTTTCTCCAGAAACATCTAGTTGCTATCCAATAACATCTAGTTCTTATTCAATTCCAAATGCAGGATCTCTGATAAGATTCAGAACTGTTTTTTTGGGATCTTATAAAATGTGATTAACTTATCCAAATCATAGTGGGAGGAACGATTATAAGTGTTTTCCACTTAGAAACAGAGGAAAAGTTACTGGCAATAGTGGTTTCCGGTCCATAACATATCTAGATGGGTAGAAGAAGCAGTTTTCCTACTCCCTGAACTGAATGGAAGTTCTTTGTTCTGTCAATCTGGCTGCCCAGAGCTCTGATCACTGTAGGCTCTTTCTTCCTTGTTGTCTCCACTACAAAACTTCAAAGGTACACCACAAAGACTTCCGCTTCTGATGACTAAACCAGTCCAACAATTCAGTTGCTGTTCATGTCAGTTTTATGAAAACATTGGGAAGACACTCCAGGACACTGATCTGGACAAAGATTTCTTGAGTAAAACCTGAAAAGCATATATAATCAAAGCAAAAATGGACAAATGGGATCACATCAAGCTAGAAATCTTCTGCACACCAAAGGAAACAATCAACAGAGCAAAGAGACAATTCACAGAATCGGAGAAAATATTTGCAAACTACCCATCTGTATTAGTCCGTTCTCACACTGTAAAAAGAACTACCAGAGACTGGGTAATTTATAAAGAAAAGAGGTTTAATTGACTCACAGTTCCACAGGCTGTATAGAAGGTATGGCTAGGAATGTCTCAGGAAACTTACAATCATGGCAGAAGGGGAAGCAAGCATGTCTTCACATGGCAGCAGGAGAGAGAGCACAAAGGGAGAAGTGCAACACACTTTTAAACAACCAGATATCCTGAGAACTCTGTCATGAGACAGTACTAGAGGAATGGTGCTAAACCATTAGAAAACCACCCACATGATCCAATCATCTTCCACAAGACCCCACTTGAACACTGGGGGATTATAATTAAACATGAGATTTGGGTGCAGACACATAGCTAAGCCATATCATTCTGTTCTGGTCCCTCCCAAATCTCATGTCTTTCTCACACTTCAAAATACAATCATGCCTTCCAAACAGAGTTCCCCAAAGTCTTTTTTTTTTTTTTTTCTTTGAAACAGAGTCTTGCTCTGTTGCCCAGGCTGGGTGCAGTGGCGCGATCTCGGCTCACTGCAAGCTCCACCTCCCAGGTTCACACCATTCTCTTGTCTTAGCCTCCCGAGTAGCTGGGACTACAGGCGCCTACCACCATGCCTGGCTAATTTTTTATATTTTTAGTAGAGAAAGGGTTTCACCATGTTAGCCAGGATGGTCTTGATCTCCTGACCTCGCGATCCACCCACCTTGGCCTCCCAAACTGCTGAGATTACAGGCATGAGCCACTCCACCTGGCCCAGTCCCTCAAAGTCTTAACTCATTCCAGCATTAACTCAAAAGTTGAAGACTGAAGTCCCATCTGAGACCAGTACCTTCTGCCTATGAGACTGTAAAATAAAAAACAAATTAGTTAGTTCCAAGATACAATGGAGGTTCAGGCATTGGGTAAATGAACCCATTCCAAAAGGGAGAAATTGGCCAAAACAAATTGGCTACAAGTGTCATGCAAATCTGAAACCCAACAGGGCTGTCATTAAATCTTAAAGCTCCAAAATAGTCTCTTTTTACTCCATGTCTCATATCTAGGGAACGCTATGCAAAGGGTGGGCTCCTAAGGCCTTTGGCAGCTCCACCCCTGTGGCTCTGTAGAATACTGCCTCCATGGCTGCTTTCATGGGGTGGTGTTGAATACCTGCAGCTTTTCCAGGTGTGCAGTGCAAGCTGTCGGTGGATCTACCATTCTGGTGTCTGCAGGATAGTGGCCTGCTTCTCATAGCTCCACTAGGCAGTGCTCCAGCTGGGATGATGTGTGGGGGCTCCAACCCTACAATTCCCCTCTGCACTGCCCTATTAGAGGTTTTCCATGAAGGCTCTACCCCTGCAGCTGACATCTGCCTGGATATCCAGCGGTTTCCATACTCTCTGAAATCTAGATAGAGGCTTCCAAAGCTTAACTCTTGCCTTCTGCACACCTGAAGGCCTAACACAACATGGAAGCCCCTGAAGCCACAGTCTGAGCTATACCCTGGCTCCTTTTAGCCATGGCTGGAGCTGGAGCAGCGAGGGCACAGGACACTATGTCCCAAGGCTGCACAGAGCAGCAGGTCCTGGACCTGGCCCATGAAAACATTTTTCCCTCCTAGGCCTCCAGGCTATGAAGGTCTCTGGAATGCCTCAGAGGCATTTTCCCCATTGTCTTGACTATTAACATTTGGCTCTTCTTTACTTAGGTAAATTTCTACAGCCTTGACTTCCTCCCCAGAAATGGGTTTTTTCTTTTCTGTGACATGGTTGGGCTGCAAGTTTTCTAAACATTATGCTCTATTTCCCTTTTAAATATAAGTTCTAGTTTTAGGTCATTTCTTTGTTTATGCAGATGAGCATATGCTTTCAGAAGCAGCTGGGCCATATCTTAAAACACTTTGCTGATTAGAAATTTCTTCTGCCTGATACCTTAAATCATCAATCTCAAGTTCAAAGTTCCACAGATCTCTAGAGCAGGGGCACAATGCCACCAGTCTCTTTGCTAAGGCATAGCAAGAGTGGCTTTCACTCCACTTGCCAATAAGTTACTTATCTCCATCTGAGACCACCTCAGCCTGGACTCCATGGTCTATATTACTATCAGCATATTGATGACAACCATTCAACAAGTCTCTAAGAAGTTCCAAACTTTACCTCATCTTTCTGTCTTCTTCTGAGCCCTCCAAACTGTTCCAACCTGTGCCAGTTACCCAGTTCCAAAGCTGCTTCCACATTTTCAGGCATCTTAATTGCAGTACCCCACTACTGATACCAATTTTCTGTATTAGTCCATTCTCACATTGCTATAAAGAACTACCTGAGATGGGGTGATTTACTAAAAAAAAAAAAAAAAAAAAAAAAAAAAAGGTTTAATTAACTCACAGTTCTACAATCTGTATAGAAGGCATATCTGGGGAGGCCTCAGAAAACTTACAATCATGGCAGAAGGGCAAAGGGGAAGCAAGCCGTCTTCACATGGCAGCAGGAGGGAGAAAGCAAAGGGGGAAGTGCTACACACTTTTGAACAATCAGATCTCATGGGAACTCTATCATGAAACAACACTAGAGGGATGGTCCTAAACCATTTGAACCATCCCCATGATCCAATCACCTCCAACCAGGCCCCACCTCCAACACAAGGGATTATAATTCAACATAAAATTTGGGTGGGGACACAGAGCCAAACTATAGCACTATCTCACAAAGGATTAAAAGCCAGAATATATAAGGTGCTCAAACAACTCAATAGGATAAAAACAAATAATCAAATTTTTAAATGAGCCAAAGTTATGAATAGACATTTCTCAAAAGAAGACCTACAAGTGGCCAATAGACATATGAAAAAAATTCTCACCATCACTAACCATCAGGGAAATGCAACTTAAAACTACAACAAGTTATCCCAGGTAAAACGGCTTTTATAAAAAAGACAAGCAATAATGAATGCTGGTGAGGATGTTGAGAAAGGGAAACCCTCATACACTGTTGGTGGGAATGTAGATTAATACAGCCACTATGGAGAACAATATGGAGGTGCTTCAAGGAACCAAAAAATGGAACTACCATATCATCCAGCAGCAATCCCACTGCTGGATATACATCCAGAATAAAGGCAATCAGTATATTGAAGAGCTATCTGCACTCCCATGCTTATTCCAGTACTATTCATAATAGCCAAGATATGAAATCAACCTAAGTGTTCATCAAGGGACGAATGGATAAAGAAAATGTGGAGCATATATGTGATGAAATATTATTCAGCCATAAAAATAATGAATTTCTGTCATTTTCTACAATATGGATAGAACTTGAAGACATTACATTAAGTGAAATAAAACAAACACATAAACACAAATATTGCATGTTCTTAGTAATATGTAGCTACTAAAAAAGAATTGAACTAATGGAGACAGAGAGTAAAATGATGATTACCTGAGGCTGAAAGTGGTGGTGGGGAGGAGGGCATAAAGAGGAGATGGTTAGTAAATAAGATCTAGTGTTTGGTAGCATACTAAGATAGTTATAGTTGGAAATGTATTGGTCATTTCAAAGTAACTTAAAGAGTAGAATTGGAAGAAAAAATAATAAATGCTTGAGGTAATGGCTACCCCAATTACCCTGATTTGATCATGATACATGATATGCTTATATCAAAATTTCACATGTACCCTATAAATATGTACAACTATATGTGTTCATAACTTTAATAGTTAAAAAATATTTTCAAAAATATTGTAAACAATGCAGAGAAATATATTTTATTAAGTATATAGATTTTTGGCCATATTTCTATTTGCTGACTATTGGATTAACTTGTAGGAAAAGATTTATTAGGTTAAAAGTTATAGCTACTTTAAAGTTTTAAAAAATATATCTCTTGACAAGTTGTTTGATGAAAATGTTTAAAGAATTTCTTTCTGCCCCACACTACAGTGTATAAAGGTGCTCATTTCCTTAAATCCTTTGCTAGTTTGATAGATAAAAAACTATCCCATTTAATGCATTTATTGTACTAAATGCATTTTATTTTATTAAATATGTTTAATGGCTAGTTTTTCTTTGATCTGAATTGAATATTTGCCACTTTTTCCTATTTTTCTATTAGTGCATTCATCAATTTATATTGATTTATGAAATATGCTAAGGCTTATGTGACTAATATTTTCAGTTTGTCTTTTACATTTTGTCATTTCTGAAGTGCCATTGTTTCACATTTTAATATTGTCAAATCTATGATGTTTCCCTTTAATGATCTGTGACCTTATTATTTTGTCTCAAACATCCTTTTCCATTCCATATAAATGTTCACCTAAAAGAAAAATTAACTTAAGTGTTGGGCAGTCAGAAGCTACTGGATGCCAAAATTATATTTCTCTGACAATTCAACTTCCATAAAACTGTAATTGGCTGATTCTTATTAATTACATTAGCTAATAATCAAAGCCAGAATTTTTACCAGTCAGAATTTCAAATTGAGGCAGCGTTTGAGTATTTTCTGACCCTTAGTAATTGGCATGCAAGTGTTGTCCTTATTCCTAATTTTCAACTTAAAAGATTGTGTTGGTGTTTGTCTAACAGTAATAGAAAATTACAGGCAGGGATGTTGATGGAAATACGTTCCCTTTGCCTCCAAGCTTCAGTCTAGTAAAAAGCATACTTTTTAAACTTTTATTTTAAGTTCAGAGGTACAAATACAGATTTGTTACATAGGTAAACTTGTGTCATGGGGGTTTGTTGTAAATATCATGTCCTTTGCAGGGACATGGATATAGCTGGTGGCCATTATCCTTAGCAAAGTAACGCAGGAACAGAAGCTCAAATATTGCATGCTCTCACTTATAAGTGGGGTCTAAGAGATGAGAACACATGGCCACACAGAGGGGAACAACACACACTGGGGCCTTTTGGAGGGTAGAGGGTAGGAAGGAGGGAGAGGGTCAGGAAGAATAACTAACAGGTACAAGGCTTAAAACACACATTTTAATGTATGAAATTATACTTGTGTTGCATAAGAGTTTGCAAAGCACCAGGTGTTTGTAAGAGGCCCAGAGGATCACGTGCTCCCATTCCCCAACCTATTGCCCTGAATCCTAACTTCCAACTTTATTTCTCACAGTGTTTGCCATTTTAGATTAACTAATCAATCTAGAAAGATAATCCAACTTGGTCTATAAAAGGGAATTGAATTTTAATCCTGCAAAGTTTATTATTATCTAATCTTTGACAGTCATTGGTTGCAGTTCAGTGACCTTTCCTAAAGATGCATATTTTTCTCTATATGCTCTCAGATATGACGGCTTAGACTGAACATTTAGCACTTTCCATTTGGGTATTACTGGAAGTTACAAGAGGTAATAAACACATTAACAACATGATGTTTCTCTACCATGCCCATGAAGTGCCACTCTTGGTTGATATATGGTCCAAGATCCAAGGTATAATAGGTTATAGATCTACCAACTGCTTTGCTATTGCATTATTGCAAAATGTAAGATCCATGCTTCCCTTCACTCCCTTTTCTATTCTGTCAAATCTACATTTTAGGATTTTTCCATTTGCAATATTTTTGTTTTAGTTGGCTCTCTGTTCATCATATTTGACAGAACTTCAAGTAAAAATAGATTAAGCAAAAGATAAGCAATTTGTTAGCCTACATACATTGGAAATCCAGATGTAGGAAAGGTCTCAAGGCTCCAGATACTCAAATAATACCATAAGAAATATTCTTACACCAATTAGCTCTGGTTCACTTCATGTTTTGGCCTCATTTCCTCCATTGCTGCTGAGCCTTCCCCCAGGTGGGAGATAAAAGATGAGAATGACATATTTGTAGACAGCTTTAAGCTTACATGATGTCAGCCTACTGATCTCAGAGTAAAGTGTGCTTCTGTTATCCAGTATTTACATATTAAATGCCATATAAAAGATCAGCAGCACTCCTTTTGTAACATTCATCAAACAATACTTTGGCTGCCTGACCAGACCCAGGTCAATGACCCTTACTGGGTTTGGTGAAATACAATTGGCATCCTTGTCAGGGAGGGACAACTTTCAAAGGAAACTGTGTCCACTTACTGTTACCAAAACACCAGGTGTTCAGTCTAGGTCCTGTTGCTTGCTGCACAGAAAGCCAATCACTGAAACAAGTATTGCCAAAAATGAAGCCTTTAATAGAGTGCTGTAGCCAAGAGGCCAGGAGATCTCAAATCCATCTCCCTGACTGACTAAAATTAGGAGCTTGTGGGAGAACAGGAATTAGGGAAGGGTAAAGAAGAGCAGCTGGTCAACGGGAAGCAGGTGGTCAGTTAGGCAATCATAACAGATGAGGTGTCTGGCATCTCATTGTCCAAATGCAGTGATCTGGTGACTTTCAGCTCCTTGCTACTATCTGGGAGGCCTGATGGCTGGTTTCCTTGGAAAGGAACTCAGATAAGAAAAATGCAACTTTCTCAAGTTTTAAGACTGGGAGGGCCAGTTTCTATGCTTATTCAAAGAAACCATGAACTTCAGCTCTATCAGACACCTGGGTCAGTTTCATTACCAGGAGAATGTGGAAATGATCTTTGGCTGATGAAAGAGTAAATGCTCATCGTGGGAAGAAAAATAAAAAGAAAAGCTCTGAAAGTGACTGAATCAAAGACTGACATCATCTGATACAAGTCAGTTATTCCCTTTTGCCTAAGTTCCATCAGGTATAAAATAAAGAAGATAGTCTACTCCTTAACCCCTCACATTTGATAGAAACACAACTGGATGAACTTGAGTATTTACTTGCTTGGAACATCAAGGTTTCTTTGCTTTTCTTTCTCTCCCTGATTACAGAAAATTAGTGCTTATAAAGTAATAACAAAATATTAAGAAGTCAATACTTACATAGTGTTCATTGTTTGGCAGGCTGTTCTGAGTGTTTAACATATATTAACTCATTTAGTTCTCACAATACCCCTAGAATGTAACTATTATTAGTATCTCCATTTAACAGATGAGAAAAATAAGAGAGATTGGAAAATTTTCTATGGTCACAAGGTTAGTAAGTGGCAGAGCTGGGATTCAGATTCAGGTATCCCATTTGCTGCTGAATGTATGACTTCTACCTCTCCTTTCTTTCAGTAAGTCTCACTTACTGAAAGTCATAGTTGAGTCTCACTGTAACTTTTCAGAAACACCAGGAACTATAGGCATGATAAAAGAAGGGCTTTGTATATGTTCTTAATCATGAAACAGTAGATAGCACAACATCCATTTTTATGTAAATTTGAAGAACGTATTTTAATTCCTTTTAAAATCTCTCCACTAGTACAATGAGCTCTTTCAACAGGAAACAGGTGGTCAGTTAGGCAATCATAACAGCTGCAGTTCTTATCTGCCAGGTATTCTTAAGATATTGCTCACTTCCTTTTTAACTTTCACAAGCCATAGCTACTCTGATGTAATTGATCTTTTGAAAGTGTATAAAGTGCTACTTAAAAGTTGCTTAAGCACAGGAAGATTCTACATCCTATACCCATTCAGTGGAGAGGAGAGTTTTTGAGGAATAACAGTTTATTTGCTGCTGTTTTATAGGAACACACATTTGGGTACCCACCTTGTACCAGGCACTGTGATAAGGACTTTGTCACCTTCAATAGGACTTTCTCACCTTCAGTGAGAGGTGTGAAGCTCAGTTATCCATAAACACAGGCTGTTCGGTCTATAGTCAATTCTGTTCTTCAAAGGGATTCTCAAGTCTCCCTTCATCATCATCACAGAACAATTTTTTTTTTTTTTTAAATCTGCTCAAGTCTTCTAAGCAGGTCTCAGAAATAGAATGCAATTTTCTGCTAAATTAAGCAAGGTTGTAAATTCAAAGAGGATAGTTTACTATAAAGGCTTATGGGATTGTGAATCAATGTAAACAATTTACTTCTAAAGCCTCTGCCTGGATGGCCATTTAAGGTTGAAATGTGTTTCAATAGTGCCCTGAAAGCTTAAATGAAATTGTCATATAAATACTCCACACTTTGACACATTTCCAATTATTATAATAATTTCACAGCCTTTGAGACTTTTGAAATTATTTGGTTCAATTTAATGTGTGAGGAAAAGACCAATGAAATTCTTGTTACTTAAGAAGATTAACACAACCTTTGACAGAGTTGTTTCTATCGTAAAATACAAGTATTTGAGCACTTAGTATTACAAAAGCTACCTATGATTTTTACATTTTGAAATGAAGAGGGGAAATTATGTTTTTACCAAAGGTCCACATTTTCATTGCGAAACAATATTAAAGGAGAACACATGTAAGAATGAATTCTTATAATTATTTTATCTGTGCCTTGGGTGGGAGTGTATTAATTATATCAAATTACTACCTAAATAAAAAAGAATGAAAATAATCGTTTATGCAGAGCAGAGCTAGACATTGGGAGCAGAACTAGACATTAAGATTATTAGAAAACAACGGTCATTTTCTAACCTTAGGAAACCACATTTTATATGGGAAAGTGAAAAAACACAGAAAACCTAATAGCATTATTCTACATTTCTTTCTACTAACTCACTCTAATATTATCCTAATGGCATGCATGAACTTTTAATATTCTAAAGGATAAACACAAAAAATGAAAAGTTTGGATTCCATTATACAGCATTTTGTATTCCTAGATTATATATATATATATTCCAAATGAAAGAAAACAAAAATATTTGTAGTAATCAATTCTTCAACAGAACTTAGTGATGGCACCTACATTATAGATTAAAATAAAATTATGCATACAAAATTATACAAATCTGTTCACTTAATGCTTGAAGTAGGTCGAAGGAAATTACTGCATGTGATTTTTAGAAAATGTTGTTGAGCACATCAGAAGAGGTTAAATTAATAACCCCTTAAATCTTTGCTTGGTATCAGCAGCCATTCACAAGAGTAATATATAGGAGCTCTAAGTAAAGGTTTAACCAATCTGTAGAAATGTCTTTTACTCTATAACTTAATAGTTCTGCCAGAGTTTTACTTAACTAGAATTATACCAAAATAATACCTGTTATTTTGAGGACACATTTAAAAAATAATAAAGAGTACTTTACACTGTTACCAAAACAACATTATGGAGCCTGCAGAGAGCATGTCAGGAAGACAGAATGCATAAATTTTCTCACACACTACAGTCAAAAGCCTACAAATGTTGTTCATTGTTGGTTCAATAATACATTCTAACATTCTCACATCTTGTGATGTCATGTTTTTAACCTTGCGATATTGATTCCATAGATTAAAATCTACGATCTTACCTAATTTGGAACCAACAAATGCTCTGGTTGGGTATATCTGAAACACTATCTGAAGCTAAAGACTATCTCAAAAATGAGCCTGGCCCTAAAGAATTGTAATTTTTTCTTAACATATGGACTAGGATGCTTGTGCAAATATTTACCTTAAATCAACCATCTTAAATCAAATGCAATATTCTTTCTATTTGCAAAACTGTATACCTTAACTTTCCATAAAGAAGGTGGATACTCACCCTCAGGACTGTGAAAATTACACTTCTATAAATGGCAGGTGTGAATCTCTTATTCAAAATGTGTGAAAAATAGAATCAGAGTTAATTTGCTTTGCCACAGACCTATTTCCCCTCATTCTTCTTTCACACTAAAAAAATTAGTCATGTGCATTTCGGAAATTTTAGAGTCAAATTATATTGATCTATTATTACTTTTGACTATAGGGAGAAGAATTTTCATTGTCCGAGTTTAATGAAATGTTACTCTCAAGTAGACTGGATTAGCCAAGAGACAAATTCACGATGTAAATATGTAAAATTTCCTTTAACAAGACTTCATAAAATTCTGATAACATATTTTCTTTAATTTTATACACTTTTATTTTAGATTTACGGGCGTATGTGAAGGTTTGTTATAGAGGTCACTGGGGTTTGTTGTACAAATTATTTGGTCAGCCAGGTACTAAGCATAGTACATATTTTTTCTGCTCCTCTCCCTCCTCTGCCTCCACCCTCAAGTAGGCCCTGGTATCTGTTGTTGCCCTTTTTATGTTCATATGTTCTCGTTGTTTAGCTCCCAATTACAAGTGAGAGGATGCAGTATTTGTTTTATGCTCCTGTATTAATTTGCTTAGGATAATGGCTCCCAGCTCCATCCATGTTGCTGTAAAGGACATGATCTCGTGCTTTTTTTATGGCTGCATAGTATTCCATGGTGTATATGTACCACATTTACTTTTTATTTATTTATTTATTTTTTGAGACGGAGTCCCGCACTATCGCTCAGGCTGAAGTGCAGCAGCATGATCTCGGCTTACTGCAAGCTCTGCCTCCCAGGTTCATGCCATTCTCCTGACTCAGCCTCCCGAGTAGCCACCATGCATGGCTAATTTTTTGTTGTTGTTATTGTATTTTTATTAGAGACGGGGTTTCACCATGTTAGCCAGGATGGTCTCGAGCTCCTGACCTTGTGATCCACCCACCTCGGCCTCCAAAAGTACTGGGATTACAGGCATAAGCCACCACGCCCAGCCTACATTTTCTTTTTCCAGTGTACTGTTGATAGGTATTTAGATTGATTTCATGTTTTTGGTGTTGTGAATAGTGCTATGATGAACATATATGCACATGTGTCTTTACAGTGGGATAATTTATATTCCTTTGGATATATGCCCAATAATGGGATGTTGGGGTTGAATGATAACTCTGTTTGAAGTTATCTGAGGAATCCACACACTGCTTTCCACAGTGGTTGAACTACTTTAAATTCCCACCAGCAGTGTATGTAATCCCTTTTCTCTGCAACTTCACCAGCATCTGTTATTTTTTGACCTCTTAGTAAGAGTCATTCTGACTGGTGTGAGATGGTATCTCATGGTGGTTTTAACTTGCATTTCTCTAATGAATAGTGATGTTGAGCATTTTTTCATATGCTTATTGACCATGTGTACGTCTTCTTTTGAAAAGTGTCTGTTCATGTTCTTTGCCCACTTTATAATGGAATTGTTTGGGTTTTGCTTGTAAATTTGTTTAAGCTCCTTATCGAATCTGCAAATTAGACCTTCATCAAATGCATAGGTTGCATTTTAGGTCAGAAAATTGTACCTGAGAGGAACACGTACGTGAAAGGTCCATGGAAGCAAATTCCATTTTACTTGTTTATTCTCACTTATCCTGTGCGTCACTCCTTCCCCTAATCCCCTCTCCCCTACCCAACCACAGCAACCATTCTGTACTGTCGAATGTTATGTTCTTTCATTGGGTATGTATTTTATGAAACACATATTGTTATTTTGTGTGGATGTATTTTTAGTTTATATAAATGATATTGGAATATATAGCTTATTTCATCTTGTTTTTTAACTTTTCTCATATAAGCTCTGAGTTTTTTGGGGTTTTTTTAGTTGATTTTTTTATCATAGTAAGATCTATATTCAGTGTAATATAAAGATCTTAAATGTACATTTTGATGAGTTTTGCTAAAAGCATTCATTTGTGTAACCATTACACCACTGAGGTATAGAATAATTCTATCACACCCAGACATTCCTTATTG
Organism: Piliocolobus tephrosceles; assembly: GCF_002776525.5. Classification (NCBI taxonomy): domain Eukaryota; kingdom Metazoa; phylum Chordata; class Mammalia; order Primates; family Cercopithecidae; genus Piliocolobus; species Piliocolobus tephrosceles. The sequence continues at coordinate 159,600,176 of NC_045437.1, forward strand.
ACTCCTTTAGTCAATCTTCCGCCACTTTTTAAATTATATCAAGACTTGGAAGACAAAGCTTACAAACCAGAAAATACTAAAAATTATTTCTACCAGATCAAGTGTGGAATTGAACAGAATGAAAAATGAAAGGTCAAACAGTTCATAAGACTTAAATTGGAAATCCTGTAATTATGATATTTTGACTTGAAAGAATCTTTTGACAGAACTGCTATTTTTAATTGGATAAATTACACTCTATATTGGGTTAAAATTAAATTAAGATGGTCTACAATTTGTATCTAAATGTGGTAAAATATTCAAAAAGTTAATAAATACGATTTACTTTATGAATTTAGCTTAAAAATATTTATCAAAGAAAGGTCTTCTAAAGGAGAAAAAAGAAGAAAATAACTTGAAAAATACATGAGTTTAAAATGTTACACATTTCAATATGAAAAGAACAAAAGTTGATAATATCTCACATTCAGAAAATTTTTTTGAGATTACCAAGTACCTCACATGCAGAAAGAATATTTTGTTTATTAATATTTTCTTTAGAGAAGAATTGATTAAAAATATCAGCTGTTAAAGTTAGAAAGTATAACTTTAAAAATTATTGGAGTTATTTGGAAAAATAAAAATAAGACCAGCTGAAAAAAATCTAAGTGCTTCAGAAAAATATCAGTGACAAAGTATTAGAAACTAATAAAGTTTAAAAACTGATTATGTACCAAGAATAAGTAATTAACTTAGTCTATGTTTAATTTTAGATAATAAACGGGATTTTTAAAAATTTTGCTTTAATATGTGCAGATGTATGTTATTTTTAAGAAAGTTATTTTTGAATGTAATTTTTTAACAAAAGTGTTTTGTAGGTCAATAAATGTTATCAAACTAATTTATCAGTCAATAAATATTTAAACATTAAATTACTTCATTTGTTTGTTTTCTTTTATTTTTTTGAGACAGGATCTTGCTCTCAAGATTTTTTGAGACAGGATCTTGCTTAGGCTGGAGTGCAGTGGTGCAATCTTGGCTCACTGCAACCTCCACCTCCTGGTTCAAGCAATTCTCCTGCCTCAGCCTCCTGAGTAGTTAGGACTACAGGAACATGCCACCACGCTGGGCTAATTTTTGTATTTTTAGTAAATACGGGATTTCACCATGTAGGCCAGGCTGGTCTCAAACTCCTGACCTCAAGTAATCCACTCACCTCAGCCTCCCAACGTGCTGGGATTACAGGCATGAGCCACCATGCACAGTCAAATTATTTAACTTTTTAAGCATTACATTTTACTCTCTGAAATGCCCTGGTTCAAGCAGTAAGTTATATGGTCACTATTATAAAGGGGCAATGTCCAATGTTCTGGAGGCTTTTTAGACATGACAATTGCTCCCAAAGAAAGTAGAGGTACAATACCTACCAATGGGTTACCCTTTTGTTTCTTGTTTGGATAGTTCTCCCTCCCTGACATTGTAGGTCTCTGTGGAAGCACAGACATTCTCTGTCTTGTTCACTGCTTTAGGCTGAGCACATAGAATGCTGCCCAAAAAGTAGCAGAAGCTGACTAACAAATTTTCAAAGATGGTCTTTTGTTAATAAGGTAGGTGTATTTTCATCACAACTAATGAGAATTTGCATTCCCACTAAGCTCATTTATATAAAACTATAATGAAATTATTTTTATTTGTGTTTGGTCATGGCAGTAAAATGAATTTCAACAAATGCTTCAACATTTAAAAACTATATTTATATTATAAATCACCATAGTAGAAATATTTATACTCGAGAGTTTTAAAATTTCAATTATTAAAAGATTCTTTATTTTTAAACACAGCCAGAATTTCCCCTAGAACAATGATGTTACAATTTTATGCCCTCAGAATTTATTGTAATAAGTATGAAATACAAATTATCCCAGATATTAAGAGCATTTTTGTATGTTAGGTCACATTAACATTAAGTGACATTTATTGTTACTCCTGCCATTCTTCCAAATTGCATCCTGCGTGATCTTCATCCCTGACAAGCTCAGCCCAAGTGTTTCTAGAGTATGTTTGATATTTGTCCATGAACTATCCCACTGCACTTACCCAGCTGTGTCTTCAGATCTTCCAGGTACTCTTTCAGCCACCTTGGTTTGGCAGGCCTACCAGTGCTTTATTAGGCACTAGGATTTCTGCTAAGCAACTTATTGCTCCATCAGGAACTAACCCGAGGCATCACCACTGAGGCACCAATGCCCTCATGGCATCAAAGCTACTCACTGATGTGTTGCAAGTTGAATATACCTTTGTAGTATATTCTATGTGACCTGAATTGCTGCTTGTGTGCTCTTGCCTTATGGCTCTGTTCTCAGACCAAACCAAGGGTCAAGGAGCTTATTCCTGTGGCCCAAAAACAAGATGCAGATGAACTGGGAAAGAAGAGTTTATTTCTGTTACCGGGTACAAGGAGAAGGCTGAGAAAATATTACCAGACCAACTCAAAATCATGAAGTTTTCCAGCGCTTCTATACCTTTTAAACTACATATCTACCTCTAAGTGTGCATGCATCTAAAGACATAAATGATTAACTTCTTCTAATCTATAACTAAGGTCTGAGTCCTTAAGGCCTTCCTCTGGAGTCTCAGTAAATTTACTTAATCTTGATGGGTCCAGGAGTTAGGGGTGATTACCCTTATCTTGTCTCCTGCTAAATCATGGAGGTTTGGGGAGTTCCCCAATAAAACTTGTTTGTGGAGGTCTGCAGAGTTTCTTCAGACCCCTAATAAAACTTATTTAATCTTAAACGGATCGTGTTAAGAATTCCTTCATTATCTTGTCACGCTTCAAGACCCAGGAAAAGCCTAGGCAAAACCCTTGGTGGGCTTTTGTTACATTCCAGCCTTTGTAAAAGAGCACTGGCCCTATCAGCTTTTAATATTTAACTTAACCACTCAGTCAGTGCTAAAAAAAGTCGTCATGGAGGCCTGCCTGTTCAGCTGTTAGTGAGACCTGACCTGCTACAGCCCTATTATTTTTACTTACATCACTCTCTTTCACAAGGACCCAGACACGTGGCTGTTGATAACCACCACAGTGTAGTCAGAATTAATACCACCTTTGTAATGATGAAGGCTTTGTAATGGGAGAGCTATTTTGGCCTGCCTCCTTTTGCCTATGGAAAGCCTTTACACAGAGTCCTCTCTTGACTCTTTTCACAGTTGGCCAGATGTGGTCAGACATGTTAAAATTTCAGGATTTCTAGATATCTTGAATGTCTCAGGGATATTTATACAAAGAGAGGGGGATTTTCTACTGCTTTAAATCTAATTCATGCTCAATTTAGGAAACATGCATATTGATTAGTATGTTTTTAAATGCTGAGATTAATCAATTAAATGATCTTACTTTAAAATTATGAATTTATTATTACATTTTTAAAAATACATCAAACCTCTTAAACAGAAGATAAAAAATACAGAAGCTCAGCACTCACAAATTCAATGGAAGAGTTCCAACTGCACCTATTGTAAAATTTAAACTCCATGAGTTTTATTCTATATTGATTCTTATACTTTTTTTGTACAGTAATATATATTATTCTGATACCCACCAAGGTAATAATATTATTCTGATACTTTTCCATGGTAAAGGTAATTTAACAAAAAGAATGTAACCAGATAGCAGAAGGTTATAGTGTCTAGAATATTAACTCGTTGATATTGATTATGAACTGGTAATTCAAATTAGAACTAACATACATTGAGTTAAAACATTTCTAAAAATTATACATCACTTACTACATAAACAGGACTTTTTGCTCCATTTCTTTCACATAATTTTTTTAAATTGAACATTGTACCCAATAGGTAATTTTTAACCTCAGCTGCCTCCCACCCTCTCCACTTTTGGGGTCCTCAGTATCTATTATTTCCATCTTTATGTTCATATGTATCCATTGCTTAGCTCACACCTGTATGTGAGAGTATGTGATATTTGATTTTCTGTTTCTAAGTTAGTTCACTTAGGATAATGGCCTCCAGCTCCATCCCTGTTACTGCAAAGGACATGATTTCATTCTTTTTATGCCTATTGGCCATGATTATTAGTCTCTTTTTCAGTCTCACTTGGTAACAATTTAGCTTATGGAGATGCCTTAAGGTTGGCTTCTTTCAATACTGCCCCAGACATTTTAAAAGCATCTTTGCTTTCTAGCAATAAGATATTTCAAACACTTTTTGTTTTTAATGTTTTCCTGGTCAAAGACATGAAATCAGTTACTCTTCACATAACAGTTTAAATTTAGAGTGAAATAGAGTCTAAATATCAGCATAGGTATAAACATTTTTTCTCCATGTTCACTGATGGTATTCACTCCCTTGCATGGTCTGTTTGGTGACAGTGCTGAAATATATATTTCTTACTAAAATAGTGAGCTCACATAGATACTTCCTAATTTTTGCTACTAAATCACTTTATTTTTTCCAGTATAAAACTTTAAGTAATTCTTATATCATATATTTCTAATTTTGATCATTTTCCCAAACTTAATTTCACCCAAATCTCTTTAAGTTTATACTGACCACACACAAACAAACACATTCACACATACACACAAATAACTTTCCACCACTACATTGGATTTGACCCTGGCTCAAAGTAAAATCTCTGCTACTAGCGTTGTAATAGAAAAACCTGTGAACAATTAATTAGGACACTAACTTATTTTTACTATTAGGTCAAACAAAGATTTACTAATACAATGATTAGTTAGGAAAAGTTTAGCTGCATTTGAAATTATGGACATTTACAGTCAATTATTATTTTAAAAATTTCTAATTCTATCCATTTCTCCAATAATATTGCCTTCATGTCTCTACCTTCAACCAGAATTTATAGTGGATTCTTACTGCTGATCAAATTAAATTTACTTATTTCAGAATGCATTTAATTTTGACTGACTTTACTTTTATCAAACAAATGCATGTACTTATGTAAAAAGGTGAGAATAACAATGGAATTTTATTTTCTAATAATCAGAAGCAAGGCAATCCAGATTAACACTTCCATTGAGACAATTAATAAATCTGAACAAAATATTAAAAATATATACTTATATTAGACATCTATTAAACTATGAAAGACTTTTAGGCTGAGATCCAAAAGAAGGCAGAATCGCAGTGAGGTAGGCCCCATACTGGCATTGCATTTTTCAAGATATTGTTTGCTAAATCAAGAAGAGGATGAGAAGTTAAGGAGTTGAGTGAACATTTTGACAATCTTGTGCTAGTGGAAAAATGTTAGATTCCAGAACATACAGAAGGAGGCACCTGGTATTTCTCTGTTCTCTGTAGTTTTATCACAAAAGATAATACGTTGGGAGTAAGAGTGACTTTGGAAACATACCAGCTCTATGATTTTGACTTGCTGGCACCTTGATAGCTTCCTAGCAGAAGCAAATAAATTCCTCTCTGAAGGAAGAACACTATCCAAGCCTTAAAATTATTTCTCAACTTTTTTCATATTCAATATCTGACTATCATTCAAAATGAAAGTGGCAGATGAGGAATATAATAAACATAAACCAAGAGAAACAACAGACAATAAAAATGAATGCTCAGGGAATATAGCTAATGAAAGTATGACACACATAATTCAAATTAAGTGCATTTACTGTCTTCAAGGAAATGAAAAGAAAATGAGATTTATAAGAGAAAATTGGAAATTTGAAAACCGGACAAACAAAATCAATCTAAATTCTGGAACTGAGAAATATAAAACCAAAGTAAGAACTCTAAATAAGGGTTCAGTAACATATTAGAAAAATAATTAGGCACTGAAAGACATGTCAGAAGAAAATTTTCAGAAGTAAGTTTAAAGAGATTAAAAAAAATACATATATACAGAAAGAAGATAAAAGAGATACAGGGAAAAGGTAGAACATGTATATGGGTAATGGAGTGGTAGAGGCAGAGGAGCTACTAATAATAGATGGGTAGGGGTAGAAATAGAAAGGAAGTGGTGAAAAAAAATTAAATTGTTTTTAAAAATCAAGTTTGATTACCGAGAGCAATATACCCTTAAACAGGATAAATCAAAAGAAAAACACACTGGACTTAAATTTTCAGCCAATATAGAATTACAGGGAACAAATTTGCCAGTTGGCATAAAATTCATGAAAATGTTTTTCAATATATTAGACATCCAACAATGAAGGACAATTATTCCTGAGAGACAAGAAATAAAAAAGTTGAGTCCTATAATTACCACAGCTTACTGCCTGGAGAGAATTTTCCAGGCCATGCATAGGTGAAAAAGGAGAAAGTAAGAAACCAATCAGTCAGGCAGTTAGGGTGGGTCATTGGTAAAATTCCATCAAACAAAGAACAGCCTGAAAATCAAACCGTAGGCCCCAGAAAAGAGCCCATGTCTTTGAATAGAAATACTTGCTCTGTGAATTGAGATGAACAAATTCAACCTCTTTTTGGACACATTTCTCTCTCCTTGGCATGCCTTAGTTTCTTACTTTTCACCTATTGGTCTCTTACTTTTCACCTATTTTACATATGCCTACCTTTCTATAACTGGCTGTGGGCTAAGTATTCATTTACACAGGGTGAGTCATCGCTTTAGTACCTGATTGGTCTGGGGTCAAGGTGCCAGGCCAAGCCCTCACCTCTGCCTCCAACTGGCTCTTTACACTATCATATATCTTTCTAACTTGTGCTTTCTCCAAAATGACCTGTAGACCAGTCAGCTCGTTCCTCCCTATTCCAGTCCATAAAGTCCCTAAACTCAGCTTCATAGCTGGCAACCCTCTTTTGGGCTCCCTCTCTGCTGTAGAGTGATTCCTCTTTTGTTTATTAAACTTTCACTCCAACCTCACCTTTGGTGTCCATGCTCCTTATTTTTCTTGGTCATGAGACAAAGAACTCTGGGTAATGCCTCAGACAATAAGGCTACTTCATAGGAAGTGGGAATGTGGTAAGATGTTGGTTCCCTGAGGTGAGGCAACAGAGCTGGGAGTCTAGGAATTCTTAGACAGCTGTAGCAAAATCCCAGAGAAGACAGGGCTGCTCCAACAGAGACTCTGAATATGTGCAGAGGTCTCCCCTCAGTCTTCAGCTGAGGATTGATCAGCGCATGTATATAAGGAAATCGAGGACAGGAGAAAAAAACACTGCAAAAAAGGAGAAGGAACAAGCACTGGGCTCCCTTCAGACAAACTGATAAATCTCATATAAAAATATGTATAAAATACAAACATATAACACAAAATATGCAGCACCAAACAAGATAAAAATTACAATTTCTGCTATTCTATAAAAATAACCAGACATGAAAAGAAAAAGGAAAATGTAATCATAAGGAGAAAATTCTATCAAAACACAATAGCCTAGAAATATATACAACTAGTAGACAAGGACATCAAAATAGCTTATAATTGTACTCCATATTTTCAAAAACCTATAGGAAATATTGACCTGTTAAAAAGAGGGAGGATGAATACAAAAAAGACCCAAATTGTACTTTTAGAAATGAAAATAATGTCAAAAAAATTAATGTATTGGATATGATTAATGGCAGATTGGACATTGATACCCAAAAGATTAGTGAACTGGAGACTGGGCGGCTCACGTCTGCAGTCCCAGCACTTTGGGAGTCCGAGGCAGACAGATTATGAGGTCAGGAGTTCCAGACCAGACTGGCCAATATGGTGAAACCCCTTCTCTACAAAAAATACAAAAATTAGCTGGGCATGATGGCATGAGCTTGTAGTCCCAGCTACTTGGGAGGCTGAGGCAGGAGAATCACTTGAAACTAGAAGGCGGAGGTTGCAATGAGCCGAGATTGCACCACTGCACTCCAGCCTAGGCAACAGAGTGAAACTCCATCTCAAAAAAAAGAAAAAGAAAAAATAGATTAGTGAACTGTACAAAATGAAACATAGGGGAAAAATAACTGAAAATAAAATGGACAGTGTGAGTGAGGTGTTGGACAGCTTCATGTGGTCTAATATATATATGCCTGGAGTATGTGAAGAAGCGAGAATAGGGAAATAGGAGAAAAAAACATATAGATAAATAAATAATGACTGAAGAATGTCAAATTTAATGAAACTACAAGCCCCAGAGATCTAAAAACTCAAATAATCCCAAGCACAAGAAACAAATAAAATCACATCAAGGCATATCTGAATCAAATTGTTTAAAACCGGTGACAAAGAAACCATCTTAAAATCAGCAAGAAGACAAAATACAACATGTATAGACGTAGAGAGATATAGATGGCTGCAGATTTCTCACTGAAAGCAATGTAAGCCAGAAGATGGTAAGCAATATTTTTCAAGTATTGGTGGATAGGAAATTTGTCAACCTAGACAAATATTGCCAGCAATTTTTTTTTTAGTAAATTAAGAAAGTTAAGCTGTTTTAAGCATACAAAACCCAAAAGAATTAATCATTAGAAGACTTGCACTTGAGGAAATGTTTAATGATACCTTTCAGGCACAGAAAAAAGAATATTATCAGATGGAAATCTCAATCTACCTAAAGTAAGAGAGAACACTGGAAATGATAACTATGTGGATATAAATAAGATACATTTTTTCTTATCATTTAAATATTTTTGACAGATAATTGAGGATATAAAGCAAGAAGAATAACAACACAATGTAAGGTTTATAACATATGGAGGAGTAAAATACTTGACAATAGTAACACAAAAGCCAGGCAAGGAAAAGTGAATTCATTCAATTTTAAGGTTCTTATACTATATATGAAATGGCATAATATCATTTGAAAGTTGATAATGACTAATAATGTATACTATATAATCCCAAAGCAACCACTAATATAATACCAAAAAAAGTTATAGCCAATAAGATAACAATGGAGATAAATGGAATAATAAAAATATGTTAAATTAATTCAAAAGAAGTCAGAGAAGGACAAAAAGGAACAAAACAGGTGAGAAAATAGAAAACAAATAGCAAGATGGTGAATTTAAACCCAAACACATCAATAATCATATTAAATTTTAATAGTATAATCACTCCAATTAAAAAGTAAGGATTGTCAGATTGGATACAAAGATGACATCCAACTATCTGCTGTCCATGAAGCACTCTTTAAATATAAAGACACAAAAAAGTTAGAAAATGGATGAAAATTATATTTATTGCTAAGCTAACAATAATCAAAGTAGACTAGAAAGACTATATTAACATTAGATAAAACAGATTTTACAGCAAAATATTACTTGGGAAAGGGTAATTTCATAATGATAAAGAAGTTAATTCATCAAGAAAAAATAATAATTTTATACATTAATGCATTTACTAACAGAGCTTCAAAATACATGAAGCAAAACTAATAGAAGTATAAAGAGAAATAGCCAAATTCAAATTTATAAGTCAGAAGTCTTAATAATCCTATTTCAATAACTGATAGAATTAATAGGCAGGAAATCAATAAAATTAGATGGCACTGCCAACAATCTTGAAATAGTTGGTCTAAAACACTACTGTCCCAAAAATAGAGCACACGTTATTTTCAACAGCACATGGAACATTTACTAATAAATCATATCCAGGGTCAATACAAGTCTCAATACACTTTGAAGAATTCAAATCATGCAAAGTGTGTTCACTGACCACAATAGAATTAAGTAAGATGCCAGTAAGAAAAAGATATCTCCAAATATTCAAAAACTAAAAAAAAAAAAAAAAAAAATTACCTTTCAATAACCCAAGGTCAAATAAGATATCAAAAGTAAAATGGGAAACATTTTCAGCTATTTATATTTTTGAAATACAAATAGAGCACATCAACATTTGTGGTATGCATCTAAAACAGCACTTAAAGGGAAATTTATACGACTAAACACCAATACATGTATGAAAAGAGATGAAAACTGTAACTTCAGTTTCTACCTTAATTAACCAAAAAAAGTGTAAATGAAACCTAAAGTATGCATTAATGATGAAATAATAAAGATCAGTCCAGAAATCAATAAAATACAAAACAGAGAACTAACAAACAAAATAAAGACAAAAGTTTTTCTTTGAAGGAATATATAATTGATTAACCTCTAGCTGGGCTAATCAGAAAAAAAAAAAAGAAAAGGCAAAGTTTAACCATAGCAAGAATGAGAAACACTATCACTATAAATCTACAACTTTTAAAAGAATAATAAAGACTAAGGGAATATTATGAACAACTTTATGTCAATAAATTCCAAAACTTAAGTGAACAGGACAAATTTCTTGAGAGACATAAACTGTTGAAGCTTACTTCAGAAGATACAGATAAACCAGATAGCCCTATACCTATTAAATAAATTAAATTTGTAGTTAAAAACCTAACCACAAAGAAAACCACATGTGCAGATGGCATCAGTGGTAAATTATGCCTAAAAGTAAACAAAGAAATAGTTCCAACTCTACACAAACTCTTCCAGAAAATTGAGAGGAGGGAAACACCCTCCACATGAGAATAGCAGTATTTTCTACCAAAACTAGATAGAGACATTACAAGGGGAAAAATAAACCTCTAAACTACTCACCAAAATCTCTTAGGAACCCAGAATCAACATTTTTTAAAGATGTAGGGGGTACATGGGCAGTTTTGTTACATGGGTATATTGCATAGTGGTGAGGTCTGGGCTTTTAGCATACACATTTATGTATAGTAAATATGATACCCAATAGGTAATTTTTCAACCCTCACCCCCACCCCACATTTCTGAGTCTCCTGTGTCTATTTTCTCACTCTGTATGTCCATGTGTACCCACCCACTGTTTGGCTCCTACTTATAAGTGAGAACATGCAGTATTTGACTTTCTATTTCTGAGTTATTTCACTTGGTTTAATGGCCTCCAATTCCATCCATCTTGCTGCCAAAGACACGATATCATTCTTTTATTATAGCTGAGTGGTAGTTCATGGCGTATAGAGATTACATTTTGTTTACCAACTCATCCATTGACAGACACTTGGGTTGATTTTGTATCTTTGTTATTGTGAATAGTGCTGTGATAAACATACAAATGCAGGCATCTTTCTAATAGAACGATCTTTTCTTTCTTTTGGGTATATACCCAGTAGTAGGACTGCTGGATTGTATGGTAGTTTTATTTTTAGTTCTTTTTATTTTTGAAGTTTATTTTATTGTTAGTTGATATATAATAACTATACATATTTATGGCATATAGTGTGATGTTTTCATATAGGTATACAATGTGTGATGATCAAATTAGGATAATTAGCATATTCATCTCCTCCAAAATCTATCATTTCTTTGCGGTGAGATCACTCAAAATCCTCTCTTCTAACTATTCTGAAATATGTGATATATTATTGTTGACTACAGTCACCCTACTGTGCAATGACACATTAGAAATTATGCTTCCTATCTTACTGTAACTTTGTACTCCTTGACCAACCTTCCCCAACACCCTCACCCTATCCAGCCTCTAGTAGCCACTATTCTACTTTGTACATTTTAAAAAATAACTTTTAGTTTAGTTTCAGGAGTACATATGAAAGTTTGTTACGTAGGTAAATGCGTATCATGGGGCTTGTTGTACAAATTATTTCATCACCCAGATATTAACCCCAGTACCCAATAGTTATCTTTTTTGTTCCTCTTCCTCCTCCCACTCTCCATCCTCAGGTAGACACCAGTGTCTGTTGTTTCCTTCTTTGTATTCATAAGTTCTTATCATTTAGCTCCCACTTTTAAGTGAGAACGTGCTGTATTTGGTTTTCTGTTCTTGCAGCCCCATCCATGTTCCTGTAAAATACATTATATCATTCATTTTTATGGCTGCATAGTATTCAATGGTGTATATGTACCACATTTTCATTATCCAATCTGTCATCGATGAGCATTTAGATTGATTTCATGCCTTCGCTATTGTGAATAGTGCTGCAATGAACATTTGCGTGCATGTGTCTTTATGGTAGAATGACTTATAAATATATTCCTCTGGGCATATACCCAATAATGAGATTATTGGGTTGAATGTTACCTCAGCTTTTAGCTCTTTGAGGAATTGCCATACTGCTTTCCACAATGAGTGAAAGAATTTACACTCCCACCAACATTGCGTAAGTGTTCCCTTTTCTCTGCAACCTCACCAGTCTCTGTTAATAGCAGACATTCTGATTGGTGAGAGATAGTATCTCATCGTAGTTTTGATTTGCATTTCTCTAATGATCAGTGATATTGACCTTTTATTCATATGCTGATGGCCACATGTATGTCTTCTTTTGAGAAGTGTCTGTTTGTGTCCTTTGTCTTCTTTTTAATGGGGTTGTTTTTCTCTGTAAATTTGTTTAAGTTCCTTATAGATGCTGGGTATTAGACCTTTGTCAGATGCATAGTTGGCAAATATTTTCTCCCATTCTGTAGGTTGTCTCTTTGCTCTGTTCTTAAATACATTTTTAAACAAAATTCAGTCAAATAAAATCTCTCATAGGCAGCATTCTGAGATAATCCTCAAGATTCCCACCATCTGGTGTATGTGCCTATATAATCCCTTTTATTGTGGGTGGAAGCTATAATTGTAATTAGTTACCACTCTCATGATTATGTTATGCTATACATCTAAAAGGGAAATTATCCTAGGTGAGCCTGATCTCATCAGGCAGGACCTTTACAGAGAGTTTCTTCTAGCTAGTTGCAGAGGAGAAAGTCATATTTATACACTCCTGCTGGCCTGGGAGAATGCAAATATCCATGTTGTGAACTGCCCATGAGCTCCACATGATATGAACCCAAAAGTAGCTTTTAGGATCTGAGAGTAGTCATTGACTGACAGAGAGCAAGAAAATGAATACCTCTGTCATACAACCTCAAGAAGCCTAATTCTACCTAAAACAACCTGAATGAGCTTGGAATACCCTAAGCTCCAAATAAGAACGCCATCATACTTGGCACCTTGCTTACAGCTGTAAAACTCTGATTTGAGGACCCAGTTAATCCATGCTCATATGCCTCACCTATGAAAACTGTGAGATAATAAAATCATATTTTAAGCAGATGTGTTATTGGGAGTTTATTATGCAGTAATATATAACATAACATAGCATCCAGTAACATCCAAAAAGCGTAATATATCATGACCACATGGGATTTAGTCCATAAATCCAATGCTCACTTAGCACTGAGCTATCGATTTTGTGGTATACACTGTTAATATAGCCTGATCGTTTATCACATTAGTAGAATAGAAATGAAAAATGCTTTGATTATCTCAATAGGTTCAAATAAGTATTTGAGAAAAAGTTCACATCTATTCTTCATGAAAATGCTCAGAAAACTAGGAATAGATGGGATCTTCCTCAACTATATAACGGATATTTATGAAAAATCTATAGCTATCCTACTTAATGGTGACATACATTGAGTACATACATATATATGGAAGGATGTGTGTGTGTGTATGATTATGTTAAGTGTAAATGAAGTCAATGTAAATATAATATATTTTCAGACTTTATAAAAATAATAACATCAACAGCAACAACCATACTCTATTTAGAAAGCATATCTAAAGGACATACAGAAGCTGAACATAAATAAAAGTGAAAAACATACAACTTATAAATAATATTCAAAGTTTACAGACCTATGAAATAAGACGTAAGACATAAAGAAACACTAGATTTGTGAGATATACTTTATAATAATATGTTTTAATTTACTAAGAAAATAGAACAATTTTAACCTGAATCACCTTAATAATGTCATCTAATAATTAATTTTTAAAAGATGGATTAAAAAGTAAAAATATACAAATCTACATTATTTTGGGGAGATTTTAACATCTTTTTTTAAATTTAGAAAACAAGCAAACACATCTCAATATGAGTATTTATTATTAAACACATAATATTTTTGGTCCAAATGACATACTTCTCTGCATATGGTGCCAAAATCACAAGATACACATTTCTTTACTAAAATTCACCATTTGTTTAGCCAAATTTTAAAAGATTATATCATATACTATGTAATCTTACCATGGTACAATTAGCGTAGAAATCTATAACTACAAGATAATTAGAAAATATTCCAAAGTTTGTAAATGGAAATATTCATAGGTTAACAAAGAAACTACAAAGGAAATTAGGAAATATTTTGGAATAAATGATAATTAAGATACTACGTATCAAAATGTATGTGATGCAGTTAAAGCTGTGCTTCATACGAAATTTTAAATTTCCTCATGAAAATGCTCAGGAAACTAGGAATAGATGGGATCTTCCTCAACAATATAAAGGATATTCATGTAAAATCTATACCTATCATACATACATCATTTCATAGAAATTTTATGATTAGTTAGGAAAGATAGGTGGAAATCAATTATCTAAGCTTCTATCTCAAGAACTTAGAAAAATGACAGTAAATTTAAATCTATAAACAGTAGAAGGGAAAGAGTCAAAATAAGAGTTAATGAAATAGCAATAAACATAAAATAGATCAATAGCTAAATTTTTTTGAGAAAACTAATACAATAGATAAACTCCTGGTGTGATGGGTCAACAAATAAAAACTAACAAAAAGCAAATAATAAGAATAAAAAAGGGACAATAGTAATAGGAATTAAAAAGTTTATGAGACATTTTAGTGAGCAACTTTATGCCAATAAATGTTTAAATTTAGAAGAAAAGGACAATTTTCTAGGAAAATACAACTTACCAAAATTGGCACAAGAAGATATAAAAAGTCTCTATTGTCTTAAAACTGTTAAATGAAATAAATCTATAATTGAATATTTTACCAATTATCTGTTGACTTCAACTGTGGTGTACTGGAGATGGCTTGTTCCTGACAACTGCTAAAATTCCAGAAATCTTGCAAACTAGTTGTTTAACACAGTCATTATTAGAAATTAAAACATTTAAAATTACAACTAAATAAATTATATTGAAAAATAATCAATATCACAAACTCATTACTTCCTTGTTACTTTTTACTATATTTTACTATTAGCTGCTCTTGAGGTTATTAACATTTATTTTATCTGTAGGGTGCAAATACTTATACTGCTGCTCTACTGTGTCCCTCTTCCCAATTTTATTTTCAGTGATATCACATTGATAGCATGAAATCAGCCAGGGTGGGAGAGTTAGCACCACCGAAATTATTAAGCAATATATATGAGGGCTTGATTTATTGCTAAATATAAAGAGACTTCAGTTTAATAAATATAGTTTGTATGAAGGTAAGAATTAGTTGATCAGTGGATCACATATATGATTTAATAACAGTAAATATAAAAGGAACACATTTAATAGATTAGGGTACAAATCTGTTTATCAAATTGGCTAAATTGCTCTTCTAGGGTGAGTGTGGATACAAGAGTTCAGAAAGAAAGCAACTAAAGTATTATATGAGACTCAATTGGCAATAAAGAGTTTACAGTAAAGAATATACATTTTATTTGTAAGTTGTGTGTTACACATCCGTAATAGCAGTAAAACTTCACAATGAGCATGCAGTATATACTACATATATAATATTTGCATGTTATATGTAACATAAATTATAATATATATAATATTTTTGAAAAGCCAGCTGGTAAATATTTACCAGCATGAGACTGATCCTACTTACGTTTAATGAAGAAATAGCACTAGTTTTCACAAGCTTTTACAAAGAATAGAAAAAGAGAGTACACTTTTTATCTTGTATTTTTTAGGCCTAATTAATTTTAACTTTGAAAAATATATTATAAAAAGGCAAAATTAAAAGCCGATATATCTCATGAACAGATGCAAATATCCTAAATGAAACGTTAACAAACATAATTCAGCACTATACAAAAAAAAGAATCATTTATTACAATCACATTTGACATGTTTCTGGAGTAAAAATCTGGTAGATCATTTTTAAGACTGCATTGTGTTGCAGCAACTCAATTTAACTGATTGTCAACCAGTCATTACATTTATTAATACTTTGTCGATGAGCCCTTGTACAAAAACTGAGGTCGTAAGGGATGAATCGGACATACATAAATGTCTGTGCTGTGATCCATTATAGGGACTTTCCAAAATCTCCCTATAGAGTCCTTATCTGCCATAAATACTTCAGCAGCATCAGATCTAATGGAACATATGTCTCAAGAGGAAGAGCATCTGGCATGGCAGCCTGGATCTGTTGGAGAGGCTTCTCTTATTGCAGTACCACTTAAAAATGACATTCTTTTGTGTTCTTCAAAAAACAGTGACTATCATACCCGATATTCAAAGACTACCACTTGGTATTGTACTTCTTTCTTAGTGGTATAATGGGCCAGATCCAGTAATTCATGCTTCATCTTAAAAATAATATCTCAGCCTCCTGCAGACCACCGAGCCCCTAATAGCAAGACTACAGGTCGCTAAATTTTGGTAGGATTTACTTCTCATCCTTTGATAAACATTTGTCTTGCCAAGGTATCTAGAGTAGCTGTTACTTGCTATTCACCAGGTCCAATAAGCAAAATATTCATATTACAATATTAGCAATCAACATGATATTTTATGAAATGAACAAATGATCAAGGACCCTACAAACTAGATTGTGTCATAAGGCTGGAGAGTGGAAACCACCCTGAAGTAAGACAATGAAAGTGAAAACTTTAAAGCTAAATCTGCCAGTTAAATCAAACTCCTTTGGCAGTATTTACTAAAAGATATAGAGGGCAGAAAAACATTCAGCAGATCAAAAGCTACATATCAGGTGACAGAAGATTTGTTAATTCCCGTTGGTAAAGGAAAAACAGCTGGATCAACAGCTGCAATTGTAGTCACCATCTGATCAAGTTTATGGTAATCTGCTGTTATTCTCCAAAATTCATCTGTTTTCTATTCAAGCTAAATAGGCTAGTTAAATCGGAATGCAGTAGTATCACCACTCTGGTATCTTTCAAGCACATTTTAGTGGCACTAATCTTTGTAATTCTTTAAGAAACGCAGTATTGATGTTGAATTATCATTTTGACAAAGAAAACTCTAGAGGTCTCCACTTAAACTTTGCTCTAAGAGTATACCTATTCCAATTATGCCCAGAAGGGTTGAGAAAATAATCACAGCATGAGTTTGAGGGATTACCAAGCCAACCGTGAGATGGACTCATGCTAAAACTCCATTAACCCACTGCTCTCCATAAACCACTGCTCAGAGCCAGTGATCAATAATCTCTGAAAAAACTGATTATTTCCCCTACTCCCATCAACAATCATTCTTTTGGATGATCACAAGTTCTTTTGAGGAAAGCTGGGGGAAATTTAGGGCCTAAGTTTTGGGCAGTATAATTCTCAAATACACCCAGCATTGCCTAAGAGGATCTGGGGATGTAAACGGGCCATAACTCCATATGGAGCAATTCATGTCGAACTTCTGTTCACCACACGTAGGACCATTTATTGACATACACCAACTATAATGTTAGTAGGCTGCATATTTATTTTAGCCATAGGGTCTCCATGATTGATTAGCCAGTGCCAAAGGTCTCTGTGGGTCAGACCGTTTTTTATTACTGCTTTGAGTCTGCTGCCCATTAGGGTAACCATGCACATGTTGTCTTTGACCAGTTAGTGCTTGCATTTGACCCCTGAAATATAGGATCCCATAGATTCTATTCAGTTCAGAGAACCCGTTTTTATAGCAGTACTTTCTGCTGTCATTTCTGGCCTCCAGAGAAGCCACTACAGAGCAGTGTTCTTCTCACCAACACATTTCTCAAACCCTAGTTGACAGAAGTATTCTCTGCACTCTCCAAGAAGATATAGTTAATGGTTGATCTGGCAGGTACTACATTTATTGAGACATTTGGATATATCCCACCACCTTATTTTATGTTTACAATAGGATTTTATTTATTTTTTCTTACACGTTCCCTTTTGTTTGTATTTCTCTGGCATTTTATTAACTCTTTTCTTCTTCTGGTTACCTGGAATTTATCAATTATATTTCTAAACTTTTATTGGTTACCCTTGAATTGTTATCAAACATTGAAAATTTAAGCATATTTTATTATTATAAAATTATTATATTATTTATTATAGTCAAACATTTATTATCTATAGTCAAACATTGATCTCTCACTGAAAAGACAAGATCTTTAACACCTTCAAACATGCCATTACACATCTCAAACGTATCATGTTAGATAGTAACCTTTTGATTACCTCCCACTAAATCCTATTCCTACATGATATTTCCCATCTCATCTCACTAAATACCACCACCATCCTTCTGTTGCTCAAACCAAAAACCCAAGAATCATACCCAAAGCCTTTACCTTGTCTGAGATGACATCATTCTTGCCTAGACTACCACCAGAGACCATTTACTGGTCTCTCTTCTTCCACTTTGCCCTTTTCCAATTATTTTCCTCAGAGCTAATGTAGTGATTATTTGAGAAATAAAGCTGATGATGCCATCCTTCTGAGTAAAACCTTTAATGCTACCTCGTGGGTCAGAAAAAGAATCCAGGCTCTACTGTGTTCTGCAAGGCACTTCTTGACGTGGACACTGCCTCACCTTACATCAATCTTCCCCTTTCTCATTATGCTCCAGGCCCACTGGCTTCCTTTGTTTTTCTCAAAGATGCTGCCCTCCTCCCAACTATATATCCAGGCCCCCTTTTTATGACTGTCCCTCCACCAGAAATGTTCTTTTCCATAACTTTCCACATGTTTGGCTCATTCTCCTCTTTCAGGTTTCTACTCAAATCTCATATTGTTAGAGGAGCCCTTCTGATTTTCCTTTATAAAGGGACTCTCTTACTACCTTCTAGCTCCTCACCTGCCTTTTAAACTTCTGTATTACTTACCATAATCTGTATTTTTCTTTATTTGCTTGTTTAAATATTTTTCTTTACTTGCTCGTTTATCATTTGTATTCTCTGTAAGACAGTTAACTTTATGATGCCAATGACCTTTTCTGAATTGTTCACCTCAGTGTATCTCATTCTTTGATCAGTGCTTGTCACATCACATGGACTCAATAAAAGCTCTATCAGGAAAATGACTTGATTTACAAAGAGAGAATTATAATGATTATAATGATTCATAGATGCAGCTGGCATGGGCTTCTTAATTGTGAAAAAAATTGTTTCCCAGTAGCCTTCCTTATGAAAGAGAGGAATGAATTTGGGTTCTGTGCAGTTGGGCTTTCCTTTTGGTAGGTAGGTGGAGGGCAAATACTCAAGGTTGGGTTTTTATGATTGATAAAGAGAAGAATGATGAACATTGGAAAGGGCATCAAATGCGTCTGCCTTTCTCACCTGAGTTTGAGCCCAGTCTCCCACCTTGAACATCTCTATATTCCAAGAATTTGATTGACATGCCTTACCCCCTATGACAGAAAGACCAGTCATCATGTCCACCCACAGACTACAGATTTGGGATTTTTCCAGGGACTTGTTAGTAAGACCAATTATCATCCCTGCAGAAGGATGCACATTGCATATATTGTTATAATTGACTTTGCTTTAAATTTACCTGTCAATCTCAAATCATTTTTTGCTATTTTCCAGAAGGCCCTCAAAGGGCAAATTTTCTGGTTCTCATTTTTTTGTTATTGTTAAGGGATTTTGTTAAGTAATCTTTTATTGTTATTTTGATTTCAAAAAATGAGAGATGAAGAGAGATACCAATGCCCCATTTTCAGTATGCCATCTTCATCAGAGCATCATTAAATACAATTTTGAGTAATTCTCACTGTACTTTTCTTTTTTTTTTTTTTTTTGAGACAGAGTCTCACTTTGTCACCCAGGCTGGAGTGCAGTGGCACGATTTAGGCTCACTGCAACTTCTGTCTCCCTGGGTTCAGCGATTCTCCTGCCTCAGCCTTCCAAGTGGCTGGGATTACAGGCACACGTCACCAGGCCTGGCTAATTTTTGTATTTTTAGTAGAAACGGTGTTTCACCATATTGGCCAGACTGGTCTCGAACTCCTGACCTTGTGATCCACCCACTTTGCCCACTTTGGCCTCCCAAAGTGCTGGGATTACAAACGTGAGCCACTGCGCCCGGCCTCACTGTACGTATTTTAAATTAGCTATTGGTGTTGTGTTTAAGGACAGGCCATCATAGTATTTATTTGCTTGAAAGACATTTGATGAAATTTGTTTAACATGTGATGCTCTATAGAAAGTCAAATTGATGGCCGGGCGCGGTGGCTCAAGCCTGTAATCCCAGCACTTTGGGAGGCCGAGACGGGCGGATCACGAGGTCAGGAGATCGAGACCATCCTGGCTAACACGATGAAACCCCGTCTCTACTAAAAAAAATACAAAAACAAACAAACAAACAAACAAACAAAACTAGCCGGGTGTGGTGGCGGGCGCTTGTAGTCCCAGCTACTTGGGAAGCTGAGGTGGGAGAATGGCGTAAACCTGGGCGGCGGAGCTTGCAGCGAGCTGAGATCCGGCCACTGCACTCCAGTCTGGGTGACAGAGCGAGACTCCGTCTCAAAAAAAAAAAAAAAAAAAAGAAAGTAAAATTGATGTTATGGAAATAAAAGTGACTGTAAGAGTGAGGTATCAAATTTTCAACTTAGACTAAAATGGAATAAGATTAATATTCCCCACATTTATCATTTATATTGAACCTTTCAAGAATGGAAGCTGTATCTTATTATTTCTCTAGTTCCAAGGTATGCATAGTGACAAGATCGTTTTACATATTTAGGGACTGTTAGTTAAATGAATGAAAATAAAGCTGATTATTTTCAACCCTTGCATTGAATTTTAAGTAGCTGGGAAACAATCTTATTTACCTTTTTGGCAGTGGCTCAAAATTGTTACCAGTTTGGTGGCCCTACCACCAATTTAATTCATATTTTTTTAAATGTCCAAGTATGGACATTTAATTCATATATTTTAAGTGTTCAAGTATGATTTCACAAACTTTATACTTGTTTTAAAGTCACATTTGTTTACCTGGTAACTTCCTTGATAATTATAAATGACAGTAACAAGAGGTGAAGGAGCATGGACACCGGAAAGATTGTTCCTGCCAGACGCACAGATCTGTCATCATGTACCAATTTTAAAAAACAAATAAAGTCATGATTTTACTGAGTAAATATATAAGGATCCAAAAAATCTGAAAAACACTGTTATGCTGACTAATGGTCAGAATGGTTTTATAGAAATTCCTAAAACAAGTTTGTGAGAAAGTGTTACCCTTTCTGTCCCCCTTTTTTAGGCTTGTGTTTGTTTTTAGTTATTTTAACCAGTGTTTTTTCCAAGGCTAATGATGTTGTTTGCTAGTTTCCTTATGTTACATCAAATGAATTTGGATACCCTCTGAGACATCTAAATAGCAACTGCAGTAAATATTCATCATGTGGAATTAATAATGACATCTTGAAATGCTCTATTTGTTTTTTACGGGCTCTCTTTACCACAGAGAACCATCACCCAATGTGGTATTAAAAAGAAAAGACAGCCATGGCTGGATTTTACATTGCATTGAGAGGAGAAAAGGTGGAACTGTGAGATCACTTTGGTAACAATCACTAGCAAAGCTTAAAGGCTTGTGAAGAAACTTGGGTACAGGAGAACTTGGGTTTATCCCTAATGTGAAATGAATGAAATAATTATAAATTGCCCAGATAAATGATTATTGGTTAATTGCTAATTTCTGATGCAATAAAAATTCAAACTGAAGTTTTCTATTGATCCCAAATACTTATCAGACTTAGAAGTGGAACTTAGAAGTGGAACTTTCCAGTTATATGTTAATTAGATAAAGCAAATGAAGAAACTCTATAGAATAATGTTATATAATTTCTGATTACAGGAAAAAAACTTCACCTTGAGTTATATTCATTTAGCATATCCTGTTTATTTTTTATTAACTGTAGATAGAGAAGGAAAAAGAAAGAAAATGGGGCAAAGATGAATAAAAATAAATAACAGATGACAAGGCCATTGAAGTTTTATAAAACATTCTTTATTGGTTGGGTGGTGCCTGTTTGGGGCCTATATTTCTGCCTTGTGTGTTTAAAATAAACTTTAAAAGCTAGAGAAATAAATGTATCTGCCAATTGTTATGGTCACTTTTCTTCCTGCTACTCTTCTCATTAACGTTTACTTGGAAAAGGAATAGAATCCAAGTAAGACCTGGCAATAATAATTTTAGTTCCATGTGTTAAATTTATTTTATTGAACTCTTTGGAAATTTTAAAATTCTAAGCTAACTTAATAGCAAAATTAATATATTTAAAATTGTCTCTAGTAACCATTAGAAGATTTTTAAATGCATAATTTCTAAAAAATACTAGAATAAAGGGAAAAGAACAAAGAAAACTCAATGCGTTAGTAAAAGGCATGAAAGATTAAAAATAAAACAAATGAAAATAACTCTAAAAACTTTTAAAAAACAGAAAATGTAGGTCTTGATAAATCTAGAGTGTGTGTTAGATTGACTTTACAGCCTGTTTGGGTTAAAGATCACATACTTTCCATATTTTCTCCTTTATAGCCTTTTCTTAAGCCTCCATTAAATACTGAGTTTGAAGGGATCCGCTGGCTCTATTTTCCTGGCAAAAATAGTTTCCATTTTGTCAAACATTTAGAAACCAAATGTTGATGTTTGTCTTATAATTATTGTCAAGAAACATTTCCTTGGGGATATCAAACTGACTGCTGCTAAAAGGGACTCAAAACACATTTCTCCATTTGTTCTGCCTCCAGAGACTGTTTCCTTTTGCCACCTCTGTACCAACTGGTAATAAAAACAAATTTTAACCAATTAAAACTAATAATCTGTGCTACAAACACCCACTGTCTTTGAGAACAGGCCAAAGAAATGTCACTGGTGCCACTGGTACAATTTGAATTCAGTTGTAGTTAGACTTTGAACCTTGTTTCATTTGCTGAAATTTGATCTGTTTGCTGCTAGTTGTTGAAGTTTCTTCTACTTCACCAGAATGTTTCTTTCAAGGGCACCACAGAAATTGTTCTTAGAACACATCACTGTCAGAGTCTTCATGAGCAAAGAAACTTCTTGTCTCTTACCGATGGATATGAGTGAGTATATGCATATGAAGTAGCTAAACTAAAGTTTTCAGAGATGGCACAGATAAATTAAAACATTAAAAGATGTAATAGTCTGTTCTCATATGGTTAATAAAGACATACTAATAAAGACTGAGTAATTTACAAAGGAAAGAGGTTTAATGGACTCACAGTTCCACATGGCTGGGGAGGCCTCACAGTCAAATAAGGGGAGGCAGAAGGCAAATAAGGAGTAAAGTCATGTCTTACATGGTGGCAGGCAAGAGAGCTAGTGCAGGGAAACTCCCATTTGTAAAACCATCAAATCTCTTGACACTTATTCACTACCACAAGAATAGTATGGAGGAAACCACTCCCATGTTCAAGTATCTCTGCCTGGCTTCACCCTTGACACATGACGGTTACTACAATTCAAGATGAGATTTGGGTGGGAACATAGCCAAACCGCATCAAAAGGAATTTTAAGTAGGAGTATTATTTCTCTTAGTAATTTTAGATGAATATTTTCTAAAAAAGAATTGAGATGAAACAGCACAAACTTAAAGTGATCCAAACATCAAAACTGATGGTTTCTAGTTTTCTTTCTGTCTCAATGAAAGAAAATAGGAAAACTTGACTACATAAATTAGAACAGATAGAAGTCCTACTTCATGTTGATTAAGAAGAACTTGGTTGGGTGCTGTGGGTCATCCCTGTAATCCCAGCCCCTTGGGAGGCCAAGAAGGGTGGATCACCTGAGGTTAGGAGTTCGAGACCAGCCTACCAACATGGAGAAACCCCGTCTCTACCAAAAATACAAAAAATTATCTGGGCATGGTGGTGATGCCTGTAATCCCAGCTACTTGGGAGGCTGAGGCAGGAGAATCACTTGAACCCAGGAGGTAGAGGTTACAGTGAGCTGAGATTGCACCACTGCAGTCCAACCTGGGCAGCAAGAGCAAAACTCCATCTCGAAAAAAAAAATAAATAAATAACTTAATTGAATGGACTTTATAAGCTCTAGGGGAGAAATTGGAAGCTCAAAAAATACCAAGTGTTGTTATAATCAATTGGCAATTGGAAAACAGTTGCAAGTCAAGGTAAGTCAAATTAGATAAACTCATGTTTCCCAGGTAAAGTCTCAGAATGCAAGTGAATGTGAAGTGCATAATGGTGGAAGTAGAGTGTTTCTTCATAAAATGATGAAGAAAACACAGAACTGACTATGAATGACAAAATGTAACGGGGTAAGAAATAATATGCAAGGAAGGAAAATGCCCCTAGTGATCTAATCATCAAAATAATTATTAATGATTAAATTTTTTAAACAAATCAGCAAGAATTAAAAGTCATAATATTAAATAGATATTGATATATACACTTTCATCCACTGATAGTGAAAGTACACATGTTGTAAGTGTCAATGACAAGTGTAACAAGAAACTTTGTGGTATTTATCCCAATGAATTCACCCTACAAACATCATTATTTATTTTTGTGAAATGAGAAAAAAATCTAAACAATAGGAAATGACTGAATTACCTTGTAGACATCCTTAAGAAAATGTGCAGAGGTTAGAGATATTTATTAAACTTACAGCACCGGGAACATTTTACATTGTTAAAATGATAAACAAAGAAAACTTCATGTAAAAGTGAGCATGTAAAATTTGATCCGATACATAAAATAAACTACAGTCTATGCATAGGAACACACAAAAATGTTCACAGAAGTTTTCTTCAGGAGCTGATACCATCAGTGAAGTATATTGAACTTCTTGTTACTTTCCTACACTTTGTAAATTATAAAGCTTACAGGAAATTTTATTTGTATGAAGTTTAAGGAGTTTTCTTTTAGTATCACTTAATCTGTGCAACAGTATCTGTTTCATCCTCCTCACCGATATTGTTAACTTTACTGCATTTACTTACCCCTTTTCTTCAGGTAGAAATTCTTTAACAACTCCCTCAGCTTCTATCTCATTTCTTTCTTCTTTATCCTGGATTTAAATGAATCAAACACAATCAACTGATGAGCAATTAACAACATGAAGTGATGACCTTGCTTTTTCCTATTTGGCAAATCACATTTTTAAAAACTAATTGAATTATGTGATATTTTATTGCTTCCCCCATATATACACTTTATCCTTTTTATGTACTCTTTAACCAAGACACAGTTAAAGTAAGCATGCTACCACCAAATATGATAGTAAAAGCAAAAGTGTCATGGAGTTTTCAACTTACAGAAAACTCCATCACATTCAAATTTAGTTTATTTAGACTACCAAGAAGAGGAACAACCCTAAAACAATCTATTCCTTTAACATGAAATTTAGTTTTCCCCTTTCTTTCTTAATTCCCTAAAGTATTTCTTCTCATTTTAAAGCTTTCTTTAACTCTCCTCAGTTTCTCCCTCATCATTCTGATAGTTTCTCCTCAACTAAACAACGAAGCCTACCACAATACAATTATGTCCTTTATTCTTACTCTCTCTTTTTAAATTTTGCTAAGAAATGACAATAATGTATATGGGGTACAGTGTGATATTTCAATACATGTATACATTGTGTAATTATCAAATCAGGATCATTAGCATGGCCATCACCTCAAACCTTTATCATTCCTTTGTGGTGATAACTTTCAAGATCCTTTTCCTGGCTAACTTGAAATACACAATACAATGTCATTAGCTATAATCACCTTGGTATATAACAGAACACCAGAAATTATTCTATCTGTATCATTGTACCTGTGATCAACCTCTCCTCATCATCTGTCTCCTTTCCTTACCCCTCCTCAGCCTCTGGTAACCACTGTTCTCTCTACTTCAGTATGTAGAAAAATCTGCATTTCCAAGTTTATTATAGCAGTATTCACAATAGCAAGAGATGGAATTAACCTAAGTGTCCATCAGCGAATTAATGGATAAAGAAAACATAATTACATATATATGTATATATACACACATATATATACACACACACATATATACATATGTGTATATATACATGTATAATTGTGTTTTCTTTATATATATACATATCTGTGTATATAAGTACAAGAAAAACCATGACTGGTGGGTATAATTTGCTTAATGATTACCCTGCTTTTGCTTCTATATAGTAGATATTCCAACTTATTATAGTCTGAAGTCATCATGGAAGTCAAAAATTATGCAATCAAATGGAAACCTAAAGTTAAAAAATACAGTTTGGGTAGTATGCCATAATGTGATATTTTATCATTAGAATTTTACGTTGAGAGTTCCTGACCTTTAGCTCAGCCGTCTACAATTATTGTGAAAATAATCATATGAAAAGGGAATGGGAAAGGAATTCTGTTCTAATTAAAGCATATGAATAGTACCAAAGGATCTATATCTGTTCAGTAAACATCTTGATGGCGTATGGCTCATAGTTTTATTGCAAACACATATCCAAAGTATTTCCCACTCCCTCTATTTTTGTTTTCTTTCTCATAGAATTTCACTGTCATGCCACAGTTGTCTTTCAAGGATACAAAATCAGATGCAAGGTAAAGACAGTGATAAAAGATTGAGACATAGAGCAAACTGGTCAGCTCTGCTGCCTAGTTCTCAGATAAACTTAGACCAGTTATTCATTTGTTGAACTTCAGATTCTTCATCTAAAAATGGAATAATATTACCTGCCTACTTCTCATAGTTTTGAGTCTCAATGAAATTGTGAGTACAATCATACTAAAAAATGTATATATAATATTGTTATCAATTATTCACATTTTCATTGCTTAAAATCTTCACTCTCAGCATGCAGAGGTTTATTAATAATTATTTTAAGTGTTTCAATGAAGCCTATAAGTAGAATGATATAAATATTAATTATTGCCCAAAATATATAATACTTATTCCAGACAGCAGGTTATATAGTCAACCAACTTATAACCTGCTGGATGAGTTTTCAGCATGTGTTTAGGCACAAATGAACCCTAGCAAGTATTTTAATACTTTAAAGTTCTGTATTTGGCAAATTCCATGCACATGTAAAATAATTTAAATGGAAGATAAGTGTTATTTTTTGAAGCAATTTAAGCCAAAATACCATTTTTCCTGATCTCTATTTACAAATGATGGTATTTGACCCTAATTTCAAAGTTTAAAAATACATAAATTCAGTATATTTTTGACAAATTTTATTTCTTCAAAACTTTGTGTGTGCTATATATAAATTATCTGCTATAGTAACAATTCTTTGTGGTAGGTGTTTTATTTCCATTTTTCAGATGGAGAAATTGAGTTCCAAGAGGTCATAGAAGACTTTCTCTGACAGTCATGAATAAACTACCTTCTGCTGACTATGTGCTATAGTCATAATGTACTCATTAAAGGTGTAATGGAAAACAAGGTTTCTGTGAATTGAAAGCCAATGTACTTAAACACTACTCTATATCAACTACCAAATAATAGTATCCAGCATAAAGCAGTTGCTCAGCAATTGTCACCATCATTGCCATTATTAACATTCCCCCCAGCTTTATTAAGATATAACTGAAAAATGCAAATTGTATGTATTTGCACTGTACAATGTGATATTTTGACATATGCATACAATGGGAAGTCATTAAATCAAACAAAATTACATAGCCATTATTTCACATACTTGTCTTTTCTTAGTGGTAAGAAATGCAATGTCTACTCTCTTAGCAATTTTCAATTATACAATACATTATGTTAATAATAGTTATCATGCCATACAGTAGATCTTCATAACTTATTCATCCTGTCTGAGACTGCACTTTTTGATCAATAGCTCTCATTCTCCACCTTTCCTACCCCCAGCCTCTGGCAACCACCACTCTACTCTCTGCTTCTATGAGTTCAACTTTTTTAGATTTCACACGCAAGTGAGATCATACAATATTTGTCTTTCTGTGTCTGGTTTATTTCACTTAGCACAAAGTCCTCCAGCTTCATCCATGCTGCAAATGACAAGACTCACTTCTTCTTAAAGGCTTAATAGTACTCCATTTTGTGTGTGTGTTGTGTGTGTGTGTGTGTGTGTGTGTGTGTCTGTATGTATCTGTGTGTGTATCATGTTTTCTCTTTATCCATATATCTATTGGTGGAAACTTAGGTTGATTCCATATCTTGGCTATTGTAAATAATGTTTGCAATGAAAATGGGAGTGTAAATAGCTCTTTGACATACTGATTTCATTTTTTTTAATAAATCCCCAGTAGTGGGATGGCTGGATCATATTGTAGTTCTATTTTTAGTTTTTTGAAGAAGTACAGTAGTGTTTTCCAAAATGACTATACTAATTTACCTTCCCACCAACAGTAGGTGAGTGTTATCTTTTCTACATATCCTTGGCAATACTTGTCATCTTCCATCTTTTTGATAACAGGCATCATAACAGGTGTGAGGTGATATCACTGTGGTTTTAATTTGCATTTTCCTTATACTTGGTGATGTTGAACTTTTTTTTTCATATACCTGTTAGCCATTTGTGTGTCTTCTTTTGCGAAATATCTCTTTTGGTTCTTTGCCCACTTTTTAAATTAAGTAATTTTTTGTCTTGCTGTTGAGTTACTTGAGTTCTGTCTTGTCCATTTTGTGTGCTACCAAGGAATACCTGGGGCTGAGTAATTTATGAAAAAAAAGTTTATTTGGCTCACTATTCTGATGGCCAGAAAGTTCAAGATTGGGCATCTGCATCTAGTGTGGATCGTAGGCTGCTTGCACATACGGTGGAAGGCACAGGGGAGTGTTTGGGCAGAGGTGCAAGAGAGAGAGAAAGGGAAAAGCTTCCAGGATCTTTCTAACAACCAGATCTCTCAGGAGCTAAAAGAATGAGAACTCACTCACCCCCATGGGAGGACATTAATCTGTTCATGAGGAATTCACCTCATGACCGAAACACCTCCCATTAGGCCCCACCTCCAACACTGAGAATTAAATGCCAACATGAGGTTTGGAGAAGACAAACCTCAAAGCCGTAGCAAGTCTCTTATATATTTTGGACATTAACTCCGTATCAGTGGTTAATATTTTCTCCCATTCTGTAGGTTTTCTTTTCCCTCTATTGCTTTCTTTGCTGTGCAAAAGCTTTTTAAAGTTTTGCAATCCCATTTGTCTGTTTTTGCTTTTGTCACTTATGCTTTTGCGATCATATTCAAAAAATCTTTGCTTAGATGAATTTCAAAAAGTATTTTTTTCTATGTTTTCTCCTAGGAGTTTTACATGTTTAGGTCTTATGTTTAAGTCTCTAATCCATTTTGAATTGGCTTTTGTATATGGTGTGAGAAAAGGATCTAATTTCATTCTTCTGCACATGGATTTCCATTTTTCCCAATATCATTTACTGAAAAGACTGTCCTTTTCTCAGTTTGTGTTCTTGGCACCTTTGTTAAAGATCAATTGGCTGTAAATGCATGGATTTACTTATGGGCCATCTTTCCTGTTCCATTCATCTATATATCTGTTTTTATGCCAGTATCTTCTTTTGAATACTATAGCCTTGTAATATATTTTGAGATCAGGTGGGGCAGTGTCTCCAACTTCGGTTTTTTTGTTCAAGTTTCTTTTTAATATCTAGGGTTTTCTGTAGTTTCATAGGAATTTCAATTTTTTTTCTATTTCTGTGGTAGTAAATTTTTTAATAATCACAGACAAAATCATCAGGAACACTGAGTTATGATAAGAGTCTATAAACATATTTCATTGTATAATATCAAGAATATTCAAGCAGCTTTTTAGAAAGAATTTTTCAAAAGCCAATCACGTTGGCAAATTAGGTGCATTTCCCTTCTTAATTTCACAAATCATTTATATGGATGTTGTAAATTAATAAAAATATCCTAAACTTTAGCAGCATATCAGAATAAAACTCCCTAGAGTGTTCTTTCAAGAGAGAGCATTAAATTGCAGAATCATTAATTTTCACACATAACTTCATTGTGTGAGAAGCAGGGGAAAGTCAATTTATAAAAGTGATAAATTACTTCAAAATTCAATGAATCAGTATGCACACATTTCAGAAAGAATGCAGCTCAAATCTTCGATAGACTTAGAACCCTTTATAAAAACAAAGATAATCATTATCTTTAATTTAGTGAAGCATCAAATATTTTCTTTCAAAGTCATATTTATTTCTCAAATAGTTTTGGAAAGCAATTGGCTCTTAAAATAATATCCATTTCTTAGTATCCCATTGGTGGTAACTGTAGCAAAGGACTGATTTATTTGACTTCATAGACAATTTGGATAGCTAAACATAATGATCAAAAATTTTTGAAAACACATTGGGAAAATAAGTTTTCTCCTTAAACAAAGTAAATGAGAGTACACTTTCTTTGGAACTACGCCAAGTTTTCTTACAATGTTTACTAAAGAGGGTTTCCTGAGTTTCCAGTTGGTTGTTCCAAACATGAACTTTATTTGTTCCTACCTAGAGGAGTTACTGATGCACCTGCGGCCATGTACCCAGACATGCTGCCTGTTCTCCACACAGCTTGACTGGCGTCATGAAGACCCATGCAAGCAGATGTGACCAGCTGCATGCTGAGACTGAGATGTAGAGAGCAGGAAGGGAGATAAAGCATCAGCCATGTGCAAATTTTCCCTGTAGCACTTTGAAATCTTTGAGTTTGCCGTAGTTTTAAAAATTAGACTATATATTCAATTAGAGATAATTATTACATTTTTTTTTTTTCTGATAGTGCTCTTGGTTGCTTCTCAGATAAAATGACTGTCCATATGGCATCAGCCTCACCAGAGGCCAGATGGCTTATTGCAGGGATTGGGAACCAACAATCTTTTGCTTAAAGAAGCACTTAAATTTTTTCAAAATGACACAGCCCTGGGAAAAATCTTGTTTGGGAATCTCTCCAGCTTCCCTGTTTGCTAGCACC
The DNA here is from genome assembly GCF_002776525.5 of Piliocolobus tephrosceles. Taxonomy (NCBI): domain Eukaryota; kingdom Metazoa; phylum Chordata; class Mammalia; order Primates; family Cercopithecidae; genus Piliocolobus; species Piliocolobus tephrosceles. The sequence continues at coordinate 159,631,049 of NC_045437.1, forward strand.
TCCCTGTTCTCTATGAATAGCCGATTTCCTCAAGCCTCTTCCACACCCACTCAGTTTGCAACCTCTGTTTAGTCTTGCGTTATGCTGACTATCAATAAATTCTTCCTAAGGTGTTTGTTACAGTGGGCTTATTAAGGTGATAACCTACATAGAAAGTTCTTTGATTATCCCTTCCACTGACAAAAACCTGTTGCTTGGGCATCACTAAGTAGGCTTCTGTCACCTGTGCCAGTGGATCAGCTCAACTCACTTGGCATTTTGTGAGATGACTCTGGTGTCACTGCTACATTCCTCTTGACCACAAAGAGAAAAAGAGAAATTCTCCTGTTTTCTACTCATGGAAACAAAATAAATGAAGAATTGCATTTCTGCTGAGTTTTTACAAACCCACTAACTATCATAGTTTTGTGTAAGGAGGAAATCTGCCACCTACTTTGGCAATACCTTGCACTAACCCGCTACATTCCTTAGAATGATAGTCACTGCTCTAAGCAATCACTCAGCCTAAATTTGGAAATTCATTCATTTGTGTAGCTTTTCTGGGGTTGTTTTAACAACTGTGGTGCAGTAGAGCCAGTGATTTGGGGTTTCAACATAATTGTGCTCTGGGGAATTACCTGGGGACCTGGACTATGTCAGATTTGCGGGCTTGATCCAACTGGAATATGGAAAGCTTGTCCGAACTACAGTGCCCACATGCGCACACACACATGCACACACACACATGCACACACACACATGCACACAAATGCCTGTGCCAGAGCATGTGTCTGTGCATATGTAAGGTAATGGAGTTGGGTTATTATAACAACTAACACATTTGTTACATTAAACTATGTTTTAAAATATTTTTTCTAGTCTGGAGTCTGCTGAAGAAAGCAGAACAGTTTAGCTCACATCCTGCCCTATAAATATTAAGTCTATAAATTAGAGAATTAATTCAGGCTAAAGAAACGAATCAGATTCAGTAAGACAAATTTGAAATGGTAAGTATTTTTATAATTTCATATAATCATCATAATAACTAATCTTTATTTAGTTTTATAATGTGCCAGGCACTATGCTAAGTACCAGACATAAAATAACTCATTTGTTGACTTCAGAAACTTTGTGAGGTAGATCTTATTATTATCCCTATTTTAAAAATAAGGACATAAGCTCGGAGATGTTAAGTCCTTTGCTGCAAATAAAGAGGCAAAAAAGCGACAGAGCCGGGATTGGAGCACAGGTATTCTGGACCCCAAGGTTAAGGCTTATACAGGATCTAAACATTTTACCTCTCTGGCGGTACTTTGCACTCTTTCCCGCGGTGAATCTCTGTGTCCCAGCCACCCTGGCCTTTAATCAGTTTCTCATGCTCTTCACGTGCCTTCAAGCTTATCAGGTTCTCTCTATATAGTGTTCCTATACTTGGATGTGCCCCATTATAATTGTTTACAATCATATAATTATTGTGATTATGTGATTAATTTCTTTTCCTTCACTAGGCAGGGTCAAGTACCATGTCTGCTTAACTCACTATTATTTTAGAGAAGACACTATGCAGTGGTGTTCAAAAGCCTGGGTTCTGACCTCACGATGTTATGTTACCATATGTGTTTTCTAACTTCTCTTTGCCTCAATTTTCTTATCTATAAAATGGGGATAGCAGCAATACAGACTTCAGGAAGTTATTGAGGTGTAAATGAGTAAAAGAGCAATAAAGTTTTTAAACTCTTTCCTAGTACCAGCAGGGCATAATAAGAATTAGCTATTATTATTTTTATCTGTTCCTGACACCTGCCACAGTGCTGGCTTGGTAGAAGGCGCTCAGTAAATATTTTTTGAATAAATGCATGCATGCATGCAAGAATTAATGAAAGACTATTTTTTTTCTGGAGTTATCTCAATACCTACTCTGTTTGTATCACATCCAGCTTTGAGATTGCCTTCCAAAAATTAGCCAAGGATTAGTGCTACCTTGGTCCTGCATCAAGGAATGGATATTGTCTCTTTGGATACTCTTGAAAAAATCCTGGATTTGGAGTCCAGAGTTCAGGGGCCTGGTCTTGCAACTCATAAATGAAAGTTACCTCCAAATCAATTATGCAATAGTGCATTTGTTCTCTAGTTCTCTGTTTGGTACTATAATCTTCAAAAAAAATTTATTTCAAGAAAGTGAGAATAAGATAAACAACCACATCTGGGCTCAGAATACTTCATGGATGTATTCAAAATTGCCTTACAGTTATGAAACAATAGTAGTCCCTTCTTATAGCCATACTGTATATATGAAGCTTTCAGATCTATAATAACATACTGTTAGGTACTTACTGTGTTTCAAGAACTTAGCATACATAATCCTCAACCTTCAGAACAAGAATGCAGAAGAGTTCTTTTTATTATTTCAATTTTATTAGGTAGAAAACTGAACTTCAGAGATTAAGAAACTTGAGCAAATTCATGCAGCAAGAGAAGAAAGGAGTGTGGTTTGAATACCACATTGCCTCATTTTATTCTCGTGCGTTTTATTCCTTTTCAGTATTTTAAATTAGCACAAAATACCTCAAAAAGGAAAGATGACTGTTAAAAGGGTTACATTTTTAACATACCGAAGGCAATTAGTAAAGATGTTAAACAAAATTTTACCAGTAAGTGTGGTTTGCTTTCAAATGTCAAAGATAAAAATAATGCTAAAATATTTTTGGCATCTTTATTGGACATCATCGTTGGGAACAAGCTAACGCGATGATTTTAGTCATGCTCCCTCAGGAACACAGCTAAGAATTAGGGAGTAGATTAAATTTAGTGTGGAGCTACTGTATGCAGCTGTCTCTTATAAAGCAGATGTTATATCCTGTCATTGTCATCATTTTTGCAGAAAAGTACATTTTCATTGGCTCTAAAGTGTGAAAAAGTAAAATGTTTCCTATACAGGAACCCGGGAAGTCATCTGTCCAAGGGGAAGCGCCTATTCCCAAGATGATTATATAGCAGTACTAAAAGTATTTATTTATTCAAACTGAATCTTAAAGACCTGTGATTAGTCTTTAGATGGCCCTATACACTCCATCAGGATTATAACCTGCCAGACAAGAATAAACTTCGCCAGCAAGAGAAGCAGTGGGGAGAGATTCCAGGCAAGTGAGTTTTCCTTGTATTCCTCTAACTTGGAGTCAAATATACATGGATGCTCAGAAATCCACTGACTAAGATGGCCTTAACATTCCCCTTAGCTTGACTAAACTTTACACAGATTTCTTCTTGACTATAAACCCCGACCTCTGTTAACTGAGAGCATCTAATTTAGGAAACTTGCAATTGTAGATTTTTTTCTCTTCCCCTTTTGAGATGTACATCTCCCAGCCTCTTGCCAGTTTTACACCCAAGGAATGTCTTTCTCTAGAACCTGGGAGCCACCCCTTTGAAATGTATTCATCAAAAAAGATAGTGCCCCTCTCTCTCAGTTTCTGTGGGAGGGTAGGAGTCTAACTTGGATAAGCACAATTAGAAAACGCAGATGGCCTAATCACATGGACCAACCTCCCCCTCAACATCCTGTAGTAGTTTTCCACTAGCTTACCCCAGTGCTTAAAAACTCTCCTGCATTTTTTCCCAGTAGAAGTTGAATTTGATCTCTCACTCTTATTAGCAATAGCCTTGACTTTCACTGTAATAGTTTTGAATAAAGTCTTCCTTGCCTGTTTAGCTCTGGTACAATTTCTCTTTGACACCACGGAACAACTTCTTCCAGAAATATATTACTGGACAGTCAATTTTCTAAAAGCTGTACATTCCACTCAGTAATCAAATTGCCAAAATATTTGCAATACCAATGCTAGCCATTAGACTCCATTCTCTCTCACTGGAGTTCTCTCTGGAAATTTTTGTATGTCTCCAGCCAGGAACCCATAATATTAATTAATGAATACTTTTTCATTCCATTACACTGTGAGCTTCTGGGAGGCAGAGATAGTTTGAATACTACTTTTCTGTTTCCAGTGTCTAAGCCAGTGCCTTGAAGAATATCACTGCATTACACCAGGGGAAGCAGCTGGGCAATCTCCCAAGACATTATACATAGGGTGAGCATATAATTTATCATCTGTACCAGAACAGTTTTGAGAATGACAGGAGGCATTAAAATAATTTTATGTAATTTTTGAAACATTGTGTTGCCAGATAAATTAGTTTTATGAAAGTATGGATAAGAAAAACTCACCAAAATATTTATTTTTAAGATGTTTCATCAAATTTATTTAACTGTTATTAGGTTCAGGGGTACAAGGCAGGTTTGTTATATAGGTTAAACTTATGTCATGGGGGTTTGTTGTATAGATTTAGTCACTTGAGTACTAGGTCTAGTAGCCAATAGTTTCATTTTTCTTGATCCTCTCTCTCCTCTCACTCTCCACCCTCAAGTAGGCTCTGATGTCTTTTGTTCCCCTCTTTGTGTCCATGTGTTCTCATCATTTAGCTCCCACTTATAAGTGACAATGTGCAGCATTTGGTTTTCTGTTCCAGTCTTAGTTTGCTGAGGCTATGGCCTCCAGTTCCATCCATGTTCCTGCAAAAGACATTATCTCATTCTTTTTTATGGCTGCATAGTATTCCACAGTGTATATGTACCACATTTTCTTCATCCACTCTACCATTGATGGGCCCTTAGGTTGATTCCATGTCTTTGCTAAATTTGGATGTTAAAAAAACATAAGTTTTCTAAATTTGAATCTACTCAAGAACACAATTTTCATTTATACAGCTATAGATAGGAGTTTAATCAAATATTTTTCTCAGAAGTGGAGATATTTCAAAGCACAGGTAGATAACTTAAAAATTCAACCTATACATTATTTGAATTCTCCATGTTTAATTTACTTAGTTCGCCCTTGCTTTTGTGGGTATAAATTTCAATATTATCTGCAAGCTTTGTTTTCAGTTACTCAATTTGATAAAGGTTGTATTTTTTGGTACTCCATATTTTGAATACTTTTATTAAAATTTCTATCTGATTAAAAAAGGGAACACAAACTCTTTTCCAGTAATGGTCTATACTACTGTTGAACATTTAGCTTGAAATTGTTCTCCAAAGTCTCAGCATTTTTAGTCTGTCTGAAAATGGGTAGCAAAAAGAGAAAAACCAGCTGTTATGCTGAAGTATTTGTTTCTATTCAACAAATTGGAAATAAATTGAAGTCCAGTTTCTGTCTCTCCTTCATTCTTTCTCTCTATGCATATACAATTGAATCATTATTAGAATTATTATATATGCATTTATATATTTAAACAAGTATAATATATATATAGTTACTTGTACATTTTAATTTTTTGCTTCTGTGTAAATTGGCAAAGCATTTCAGCTTGTTTTAGGTGCACTGTGAATTGTGAGTGTGCCTCAACCAATTTTACATACATTTCTGTTCCATAGATGCTTTAACTTACTAAGAACATTGTTTTTTACTATGATGTTCTGAACCACCGAAAACTTATTTATGTAATTGGTACCAATATATTATTTTATTCACTTAACTTTTGAATGAATTGATGACATCTTTTTCGATAATGTCATTTTTGATTGAATTAACTTATGGAAGATTTACTTTTTCCATAAACTGAATAAAAAATGAATAAATCATTGTTATAATTAACTAAATTCTATTTCAGCAGCCGATGATATTGACATAAAACTAACATCATTGAGCAATTCTCCTTTTGCTAATGCATTAATAGCCACCACTTTATTCTTTGTACTTAGGTAAGAAAATCTGAAATCGTAATGAGCAAAATTAATATAGATGAAAAATAATCTAAATAAAAAGTGTTGTTTCTAGAGTGATATGCAAATTAACTTTTATAGCTATATGTGTTAAGCTATTGTCTTTGATCACAGTACTAAAATCACTAATACATTTTAAAATGGCTAAACTTCTTAAGCTGTTTGGTGTTTTCTGGTTTTCCATATTATCGGTGTTATTATTACTGTGCTCTTGGTGGATGATAAAAGTCCATCAACATTTTACATTAAAACATACAGTATTTATATTCTTAAGAAACAAAAACGCTGTATTCTTTTTAAATGGAATGCTTTTGTCTTATTAAACTGATTGCTGTCAAAACATTTGTATTCAAAATTGAAAACATTACAGCACAATAAAGTGTCCAGAATGCTGTAGCAAGAAGACACAGCAGAAATGCTGAATTTCCATCTCGCATCTCCTACCTTTCATTTCTGTGTTCACAGCTGACCCTGCCCATGACTGGCCTTGTAGCTTATTGCTTTCCTAGACTGGGACACCAGGAAAGGCAGGAGCAATACTGTCAGATATTTTCCTTATCAATTATTAGAGTCCTCTTTAGGAAAAAGAAGATGGAATTATAAATGCAATATTATGTAACAGTTCCTTGAAATAAGTTTGTGCATATGTGGAGCCCTGTATCTTAACAACCATTAGTTTCATGGTAAATCAGCCTCTGGGTAGCCAATCAAAGGTTTGGGTCCTGGAGTGTGCTCCAGGCCAAGGAAACAGCAAGTATGGTACAACTATTCTGATGTCCAACAGAAAGAGTAATAAGAAATGAGGTTGCTGAGAAGAGCAGGAACCAGGTGATTATGTAAAAGTTTGATTTGTAAGCCATGGTAAAGAATTTGAATAGGATGAAAGGTAAAGAATAAATAAGTGAATAAAGGAGTGAATTAATTGTGCTTTCAAGAAATCAGGAGTAGGAAAGGTCTCTTCTTTCATCCAAAGGCAGTCATCAAATGTAACCCTTATGATTAGATCCAGGAGGGGTGGCATGCTGTCACATCAGAAATCTAAGTGGTTAGATGGGTGAGGGTCCCTCATGGCCACAAGTATCCTAACTTTCTGTTTTCTCATCCACAAAATGTGAGAGTTAGGCTACGGTTATTTATGTCTCCAAAATTTACTTCTAAAATTCTTTGAAAACATTCTTCTTTCTTTCTTTTGATTTTGATATTGGTGTGAAGAATGGTTTTCCATAGTTCCCTAATTCCCAAATGAATTTTAGGATTTTTACTGTGATACCTTTTCTAGTATTTGGATGCAGTGTTATTTTATCATTTGTTTTTATGAGATGTTTTATAACGTATTTGTATCTTCACCTTCTGTCTCAACTATTACCTGCTTTAAGTTAGTGACAAGGACCTATCTCTTTTATGATCTTATCAATAATTCTATTATTTTATTTTTAATTTTTATGGGTACATAGTAGGTGTATATATTTATGTGGTACATGAAATGTTTTGATATAGGCATATAATACATAATAATGACATTAGAGTAAATGCGATATCCATCATCTCATGCATTTATCATTTCTTGGTGTTACAAACATTCCAGTTACACTTTTTAAGGCCTACTCATCTTTGAACTCCCCGAAGTGCCTTTCAAAGTCTCTGGCACATGTCTACTGTATCTCTCATAAAGCCTTTGGTGGAAGGCAAACCAACCCAAAACGTAGTGGCTAAAACAGCAAAAAAAAAGAAATAACATTATTATTTCTTACAATTCTGTGAGTAGACTTGGCATTTCTTCCATTCTGTGCTGGCTTGGTCTAGAATGGCCTGACTTACATCTGGTTTTTGATATCTTACTTGGTCCATGGGCTCTCAACTGAGATGGCCAGGATGGGTGGTCTCTCTTCTTGTGGTCTCTCAATCTCCAGGAGGCTAGTCCACACTTAGTCACATGGCAGCAGAAATCATCTCAGCCCCAAGAGAGGAGAAAAGCCAATCTACAGGCACTTTTCACTCCTCTGCCTATGTCATATTTGCTGATATTCTATTAGTCACACCAAGTCACAAGACCAACCCCAGGTTCACAGGGAAGAGAAATATTCTCTACCTCTTGATAAGATGAATTTCCTTCAATGTATCCAATTCATTTAGCAGCCGGTGATTTCTGCAAGCATATGTCTACTTTACCCTTAAGGTGACACTGAAGCAGGATAGCAAGCTGTTTCCATTATATCCCTCTGGCCCTGACCTGGCTAGAAGTACAGATTTTGGGGAAAGTAAAAGGGAAAAACTGTGAAGAATGTGGCTGTGTTAGTAGGTTAATGGGAGAATAGGAAAGAAACATTTCCTGTTTGTGAATATCTTCAGCATTGTAAAAATACTGAAATGAAATAAAAAATGAACAAGAAATCCTGTGATACTTTACCTAGTTGGGGTTCCATAAATGCCATTTGTAAATGGCTCATTTTATACAACTAAGGCTTGTTAATGCTCAAAAGTGCAAACAGCATATGTTTTGCTATCTTTCATGTCATGATTTGAATTCTTCTATCCAGGCCACTGCCTAGCATGTGACTTTGAGAAAAGTACTTAAAACAACCTCACTTTCCTAATTTATTAAATGAGATAGTTGTGATTAAAAGACGGCTCCAAAGATTAAACAATATAACATATATGATGCACACATGCTAAGCAGCCAGGAGTTGGCTCCTTTCTTTATTTTCTTATGTATACTTCGGTTTGTATAGTATTACGCACTTTTTTGAAAGATACGTGCTTTCAGTTCCTAAAGTTTTAAACTGCTTTCTATATTAATAACAAACTCACATGTACTTGTGTGTACTGTGCATATTGCTACAGCTCTCAGTAGGTACCAAGTGATGCGCTAAGTGGTTTATTAAAAATGAATCATTAAAACCTCACAAGAGATCACTAAGGCTGGTACCATGATTTAATAGTGAGGGAAACCGGGAATAGAGGTGTTGAATGGTTTTACCAGAGAAGGAATCCGCAAATAGAAATGTTAAATAAGGTACACAGCAGGTTTAAAAAAAAAATGAAGCTGAGGTTGTAACACACAGCAGTGTGTCTCTAGATATGTCCTCCTAACCACTATGCCCAGCTGCTAATTGACGGCAAAGATTCATTGCAGTTAAAATGAATTTCAAAACCAACTTTTACAAAGGGAATCTATTTTATTAATTAAAATGAAATGTGATTGTAATTAATTTAAAATAGTCTCCAGATTTTTTCCCTTTATACTTGCACTTATTTCCCCTTAGTCCATTCAGGTTGCAGTGATGGAATACCACAGACTGGGTAGCTTATAAGCAACAAATGTTCATTTCTCACAATTCTGGAGACTGGGAAGTCCATGATCAAGGAACTGGCAGATTTGGGTCAGGTAAGGTTCTGCTTCCTTGTTCACAGAAGGCCACCTTGTCAATATAATCTCACATGACAGAGCAAATAAATGAACTCTCTGGAGCTTGTTTTTATTTTATTTATTTATTTATTTTGTTTATTTATTTATTTATTTTTGAGAAGGAGTCTCACTCTGTCACCCAGGCTGGAGTGCAGTGGCATGATCTTGGCTCACTGCAACCTCTGGCTCCCAGGTTCAAGTGATTCTCCTGCCTCAGCCTCCCGAGCAGATGGGATTACAGGCGCCCGCCACCAGGCCCAGCTGATTTTTGTTTAGTAGAGACGGGGTTTCACCATATTGGCCAGGCTGGTCTAGAACTCCTGACCTCATGATCCACTGCCTCGGCCTCCCAAAGTGCTGGGATTACAGGCGTGAGCCACCGTGCCTGGCCTGGAGTTTATTTTCTAGGGTTCCTAATCCCATTCATGAGGGCTCCACCCTCCAACCTAATCACTTTCCAAAGGCTGCACGTTCACTTATCATCATCTTGGGGGCCAGGTTTCCACATATGAATTTGGAGGGAGGGGAATAAACACTGAGTCGATAGCACCCCTTAACAAAACAGTTTTGTTTTAGAAAAAATATCTAGAAAACTAAAAACCATCCATCTAGGTTAAACTGCTGGTTTTCCTAAAATTATTTTGGGAGGTGGCCTAAACTAGAGACAAATTGTCATGGTATTTTAATTTTAATTGGTCACTATAGTGCCTTGCTGATCAGAGAAACAGTGTTTTCTAAGCTTGTCCTGACAAGGGTGGGGTATATTACACAAGATTATAGCTCTGCTCCAGCAAACTTTTGGAGTTAAAAATGGGTTGTCATTTTGAAAAGGACAAGGACATAATAAAATATTCAAAAGGTCAAAGGCATATTTTGTTATACCTAAAATAGTTATGCTTTTGCACAGAATTTTAAATGTAAGCTAGGCTCCAAAAGTGTAGAGCCCCTTAATTGTATTTTCACTTGTTAAATGCTAACGATGTGCTTGACAGAAATTTTGATAGAGATATACAACATATTTCTTAATTTAAGAAAAATCTCTCTTACAGAGAAGACAATTCAGCTTTGTCAATTCAGTTGTGACTCACATAACTGAGTCAGTTAGATATACTCATACAGTTTAATACCAGAAACATAATATACCAGGAAAAAATCCAGCATCTCTTAATTTTTGGAGGAGAGAGGACATCGTCTTTCTCTAGTTATGCTGTCTATCTTCCCTTTTCTGCCATTTTTATTCATGTCACTGAATGGTTCATGCTTTCCTTTGCCTTCACTGAATACTACTTACTCTGCAATTTTCTGCAGAAGTGGCTTCTCAACTTTCTACATCCTAGTTACCTAAGGGTCAGGTTGAAACTAGACTGGTAGACTTCTTGCTTAACACTGCCGCTGCTTTTGAGGTTTCTTGCTTAACACTGCTGCTTAACACTGCTGCTTCTTTGCCTCGGGCTAAAATTTTTACATATCTGAGATCCTATGAATGGACTATACAGCACAACACCCTTCTATATTCCTGTACTGGATACACCTTATATTTTGGATGCTGGCTCAACTCCCCTCTATTCCCTATTGCTGCTGCATGTATGGAATAACATATTCAACGTCCACTCTCAAGCTCACTACGGTAGCTACTCACACATACAGCTACACTCTGGTTATTACCTCATTCTGGTTCTTACACAGAATACCCTGCAGAATAAGCTCCTTGAGGTGGGGGACAGTTTCTCTGGGGTTGAACACTGTGTCTTCAACGATAAAGCATCTGGTACATATTAGGTACTTAACTAAGTAGTTATTAAATAAATAAATACATAATCACATCATATGAGGAAATCTTATTCCAATATCTTGCCTACATTCCAAGAGCTCACTATTTTCGTATCATTCCAGCTCTCTTGTGACCCACATTTTACTCTACATTTTACATCATGTTGACCACTATTCCTATCCTTTCTCTATTTTCTCCTAATCTCTCAGTTATTCTCTCTGTTTTACATATTTTACTGACACCAATAAGATGGACCTCTCCTTGCCAAACACTCTTTACTATTACATGCCCCTTCCTAGACAGTACATAGTCATAAGGCAAAACTCTGACCCAGTTCCATAGGCTGTCTCTAATGGCAGCAGTGGCCCATCTGGAGTGGCCACTGCCAAGGTGCCAGCTGCAGCAGAGAAGTGTAGCTAGGGCTGCATGCTCTGCAAAGCCGGCAGGAGCCCCACCCCATTCTGAGTTGATGAGGCTGGAGCCTTGTGCTTCTGGACACAGCTGCAGCCGGGTGGCTGCAGACACAGGCATCCCTGCATTCTCCGGGCCTGAGAAGCTCTCCTGCCCGCAAAGGCTCAGAAGTGCCGCTCCTGCTGCCTGGCCTCTCCTTCCTCTCAGCACCAGCTCTGATTTCAGAGCAAAGTTGTGGCTGAGTCTAGGCGTCACAACCTGGCTGGGTGTACACATGCTCAGGGTGGCACTGACATGCCAGCCCCCTGCCTCTTCAGCCCCCTCTGGACTTTGAACACCGACAAGTATGGGAGGGAGACTGAGTGGGGGGCTGAGGGTGGCATGTTGTGAGCCTGTAGGCACTTCTCGGCATGAACCACCTGGGTGCCATGAACAGTGGCAGGAGACAGACGGGCTCCTGGGCTGAAAGGAGTAGGTCTCTGGTTAAACCCCACCTTCAAGCCAGGGACAGCCTGAAGCCTGGGAGCCAGGCTGTCAGTTCCACAGACTGGAGTGCAAAATTATGAATGCTTTTTCTGGGCCAGTCCATGGCCTCCAATCCAATCAGCATTCACTTCATCCCCTCTGAAGCCCATAAAAAACCCTGGACTCAGCCAGACTCAGGCAAATGATGGGACTACCTGCCTGCTGAGAGAAGCTACCCACTTGTCTCCTCTCTGCTGAGAACTGTACACTCACTGGGACAGCCTGCGGCCTGCCTGTAGATCGCAGCTACCTGCTCTGGGTTTCCTCTCTGCTGAGGGCTGCACAGATGTAGGGATGACCTGCCTGTGGAAAAGAGCTACCCACTTCTAGTCGCCTGGGAGCCAAACTGTTACTCAATAAAGCACCCTCCAGTTGTCCACGTTGTCCACCTATCTCATTCATGCTGGATGCAGGACAAGAACTCAGGACCCTCCAAACGGCAGGACTGAAAGAGCTATAACACACACAGCTGAAACATGCCCCTTCCCACCCAACTTGACACACTGCAGGTGATGAGAGTAGCTGCGGCCCTCTGGGGACCCCAGACCTTGGAGCTCCCCAAACCAGGGCTGTGACACCCTCTTTGGGACTCTGTAGTTCCTGGCATCTCCAAGCTTTCAGGTGTCACCCCATTCCTCTGTGCCAGCAGTGGAAGCCGCTTATACTACTCCTGGTCCAGCCACTGCAGCTGGCATGCATGGCTGTGTGCAGTGGCCAGACCCCACGCTCGCCTGCTCACACATCCCTCGCCACTCAGCACCTGGCTAGCCCTTGGCAGGTGTGGGATCTGGGCCTGCAGAGCAAGCTGAGTGCAGCCTGCCAGGCCGAGTGGGCAGAATGAGCCCAGCAGCCCCTAGCAAAACTCTGGCAAAGGTGCCACTGTATATAGAGGTTTCTGGCTGGCAAAGTGACACCCCAAGGATCCCATGACACCTCCTCCAGTCTTTTGCTCATACTGTCAAGCACAGAGAAAGAAAATCACACAATCATGCATATGAGTGACAGACAAATTGTAGTCAGTTGTAAGGGGATCCTTGATTCTAAGAAACCTTTTGTTGTTTGTAATCCCATTCCTCAGCAAGAACGTGCTAAATCTTTGCTGTTTCTCTCCACCAACCCCCACTCTTCAGCACACTACGAGATGTGAGTTTACACCCATCAAATCTGAACTATAGCTGCATGACTCCTCCATTTTCAAATACTTTTGTATCTTCATTCTAATATTCTTTCAGATTCAGATGTATGGTGCAACTTTAGACTCTATTACAAAAACCAGCGGATGATTTTGAGTTCTTCACTTACTGCAACTCTTCTGGAATCTTCACTGTCTTGACTTTATTGGCACTATCTCCTAAATTTCATTCTAATTCTGGCCATTCTTTCTCAGGAACTCTAATCTAAATCTACATCTTCCTTTTGAACGAGAGAAAGGCTGTAGAACACTATTTCTATTTACTTCTTAAAGGTTATTGTTGCATAGCTATTTAGTTCTATTTAGATTTTATGAAAAAAATAAAATAAATTGCTTTATTTTATGAGTATCCAAAAGCTACAGGTTTGTATTTGTATACAATCAAACTTTGTCTTAGCCTTATACTACTATGGTAATCTCCAGATTATAAGTTCAGATTTACCTGCAAATTTTAGAATTAGTTTACATATGCCAGCAGCTAGATAAGGCTGTTTTAAATATATGTTCCTGCTGTAACTTTTCAGCTTATCTTTGAGGTGGTATAAAGAGAAGAGAGAGTTGGAATGCAGGAAGAGTGGCCAATCACAGTATTACAGTGATGTGCTTTGGAAATAGCAAAGCCTTTGATTCAGACAGAACTATACAAGAAACCAGGAACTGTCCTTTCACTGTCTGGTGGACTTTGGTAAATTACTTTAGTTCTCTGAGTCTTCGGTTCCTCATATTTAAAATAGATACAATAATGACTCCCTAACATAAATCATTTACAAGTATTTCAAGAGCAATGTTTGCACATCTTAGGGATTTAGAAATACTGCTTTTTTCCCTTTTGTCTCCTACTTCCATCATAATGCAGGTTAGATCACAATGGAAATTTTTAGGTTTTTTTGTATATAGCAAAATTTTCTCTTTTTGTTGAGGTTTAGATGGATGATTCATTCATATGAATATCTCTACAACCAAGATATAATTTTTCTTTTGAGGATGACTTTATTATTAACTAACTTAGGTTTTCAGATTCAAGGACATTGAAAGTAGAATTTAAAATATTGGCTTCTGCGAAATGTTTAAGTAACAAAACTAAACCCAGAATCTAGTCACATTCAAATAGATTATATTCAATCTTTAGAATGGAAATCAACACAATGTCCACACTCTAATTTTAATAATATGATGACTAGGCATACTTTTTTGGTCCTATTTAAATCAATATGGAGAGGAAGCAAAAGTAACATCTCCATACTCTAGAATACACCTGCTTCTGCAAATGAAACTAAGCCCACTCATCAGCTTATTTATCAAAACCATTAGCTTGGAGTATCAAAACTCATTTCAATGACCACCAGTCCAAATTTCTTATGCTATTTCATAACCTCTGCCCATTCCCAATCTAGAGTGGACAACTGTCCCAGTTTTCTCAAGACTTAAGTTTTAGCACCGTAAGTTCCACATCCTGGGAAAATCTTTAGCCCCAGGCAAACCCGGACAGTTGATTACTCTATCTTCCACTTGCCTAGAACGAAATCATGTCCTCTGCAGCAACATGAATGCAGCTGGAAGCCATTATATTAAGCAAACTAATGCAGAAACAGAAAAACAAATACTGCATGTTCTCACTTATAAGTGGGAGCTAAACATTGGGTACACACAGACATAAAAATAGGAACAATAGACACTGGAGAATAGAAGGAGGGGGAAGTGGGGGAAAGGGTTGAAAAACTACCTATTATTGGTACTATGCTCACTACCTGGGTGATGGATTAATTTATACTCCAAACCACAGCGTCATGGAATACACCTTCTTAACAAATCTACGTTATCCTTGATTCTAAAATAAAAGTTTAAAAAAAAAAAATCATCCAGTCAAGACTCCAGTACCCTGCAAATTCTCTTTTTTAATTTATCCTCTTAAATTTTGTCAAAACAGCATTCTCCATTGCTTCAGTGGGTCTAATATACTCTTTCTTGATCAACAGGTTTTTCTGACGGGCTTTTGGAGAAATCAACTGTCAGCATTCTCCACAACAATCACTAACTGTATCAAACAATTCAAGAAGGGAATAAAGATAATTAATAAAGTAAGTTAGGTTGTATTACACTCACAAATAAAAACCATTGGAATCATTTCTGGGTGACGTATCAAGCTAATAAAGTACTAAAAAGGTGTCAATGATTTTAGGTAAAAGATATTGCCACCCCGCTCTTCTTATGTGGCAATGCCTGAAGAAGAGATAGCACCAGCTGCAATAATGCCCCAATGGTCAAGATATGCCATTTACTCAAATTGGAAAATCCAGGTATGTTCACGAAACTTACCAATCTTTGGTTACTAGTAGGAAGTCTGCACAAGCAGCAACTACCACAGTTGTTCTAAAAACAAGGTGCTGACAAAAGGCTACTCTTTCAGGCTATGAAGACATTTTGACTTTTGTTTTCACAATTAGAGACTCAGCAGCTTTCTGGACAGAAACTGCTGGAGTCCAGGCTATGGCATACGTGTTTCATCTGCTCTCTCCTTCTTGGCTTCTATCAGCTTTCTTGTCATTGTTTCACTTGAGAACAATTATACAGCTTTGTCATTTTCCCAGTTAAAGACTCATTTCCATTTTGGTGTTAATGCTGCTATTTTTTTTCACTCCTAACGTATAAGAGCAAGCAAATTTTAAGATACGGTTCTAACAAGAGTTGAGAGTTGAAAGAGGATTCAAAAATCCACAAAAAAAATGGGCGCTTCTGATCATTTACATTTATAAAATAAAATGGCAATAGATGTGATTCATTTGATATTCATTAATAAGATTCTTAATAAAAGCCTACCGTGTGGTAGGAGTTCGACCAGATTCTGAGAAAAATGTAAAAGAAAAAATGTATCCTGCTCTAAAGACTCTGCTCATAGACTGTTTAGGAGACATTCAGACTTGGTTTCTCTTATTCACATTGTCCTATAATACAACATGTTGTGAAGATGGAAATTTTGAAAGTGTAAATATAGTGTAAATTATAGGACATCAAATCAAGGTTATGAAACAAACTATTTTTTATGTAAATAAATGTGTTAAAAAGTAAGCCTGGGCCGGGCACAGTGGCTCACACCTGTAATCCCAGCATTTTGCAAGGCCGGGCAGATGACCTGAGCTCAGGAGTTTGAGATCAGCCTAAGATGGAGAAATCCCATTTCTACTAGCAGTACAAAATTAGCCGGGCATGGTGACGCATGCCTGTGATCCCAACTACACGGGAAGCTGAGGCAGGAGAATTGCTTGAACCCAGGAGGCAGAGGTTGCAATTAGCCGAGATCACACCAATGCATTCCAACCTGGGCGACAGAGTGAGACTCTGTCCCCAACCACCCCCCCAAAAAAAGTAAGCCTGAAAAAGAATGATATCCTAAATTGTCAATGTGGTTTTTTATTAAAAAGTGATCATTATAAATATTTACAAGCAAATATTTAAAAACTGATGACATAAAGCATCAATATCAATTTAAAGTTAGTAAATGTGAGTTCAGTCACTATTAGATTTTGAGAGCTGAAGTTGCTGTATGCACCTTGCAAAGGTTATTCTAAAACTTTGTTCCTGAACTATAGCCTAGAGCAAGTTGGGAACTAAATAAGTATTTGTTTCTTGTGACATACAATTTTTGTTATTCAGTGTTCTCACAGAGTGCCTAAAGCAATAAAATTTGGGTTAGAAAGAAAAGCAATTAGCTGAGATTTTGGAATACACAGATTTGAGTAGTGAAAAGGCGAAAAGTTAAGGCCTTAAGTCAGGGACCTCACCAGGATCAGTGGGAGTTCTTGGGTTAGTTTAAACATAATCCAATATACCTATGCATCACGCTTACAAAAATGGTCTCTTATTCTCTGACTTTTTGAATCAGTGATTTAGGGAGCCACGGACACTCTCTCTTTTACAGTACCAAACATCTATTTTTTTTCCAGAAAGTTGAATAAAGCACCTCTATTATAATATATAAATAATAAATTACGAACAGAGTCACATCAAATCTGTCATTTTTAGTGAAGTCAAATGTCTAAGGGATGTGTAACATGTTTTATCAGGAAGTTGGAGAAAATGGGGTTAATATTATCAGGAAGAAATTTAATGAAACAAAACAAAACAAAACAAAATGAGCCTACTGCAATAGAATTTCATTCAAGAACCGTTTCTCAAAAGAGGAGTTGCCAAAGGAAGAAATCAGCATTTCTAAGTGAAATAGCCATCTATTTTGGCTATTTCTTGGAAATGCCATCTTTAGTGTTAACCCCCTCCTTGTAATCCATTAGTTTAATAATGTGGCTTAACTCATTCATTTTTTTTAAGAGTTGTCTTTTGATTTACATCAGACAGAACGAAAGACTCACAAGGATGCTGACATGATTAGGCCACCTTTGGGAACCACATATTGAATTTAGCAGATAGGTAAGGTCCAGAAAACTTAGATAATATTTAAAACAAAATTTACAATGGCTCATTGATTTAGAATTCTGTGAAGGTTAATTAGATGTGTAAAACCCATTTTATGCAAGAAAAGCTATATAGGTTTTATAATACATACGAAGTAGATCAAGCTATGAAGAATATCCAATAGACTCTAATATCAGTATCCAGGTATTTTACACCAAGACATTAATGACAATTCTTAATCAAAATGACTAACTGAAGAGTCTCCGGATTCTCCTCTGGGGAGGGGTTAGAGGTTTCACAATGATCTTGATCTATAAATATTTCATTCTTCATAGCTGTTATTACTATATCAGATAATTCTTAGGCTGCTTAAGGACAGGTTTATGGAACAAAAGATTTACTTGTTGACACCAGAAATGACTCTACCATTTCAGCTCTGACTCTCTGGCCTCAGTGTTTTAGTATGAGCAATCTTTGCTCGAATTAACATGTTTTCACTGTGCAGTTATAATGGAAGGTATGCTTTCAGAAGGAAGGATCTTTTTTTATTTGTCAGTTTGTACTTGTAAAACAGGTCTCTAATTTTTACAGTACCATGATATTTCTTCCACAAGGTCATTAAACATCCTTCAGAAATGCCTGCCAAAATACTTTAATCATTTTATTATCACTTACAATTACAGCATACTTAGAGGGCACCTAGGGAAGCTTCTTACTCAATGTAAAATACTCCCAGGTGGGTGCATGCAACCTTTTCTGGACAACTCCTAGTGAGAAACAAATCTGGGGATAATCAGGAATCCCTTTGCATTTTTAAATTACTGTATTTTTTGAAAATTATTTGCATATTTTTATATTATGTTAAGATTGAATTTATGTAACTGGGACTTCCGTCCCTTGTTTCAATTTTTTTCTAAGTCTGAAACAAGATATGAAAGCCTTTTAGCCATTTGAGTACATTTATCACAATCTCTTCCCTCTTCTTGCTTTTGATTTATATACATTCCATTCTTTATTCAATAAATAAATTGGTCCTTTTTTTCCTCTGTGTAGACAGCATTTTTGTAGCAAATAGTAGAACAATCTACTGTTTGTTCTAATTGTTTAAATCTAATTAATTTAAACAAAAAAGTTTAGACTTTTAGAAAAATGTCAGGGATATATCTAAGACTCCTTGGAAAGGGCAGACAAGTTCCCCCAGAGATTTTTGAGAGGAAGTGAAAGTCACCAGGAAGAGAGATATCTGTGTTCTCTGTCTTTTTTATCACTTCTGGTATTTTTCTTACCTCTGATTCTTGGAGTGGATTGGATTCCATCTCCTTTCTCTTTGAACAGCTGCTTTCTCTGGTCCTCTTACTTGTGGACAAGTATGGTTAACTCAGACTCCACATTCTATCACTTCCTTGTTGAAGTGACCAATAAATAGACTAGTCTTTGTGTACTAATTATTTTGTGGTGGGGGTGGAGATGAAGCAAGTGTATAAATTAGCTCAGTCTAGACTGGATTGATGCCTACTGACTCAAGCAATTAGTTGAGGTCACATTGCATGAACTTGACAGCAGATCTTCACTTATGGTTTGAAAGTGGGAGTGTTTTTAGAAAAAGGAAAGTGTAAATTAAACAAGTTTGAAAATCACTTTATCTTTTCCTCTCATAAGGATCTAAAGCCAACACATCGTATTTTAGATGTGACCTTAACAAAGCAGAATATGTTGACCAACTCTCTTACTTCCATCCAGCACACAAATAATTCACTTAATGAAGCACTGGAACACATTATAGTAATATTTTTAGAATTTTAGTATCTTAATTATCAAATAGATCAACAATTACAAAGCTTCCAGAAGCCTTCTCACTGATTTTTGTTTTAGTACATCATAAGGGAATGGTACTGTATATTTGAACAGCTGCAATTCAATGTTTGTGAACAATTGTTACCTATCAAGATGCTGAAATAAGAAACCCATCATTAGTTACATGTGTTATCATTGAGACCAGTTAGCTCACAGTATGTCTTTGGTATGATATTAGAATTAGTCAAAAATCTTGCAGATTATTAATTTTACCCAATTCTATAAACAATTATTTAAATCACAGTTTTAATTTAGACAATGTTTTCACAAAAAGAACATAAAATTAGGTAAAATATCAAGTCATTTAACCAAGGAATTCTTATTATTCCATCCTATAAAACAACTCATCCTTTGGATTATCTTATGGGTAATTTATGATTGAAAAATGCATATGATAACTTCTATTTTTTTAGTAATTTTTTACCATATTCTCAGAAATTTGCTAAGGAAATTGAACAAATGTAACCAAGTGACCAGTGTAGCATCACCAGTGATATCATATATTCCAAAATGCGGTGTGAAAAGGACACTTCACCTCTGTGGTATTCTTCCTCAAAATATTATTCCCCTAGTCAAGAAAGATACCAGACAATCTCAAATTGAGGCACATTCTACAAAGTTGACTCTTCAAACTGCCCAGCTCAGAAAACAAGGAAACCTGCTTGACTCTTCAAAACTGTTAAGGCTATGAAAAACAAAACAAAAAAAAAGGTAAGTCTGAGGAATCGTAACTAATCAGAGAAGACTAAAGAGACATTAAAGGAAGGATGATATGGTCCTCTGAATGGATCCTGGAACAGAATTGGAAAACTGCTGAAATATATACAATGTCTTTAGTTTAGTTAATAGTAATGCACCAATCTTAATTTCTTAATTTGATAAATATAACATGGTTATGTAAGATGCTAACAGAAAGAACAACTAGCTGAAGGGTATGCAGGATTTCTCTGCATTATCTTTGCAACTTTTCTGTAAATCTAAAATTATTCAAAAGTAAAGAGTTTATTTTAAAATATATGTTTTAATTAAAGATGGTTTTGCACATGAGAAACTACCCTAGCCTCCATTTTTAAATTTTGTCATTACACTTCTGTATTATTTCACCATTTTGCCTTATTTTTGAGGGAAATAAATGCATGTTATTTGATAATGCTTGAAAGCATTTTGGCTTTCAATTTGTATATGGATAACAAAGTAAAAGAATAAATAGCTATACAAAAGGTCTGTGGTGCAATCCTTTACAAGCTTGGAGCAATAACTAATATGCTAATAACATTTTAGGATAGTTTAAAGCATATTTGATAATATAAATTATAAAAAGGCTATAATTGTGCCATGTTTTTGAAAGCTTTTAAGATTCACAGTACAAAGCCTCTTTGAATAACCTGTTATTAATTTTTTTATGAAGTTTAATTCAAATGTCTCATTTAGTGATGTATGCTGAAGGCAGAGTATTGACAGTCCCATTTATAGAGGGCTTGCCCTTGCCAGTACAGTGACAGACTATTTTCCCTACAGAATTAATTTCAATGATATTTCAAATATAAACATTTTTGGGTAATATTCCAGTTGTTTCTTCTTTGTACAAAAGGTTAAGTAGGCAAGTCTCCCTGCATTGAACTCAAATGAATGAACAGGGTAGGTATAGTTGGTGTTTATTAACTTCAAATGTAAGTTGTCATGTTTTTATTTTAAGAAGTTTTTGCTACATTTCCCAAGGTCTTTTCCCAGCCTTTGTGAATAAGTATGTAATGTATTACCTGTGCCCATCAAACTTGTTTATTCCTTCTTTCTGTGATACTTGCATCGCAGGAAGTGGGTAGAAGAAATAAACAAGTTTGATGGGCACACGTAATACATTAGGCATTTCTCTAGAAACAGCCTACCATCAAAGAATATCCAAACAAAGTCTGTGTTTGAACAGAATATTCAGTGCACCAAGATATATATGTGACTATAATGTGACTATATATATTCATAATCACCAAGCAAACTCACTAAGGATTCCCTATGCTCTTTTTCAGTCCTCTTTGCTCTGCTACTCCCACCCACGTTGTTAGAGGCTATCTCTGCAATGTAGTCTTCTTAAGAAATTTTATGTAAACTCTGATGGCTGCAGTGTTAGTTTTTCTATTTTCATAAATACATACATATTAAGTACGGATTTATGTCTACTTTATTTTGTATTATCCATGGGCTGAGTATAGTGATTTTCCAATAGAAAACAATCAATAAATATTTATTAAATTGGGGAACCAATGAAATATGAAAGTTTTCTTTATATTACCCTAATCAACTTCCCAAGTGATAATGTTACCTACTGAGGTTAAATAGAACAAAGCAAAATAAAATCTGGAATTGAGAATCAGGAGACAATGATGTCAGTCTTGAGTAATCCAGTAACTTTCAGTAGACACTGAGCACCTTACAAAATATGATCATAAAGTAATGAAAGTTAAACTGAAAGCCATGTAAGACATATGCATGTGTTCTTATTGTCTTTATGGATGTTTATCCATCTGTGGAATTGAGGTAATAATTGTAGTCCTATTCTGAACTGTTGTCCTTCATCATTTCATTCATTCCTTTGTCAAGCACTTGCTGATTGCTTATGTAGTCAATCGCTAAAAATAATAATATATGCAAATGTCAAAATATATGCAAATGCAAATATAAGAATTAATATTAATAACAGTTATTATTAGCAATCAATTATGGTCACATAAAACAACGATTCACTTTTCTCTTTTTATTAAGCTTTGCAAACTTTGGAGAAGGTAAAAATATTCCACTGCAGGGAAATAGGACTGAGTTGCTTAATAGATATAATAAAAGTCATACAGGTCCTACAGCTTTAAAGCAGATAAAGACTGACAACAAAATAAAATTAAAGAAAAGTGATGGAAAGAAATAGGTTATTTTGTGTCTTTATTCCCATGTTTAATTTTCACATTGTAGATGTGATAGTTTTCATGAAGAATATATCCAGATGACTCATGCATTACATGATTTAAAGAAAAATACTCAAGTGATAACACTAATGATTATTATCATCATGTTCACTATTATTTTGGAGTATTTGACCAAAGGGATCTCCTTGAAATAAGAAAGCATGAACATCTCTTATTAACATGTGATGATAATAATATATAATACCAACTGGAGTCAAAGCAAAAAAAAAAAAAAATCTGCAGACCAAAAGGATTTAGGTAATATATTCAGTGAAATGGAAATATTTCCCTTCCTTTGAGTTTAGAGTTAAAAGAACAGGGGAATTCAACTTAAACTTTAGCCCTAAACACCCTTTGATTGTCTAAACAATCAAATGTTTTTCCAGCAACAGAATTAGAGTCAATCTATGGTTTTCTTCAGACATTCAAAGAGTTCCATTACCAAAGGTGGTAAGAGGCATAGTTATAATGGATTTTCTATAAAGCTTAGAGTAAAGCACTTCCAAAAGCTCTATAATGATTTAATTAAAAAATTTATCTGATCTGGAATTTATCAATTTTTCATGTTTCTAACAGTTATATATGCAAGATATTATTATATAGCTTGTAGTACAAATTGTGAGTAATTCCAGCTTAGATATTTTACTATATCTACAAAAATATTGCTCATTAACATTAATTAGTATGCGCTATGTTAAAATTATCTATATGAAGCAAAACACAAAACAAAGCTGGAGGCATCACTCTACCTGACTTTAAACTATACTTCAAGACCATAGTAACTGTAACATCATGGTACTGGTACAAAAACAAATACATGGACCAATGGGGAAGGTTAGAGAACCTAGAAATAACGCTGCACATCTACAACAGTTCGATCTTTTACAAAGTTGACAATAACAAACGATAGGGAAAGGATTCCCTATCCAATATGTGGTGCTGGGAGAACTGACCAGCCATATACAGAACTTTGAAATTGAACCCCTTTCTTTCACCATATACAAAATCAACTCAATATGGATTAACGACTTAAACATGAAACCTAAAATTATAAAAACTCTGGAAGAAAACCTAGGAAATACCACTGTGGACATAGGCCTTGGCAATGATTTAATGACAAAGGCTCTAAAAGCAATTGCGATGAAAACAAAAATTGACATGTGAGACCTATTTAAACAAAATAACTTCTGTACAGCAAAAGAAATAATCGACAGAGTCAACAGACAACCTAAGAATGAAAGAAAATATTTGCAAACTATGTATCTGACAATGGTCTAATATCCAGAATCTCTAAGAAACAAATCAACAAGCAGAAGACAAATAACCCTATTAGAAAATGGGCAAAGGAAATGAACAGACACTTCTCAAAAGACATACGTACAGCCAACAAGCATATGAAAAAATGCTCAGCACCACTAATAATCAGATAAAAGCAAATAAAAACCACAATGAGATACCATCTTACATCAGTCAGAATGGCTATTACTAAAGTCAAAAAATAACAAATGTTGGTAAGATCATGGAGCACTGGAGTGCAGATACATTGTGGTGGGAGCGTAAATTAGTTCAGCCACTGCAGAAAGCAGTTTGGAGACTTTCCAAAGAACTAACAATAGAAACACCATCTGAACCATTACTAGGTATGTACCCGAATGAATAGAAACCATTCTACCATAAAGACACATACATGCATACATTCATTGCCTCACTTTTCATAATAGCAAAGACATGAAATCAACCTAGATGCCTATCAACAGTAAACTAGATAAAGAAGATACAGTAAATATACACCATGGAATACTACACAGCCATAAAAGAAAGAAAATCGTGTCCTTTGCAGCAACATGGATGGATCTGGAGGCCATAATCCTAAGTGAATTAACACAGGAACAGAAAACCAAATACCACATGTTCTCACTTTTAAGTGGAGTTAAACATTGAGTACACATAGACACAAGAAAGGGAACAATAGACATTGGAGCTTACTGAAGGGTGGAGGGTGGAAGAAGGATGAGGATTGAAAAACTACCTGTCGAGTACTATGCTCACTACCTGGGTGGAAAACTAATTTGTACACCAAACCCTAGAAACATGCAATTTATCCATGCAACAAACCCGCATATGTACTCCCTGAACCTAAAATATGAAGCATATGTACTCCCTGAACCTAAAATAAAAGTTAGAGAAAAAAATAAAGAAGAAAAAGCATTAGTACGGCCTGTAAAATTCTGATTCAGAAGTTCGAATGTGCGTGTAATTCAATAATTAAGTCCATATTCTGTGACAGTATTTATGGTGTGGAGTAAAATTCTGTGGCCAATACCCAGATACATTTTAAGGCAAAAGTAGTGTTTTTAAACACCTGTATTTTTAAAAGACAATTTCATAGTTATCCAATTAGAATGTATAAATGAAGTAATAGACTTTTAATATTATACAAATCTATTTTAGTAGTCAAAGTATATTGTTTGAAGCCATTTGTAAGGGACAAAGGGTAATATTGTCACTTATAATGTCATTGCTTAACAGTATGAGAGTTTATTGCTCACAAAATTTTTGAAATAATTTTTCCACTGAATAGAGAAACCCATATAAGACCACTTTACATTTTTTTCTTATTTTATATTAATTATGAGCCTATGAATACTGTGATCTATCTTTTCTGATTCATAATGGGACAAAGTTTACACACAATGTGTATTTGGACCTTGCAAAACACTGACGAAAATAAACAAAGAAGACTAAGTAGGTGATGTACCATGTTCACATATTGAAGACTCAATATTGTTAAGATGTCAATGTCTCCCCAATCTGATCTGTAGATGTAATGCAATCCCAACAAAAAATTCCAGCAAGAAATTAACAAGCTAATACAAAAATTTACAAAACAAAAAACCTAAGTGATCTAGAATAACAAAAACAATTTTGAAAAAGAACAAAGATGGAGGAAAGACATCATTAGATATTAATACTCTAAAGCTATAATAATCAAGACTGTGATAGTGGCAAAAGAATGGATACATAGATCAATGGAACAGAATAAAAAAATCCAGAAATAAAACTCAAACATTTGTAGTCAAATTGACTTTCTATAAAGGACAAAGTCAATTCAATGTTCAAAAGTAATTTTTAACAGATAGTGCTGGACATTGAATTTCTAGGTAGAAAAATAATGAACCTCTATCCATGAATTTCTGATCTATATTTAAAACTGAACTGTATAACCTCTAGAGAAAAGTGAAAGAAACATTATTTCTTAGATTTGGTACCAAAAGCATAATCCGTAAAAGAAATAAAATGATAAATTTATAAAATTGACTTCATGAAAATTTAAAAACTTCTCCCTTACAAGCCACAAAATGTGAGAAAATATTTGCAAAGCACATATTTAAAACAAGTACGTATATATAAAGAATTATCAAAGCTCCTTAATAAATAAACAGACAACTTAAGCAAAAAATGAGCAAAACATGGGAATAGACAAAAATATGAATGACAAGCACTAGAAAAGGTGCTTCATAACATTTAATATTAGGGAAATATAGGTCAAAAATCAATGATACATCACTACATACATATTAGAATAACTATAATAAGATTAGTAAAATAAGTATCCAGTGTTAGGCTGCTCTGTGCAACTTGAATTCTTAAAACTGAGCAACTAGAATTGTCAAACATTGCTGATGGAAAAACAAGTGGAAGCAGCTTTGCTGTTTCTTACAAAGTTAAATACACGCTTACATAACCCATCAATCTCATTCCTAGGGATTTATCTAAGTGAAACAAAACTTACATTCACAGAAAAATCCATGAGTGGATGTTTATAAAGTTTTATTCATAATCACTATAAATGGGAAACAATCCAAATGTCCTTGGGCTGGTAAATTAATGAACTAACTGTGGTGTATTCATATGACAGAACGCAACTCAACAATAAAATTATACAAACTACTGATACAAGAAACAAGACAGATGAATTTCAGATGCATTATGCAAAGAAAAAAGCCAGACTCAAAGGGCTAAATTCTGTACAATTCCATTTACATGCCATTCTAAAATAGGCAATCTATAGGAAGAGAAAACTGATCAAAAAAATAGTTGCCAGCGCTTGTGGATTAGAGGAGGGTTTGGCTCCAAAGAAGCACCAACAGTTTTAATTTAATGGGCATCAGTACAGGCACAGATGGCATAGTTTAGATGTGATAGTGCTTTAAGCAATAAGTAGCATTAGTTAAATATTCATCATTTGGCTCTATTACAGAATTATTAAATTGAAATTATTCAGGCTATGTAACTGATATGCTTTAGGCTGATCACTTTATATCTAGTGTTTTCTGTTTTTGCGTCGTATTTCAAAAGAGACATTAAAATACATAAAAACAGTTGACCAGAATTGTTAAGTGTTTTACAACTATTTCATGTCTGGGATATTTGCAATAGGTAAGTCATATTTTAACTTAAAAAAGAAAACAAGAGGAATAAGGCAAAACTGGCAGGAAAAAGTACCAGTCTTTACACTTGTTTCTTCAGGAGGGAGAATTCAGACATTGTTGAAGTTACACAGATACACACTGGGGCCCTAAGTAAAGACACAGCATTCTAACAATTGTAAGGACCATCACAAAAAGTGCTAACATAACCATACCTGAATATCTTTGGGCAAAAACTTGGTACCTGTATGTTAGAATGCTTTGAAAGAGTTTTTTTTTTTTTTTTTTTATTGATGAACAATTTAACTAGATAAGTCAGGGGGCTGTGTGTGGCCATGAACACTCATGAAGCCAATATGAAGCTATTGAATACCAACATTAGGATGGGAATTGTGCATGATGTTGGGGATAGGAACACATGTATCATTCCGTCTCCACAACAGAAATTTTCTTAATCAAATGTAGGAGAGAGACATGGATATAAACAATTATAGTAATAATAACCACATATAGATTTAGGTGCAGAGAGTGCTCATATCACTGAGAAAGATGAAATTGACTGACACTCTCACACCTCTTGCCCCAAGGTAAGAGACTATTTCACAACTGAAAATATGTGAGCTAAATACATAGAGAGAGAAAGGAAATTTGCTAGATGAAGTTAGAGGTAAAGGGTAAAGTGATTGGTTTTTAAAGCAGAGAGAACAGCTTTTATACAGTGATTGATAAGAGATAGGCATGTTCGTAAACTACAAATGGTATACTATAGCTACCACATTGGAAAGAAAAATTGATTTGCATACAGCTGGCAGAATATTTAGAGTTTGGATGCACATGTGCACATGGTAAATATTAAGGGATTTATTTCAAGATCCTCAGTTCTCTAAATGTGTTTTCATTAAACTGATGTGTCTAGGAAAGTACGTTTCTTTAAGACCCCATTGTGGTTGGAGAACTGGGGTATCATGGCCTGTGTTGGAATATTCTAAATTCCAATCTATTATGTAGTTGAGCAAAAGGAATGATGACAATTTTCCTAAAAAGACTTTGCTGCTTCTGTTTTTAAATTTTCTAAAAATGTATCACTTCTCAGGAAGAGAATTAGTAAGAAATATTGAAGACAGCAGAGCCTTATTTTCTTCTAGTGGCAAACTCATGGCAAGGTTCTGTACCTTGCCTATCTATCTTAGAGTGAGATTTTCCAAGGCTTGTATTAAGCAGGGAGTAAATATCCAACCTCTAAGAAGTAGGGCCTCTGAATTGTCAGTAAGAGAAAATGTTTGGGGAGAACTCTCATACATCAGTGTCTTGCATGTTTTGCATAACATCAAGTATGATAAAGTTAAAAATTCTAATTTTACTTCTGACAGATCCATACTACATTTTCAAATTTACAAAACTTATAAAAGAGGCTAGTTAATGCTTGAAATGTTCTTGAAAATTTATTCAGACTCATTGAATAAACAGTATTACTCAAGCTTACTGAGAAATTTATTGGCAGCTACAAATCCATTCTCATTTTTCCTTCAAATGAAAGTTTCCTGTTAATTGCTACTTGTCAGACACTTTCTGATTATTTAATCATTCAAATCAATGGCATATTACAGAGTAGGTTAACTTTATCTGAATGTTGTGGATTTCACTTTGAATACCAGATATATTAAGTCTTTAATAGGGTCTTGAAGCCCTCATATACCAGTGGGCTAATAGCTTTCTTTCTTTGGCTGCTAATTTCAACAAATTTTTGTTTTATTTTATTTTATTTTATTTATTTATTTTTGAGATGGAGTCTCACTCTGTCACCCAAACTGGAGTGCAATGGTGTGATCTTGCCTCACCGCAACCTCTGCCTCCTGAGTTCAAACGATTCTACTGCCTCGGTGTCCTGAGTAGCTGGGGTTATAAGTGCATGTCATCATGCCCAGCTAATTTCTGTACTTTTAGTAGAGATGAGGTTTTGCCATGTTGGCCAGGTTGGTCTTGAACCCCTGACCTCAGGTAATTCACCCTCCTTGGCCTCCCAAAGTACTAGGATTACAGGCATGAACCACTGTGCCCAGCCTAATTTCAACAAATTACACTACATTTCATTTTGAAAAATAGAAAAATTTTCTGCGTATTAGTGTAGGACAAATGTATTCCCCAAATTTAATTGGAAACATGTTATCTTCAAGCTTAGAAAATCTGCTTTATTTAATTATGGCTAATTCTTCCCTGTTGTCCATTGATATCATGTTCTAATTCTGTGAGAATATATTTATAAATATAATAGTTTTCAACCATGATATAGTATTTAAAAATCTAGCAATAGGTAATAATGTCTAAGTGTCCATATTCCTGGCTTATGTTTCATGCCTTTATAAGGCCCTACTAAATAACCTGGTTGTCCTCAACAAAACACTTGCAAACCAAATTCAGAAACACAATAAAAAGATCATTCACCATGATTAATAGAGATTCATCCCAGAGGCACAAGGTTGTTTCAACATGTATGAATCAATAAACATGATGCCTCATGTCAATAATATCAAGAACAAAAATCATATGATCATTTTAATAGGTGTAAAAAAGCATTCATTTAAGCTCAACATTCCTTCATGATAAAAATTCTCAATCAGCTGGATAGAGAAGGAACAAAGCTCAAAATGATAAGGGCCATATATAAAAACCTCAAAACTAATATCATACTGACTGGGAAAAAAAATTAAAAGCCTATCTTCTAAGATCTGGAATAGGATATAATGCCCACTTCCACCACTCCTGATCAACATAACTGGAAGTCCTAACCAGATCAATTAGGCAAGAGAAAGTAATAATAGGCATCACTTCTGGAAAGGCAGAAGTCAATGTATTCTTTTTTGGAAACAACATGATTTTATATTTAGAAAAGACTAAAGATTCCATCAAAAAAACCCTGCTATACCTGACATACAAATTAAGCTAAGTTACAGAATACAGATTCAACATAAAAAACTCAGTAGCATTTCTATACACAAACAGCAAACCATCTTAAAAAGAAATTAAGGAAGCAGTTCCATTTTATGATAGCTACCCCAAAATACCCAGGAATAAATTTAACCAAAGAAGTGAAAAATGTCTACAATGAAAATTATAAAACACTAATTAAGGAAATTGAAGAGGACACACACATGCACACAAATGAAAATATATCCCATGCTCATGGGTTGGAATAATTAATATTGTTAAAATGTTCATATTACCCAAGTGGACTACAGATCCAATGTAATTGCTATCAAAGTAGGAATGAAATTCTTCACAGAAATACAAAAAACAATTCTAAAATTCACATGGAATCACATAACCCCAAATAGCCAAAGCAATATTGAACAAAAAGAACAGAGGTGGAAGCACATTATTTGATTTCAATTATACTACAAACGTATAGTATAGTAATAGTAATCAATACAGCATAGTACTGGCATAAAAACAGACACATAGACCAATGGAACAGAACTGAGAACCCAGGAACAAGCCCACACATTTATATAGCCAATTCATTTTCAACAAAGGTGAAAAGAACATCCACCGGGGAAAGGACAATCTCTTCAGTAACTGGTGCTGGGAAAGCTGGATTTCCATTTGCAGAAGAATAAAGCAAAATTTCTGTCTCTCACCATATATAAAAGTCAACTCAAAATGGGTTAAAGACTTAAGTGTAAGACTCAAAATTTTAAAAACCAGTAGAATGAAATGTAGGGAAAATGATTTAGGACATTTGTCTAGACACAGATTTTATGCCTAAGACTTCAAAAGCATAGGCAGCAAAAAGAAAAACAGACAAATGAGACTAATTAAATTTAAATGCTTCTGCACAGCAAAGACAACCGTCAACAAAATGAAGAGATAATCTATAGAATGGAAGAAAATTTGGGCAAAGGATCTGCATAGACCTTCCTCAAAAGAAGACATACACATGGCCAAGTATATGAAATAATGCTCAACATCACTAATTGCAAGGGAAATCAAATCAAAACCACAGTGAGATATCATTTTACACCAGTTAAAATGTCTATTATCATAAAGATAAAAAAATTAAAGACACTAGTGAAGATCCCCAGAAAGTTGAACAGTTGTACCCTGCTCATGGGAATGTAAATTAGTGCAGACACTATGGAAGATAATATGGAGGTTCTTCAAAAAACTAAAAATAGAGCTACCAGCTGGGTGCGGTGGCTCACACCAGTAATGCCAGCACTTTGGGAGGCCAAGTCAAGTGGATCACAAGGTCAGGAGTTCGAGACCAGCCTGGCCAATATGGCAAAACCGTGTCTCTACAAAAAAACACAAAAATCAGCCAGGCGTGGTAGTGGGCACCTGTAGTCCCAGCTACTCGAGACGCTGAGGCAGGAGAATTGCTTGAACCTGGGAGGCGGGGGTTGCAGTGAGCTCAGATTGTGCCACTGCACTCCAGCCTGGGCAACAGAGCAAGACTCCATCTCAAAAAAAAAAAGAACTACCATATGGTCCAGCAATCTTACCACAGGGTGTATATCCAAAAAAATAAATAAAGGAAATCAGTACATTGAAGAGATATCTCATGTTTACTACAGCACTATTTACAATAGCCAATAGCCAAGATATGGAACTAACCCAAATGTTAATTAATGGGTGAACTGATAAAGAAAATGTGGTATGTATATACAATGGAATATTATTCAGTCACAGAAAAGAATGAAATCCTGTCATTTGTAACAACATGGATGGAAGTGGAGGACATTGTGTTAAGTCAAATAAGCCAGACACTGAAAGACAAATATCTCATGTTCTTGTGGTAGCTAAAGAAGTGGATTCATGGAGGTAGAGAGTAGAATGGTGTTTCTCAGAGTAGAATGGTATTCTCGGCTGGCAATAATAGAAGGGAGGGAGAGATGAAATCAAATTGGTTAATAGGCACAAAAATATAGTTAGAAGGAATGAGTTCTAGTCACAGTAGGGTGACTGTAGTTAACAAAAATTTATTGTATATTTCAAAGTAACGGGAAGAGAAAATTTGGGATGTTCCACAACACAAGGAAATAATAAATGTTTGAGGTGATGAATATTCCAATTACTCTGATTTGGTCATTACATATTTTATGCAGGAATCAAAATGTCACATGTATCTCAGGAATATGTTCAAGGTTTGTGCATCAAGTAAAAAATTTATTGGTGAGAGAAACAAGAGAAGTAGGAGGCAAGTGAGAGCTATGGATTTGGGCATTTTTAAGAAGGAAAATGAACAATGCTGTCAACAACTACTGTGAGCAAAGTAAGAAAAGAACTGAACCATATCTCCTGAATTTAGCAGCAAGGTCACTGAGGATTTTTAGTGCATCATATGGCTATGTTAAATGGCTGAGAATTTAAAAATTATCTTGAAGCTAGGAAAGAATGATTCTTTAGCTTTAGTATGCCCTTAAACAAAGAATTTCATTCAATATAAGCATTAACTGGAATTTATTTTTGCATGAGACTTAAATTATTCTTTCTGTATATCCTCTGCAGCTCCTATAACAGAAAATATTGCTTTAGCTCAAAGGAATCTAGCCAATTAATTTTCTTATTCTATGAATATTTTTGTAGTCAACTATCATTAGAAGTCATAGCTGTAGTCTTCTCTAATAATGGCCTATATTGAAGTTACCCATTGCCCTTGACTAATTTTAATAACAGCATTTCTGTGTGAGAAAATCACTAGATGTTTGCTTGGGTTTTAAGGAGATAGTAAAATTCCTTATTATTTTTAAACTTAGTGATAAAAGAACTCTCATATTAATACATTAGTTGAAAATCTAATCTCAAAGGAGCTCAGGATTAGAACAAACAATAATATGATTGATTTTCCAATAATATGAAGCTAAAAATATACTAAATTTTATTAATTTTTTAAAGTATATTATTTATAGACAGACTTCAACAAAAACACAGAAAGCAACCTGTTTCCTTTTTACCAGTTATTTGGTGTAAAAACATATATTACTTCTCAATATTAGTGAATTTATTTAATTTAAAAATAAAAAAAAAAGAATTTCTCCAGTTTAAAAATAAAATAAATTGAAGAAATTCATTAATATGTATTAAAATTTCTCAGGGTCTACATCTCTAGACAAACTGTGAGCTGAATGAAACACCTCAATTTCACTCAAGTCTGTCAAAGAAATTTCTTTGGGATTTAATTGACAATTTAGAACAGAAGTTCCTGCCAAACCAGTAACTTTTTCTTGGGCTGCAGTAGCAGTTTAACAAATACTTAACGCTAACTGCTTTAGGTCAAGCTTGTGCTCTCCAGTTTGATGAAAATCTCCATCATGTCTACTGTCTCTGACCCAGGCAATCCACCCACCAGCTCTTATTGTCTTTCACTCAGGCAATCCACTCATTTGCTGGCCTAACCCTGAAGGTTTTGAGTTTTCCATCCCTGGGAACAGAGTTTAGAACTCCGTTCTTGCTATACTGGATAAAATGTAGGTCATAGCAAGGGAATTTTAACCTGTCTTTGATGAATGAAGAAATAGATTAGTTAAAAACTCTTGTTTCTTATTTGCCATCCTGTGGTTATATATTACCAATTAATAATGATTTGACAAGAATGCAAGCTATGTGATGTCAATATATAATTTTTAACATAAATTATTAACAATTTTTTATTTGTTCATCAAGTTTCCTACCTTCACCCCCATTCTAGCATGGAGATGTTTAGGGGACAGGCCCAGGGCCAGTGCAATAACAGCAACACAGCTTGATGTCCACCCAGAGTTACTGAGCATTGAATAGGACTTCAGTAAGTGACACCTAGGGTAGAAATTGATCAGTTCTGTTAGTAAATTAAAAAAAAAAAAAAAAACCTTCAATTTTATAATAATTTAGATTTACAGAAAAATTATAAAGATAATATAGAGTGTTCCCATATATCTCAGAGTCAGTCTCCCCTATTAATGACATATTAGTTTGGTGCATTTAACACAATTAATCAATATATTATTATTAATTAAAATTCATACTTTACCTGGATTTCTTTAATTTTTAGCTAATGTTGTCTTCATGCTCCCGGATTCCCATGTAGCACATCACTTTACATTCAGTGGTTATGACATCTTAGTTGCCTGTTGGTTGTGACAGTTTCTCAGAGTTTCCTTGTTTTTGATGATCTTTACAGTTATGAGGAGTATTGCTTAGGTATTTTGTAAAATGTGCCTCAGTTGGGATTTGTCTGAGCTTTTCTCATGAGTAGATTGGGGTTATTGGATTTGAGAGAAAGACCACAGAAATAAAGGGCCATTTTAACCATGTCATACCACAAAATGAATACTATCAGCATGACTTACCACTGTAAATGCTGATCTTGATCACCTGGCTAAGGTAGTGCTTGTCAGGTTTTTCTGAAGTTATTCTTTCTCTTCCTCTTAGTAGGCTTTCTTTGGAAGGAAAAGCTCATACTTAAGGAATAGGGGATTCTGTTTCATCTCCTTGAGGTTCGAGTGACTACATAATTTATTTGGAATTCTTCTGCATGTGAGATTTGTTTATTCTTTCCCATCTCAATTTATTTGTTTATATTAGTATGGATTTATGAAAATTCATTTTATAATTTGGGTTCTAATACACTACCAATAAAATTCTTTATTTTATTGCTCAAATTGTTCCAGCTGTGGCCATTGACAGCTCTTTTAGTTGGTGCCTGTGTTACTTTGACCTACTCCCATCATTAGAAAGCGAGTTATTTTTATTTTTATTTTTAGAACTTCCTTATTTTTGGCATTACAAGATGCTCCAGGATTATTTTGTATATTTTCTGCCCCAGGTAAATTTTAACAAATGACTCTCCAGTGGGGGAAAAAGCAATTTGTGGAATTTGATGATTTCTGCCCTGTGAATATTCCACCATGGGCAGTTTCAAGCTACCAATATGATGTCACTGAACAGATTTGAGAGGAGATGTAGCTCATCAGCATAAAGTATTTCTACCTCACTGCAATAAAGGATACAAACAACCTCAAGAGCATAGAAAATATAAAATGTGCTAAAATAATTAGAGATTGTGTTTTCAGTATTTATTACATTTTATGTAATTTATTTAATTGTAAGTTTATAAAGTTTAAGTTTTAATAATGGCTATGTTTAAGAATCAGCTCATAAAATTCCTGAAAATTCAACAGTTGGCTCTTGCAAGCTAGCTATGACATACTCATGAACCAGCGCTTGGGCAAATAGGCAGAATTCATTGTAATTATGATGATGATTATGACAAAGGAGAAGAAAAATGAGGAAGATGAATTAATTTGACACATTTGTGTTATCAGATATCTGCAAGCACTTTATATGCATTATTTTGTTAAATTTCAAAAATAAATCCATGGGACAAGTAGAAGTAAGGAAAAGCTGAGGGACTCCAAAGCCAAAGTATGAGTGCCATAAAGAGTAAAATAGGGTAATCTTCATAAATAAGATGGGTGTTTTCCTTTTTAAAAAGCATTTCCTTTTATATTCTCTCCTTCTGTATCAAATTTATAATACATGAAAGCAGGGAAAATATTTTATGTCCACTGTAATATTTTAAAAATGAGGTGGCTTCACCTACATGCCTGTTTAAAAATATGCAATAGAGGTACCTGAAGTTGATTACTGACTTTTACAGATTATTAAGGGGAGAGATGGGAGAATAAAGAAAATATGCAAGCTGACACTAGAAGACAAATGTTATACAGTAATTATATTTAATGTCATTCAGTTTTAATTAGTTATAACCAATAGAGCATAATAATAAATGCCATTAAGGACATTTATGAAATTAGAGCAGTCTTGCATAATTTACAAATGTAAAATTTCATGAAACATTTTACTTTTAAAGCTTTGGCGAGGTTTACTGGACCAGTGTTTTGGACAGGGTTAATAAGTGACACATAACAAAAGAATAAACTAAAGATGGTGAAACCATCTGGAGTTTCTGTACTTAAAAAAAAGAAAAAAAATAAGATGTTTCTGTAAGATTACTCCACATAAAACATTTTCTGAAAACAAACTCCCTCCTTAAGACGCCCATCCCTAATGTCAACTCTGCTAATTACACAAAAAGTTATTTCTAAAGATAACCAAACAGTGAAGCCTTGAGCTGCAAATGCTGAAAAGCCAGTGGTTTATAAACCTGAGTAATGACAATGTTACCTGCAATGACAATGACGCTACCTATTCTGCTCGGGCCCCACAGTGGCTTACTCTGAAGATGGTCAAACAACTTCATTAAAAAGTGAGCAAAAGACATGAACAAACGTTTCTCAAAAGAAGACATACAAGTGGCAAACAAACATGAAAAATATTCAACATCACTAATCATCAGAGAAATGCAAATTAAAACCACAATGAGATACTATCTTATATCAGTCAAAATGGCTATTACTAAGAAGTCAAAAACAACGTATATTGGTGTGAATATGAAAAAAAGCTAACGCTTATACATTGTTTGTGGGAATGTAAATTAGTACAACTTTTATGGAAAATAGTATGGAGCTTCCTCAAAAATCTAAAAATAGAATTGCCATTCAAGCCAGCAATACCACTACTGGGTTGAAAGAAAGTAAAAGAGATCACTATATCGAAAAGACACTTGTACTTGCATATCCATTACAGCACTATTCACACTAGCAAGGTAAGAGGAATCAGCCTAAATGTTTATCAACAGAAGAATGGATAAAGAAATGTGGTATATATACATCATGAAATACTATGTATCCATAGAAAAGAATAAAATCATGTTTTTTGCAGCAATATGGAAGGAGGCGGAGGCCGTTATCCTAAGTGAAATAACTTAGAAACAGAAAATCAAATACTGAATGTTCTCACTTATAAACAGAACCTAAACACTGGCATAAAGTTAGAAACAATAGACACTAGGACTCTAAAAGGGGGAAGAATGGAAGGTTTGAAAAATAACCTTTTGGGTACAGTGTTCACTGTTTGGGTGATAGGTACACTAGAAGCCCAAAACTCATCATTATACACATGTATCCATGTAAAACACCTGCACACACACCCCCAAATCTAAAATAAGAATTTAAAAAATAGAAGAGCATGATGAGATTTCATAACTCATAGTCCAAAATACCACTCCTGATTGTGTACCTCAATGACTTGGAGAGATAATTTCTTATCTTCATTAGTGGATTGTATAGTAGAATACTCATTAGATATTCTTTATGAAAACTAATGGATTTTTTATTATTTTAAATGTTATAATTTAGACTTTTTAATATCTGTGATAAGACAATATTTATATTTAAATAAATGATTCCGTGGATAGTCTAATTTAAAGACATTAAGCCTGCATTGTCCCACAAGTGACTATTTGGACCCTGAAATGGGCTAGTGACATGCTGAAATGATAATGTTTTCAATATATTGGGTTGGTTAAAATATATTATTTAAAAAAGAATTTCACATGTTTCTTATTTTTAATGTGTTTTTAAATGTGTACTAATACATTTAAAATTACATGTGTCATGCCTTCTATTTCCATTGCAGAGTGCTAAGTCATGTGCACTCAGACTAAGGCCGGAAAGAAGAGAGTTTTTCCATAGCAAGAACAAACAAATAGAGACTGTTACCTCTCTTCCGTGGGTGTGTGACTGGAGAGTGGGATGCTTTCTCAACAGAGGGAAACCACTTAGCTGATGGTTGAGAGAATGGACTTTGGAGTTAAAGGGGCTGGAGTTTGAATTTTGTGTCATCCAATTTAGAGTTTTGGGGTCCTGGGCAATTTATTTAATGTCTCTAATTCTGCACCCTTCTCTCATGTGAAAAGATGAAGGCGATGTTATTTTTATCCTGGGAATGTTCTGCGGAATAAATAAAATAATAGCTATGTAACAGAACTCAGGCTGTTGCCTTGTTAGACAGCAGAAACACCAATCCATGGTAGCTATATTTTTGATATTCTGCTTATTGTGATTATTGGCATGCATAAGTAGACACTTAAAGGGATTATATGGTGAGAATTGAGGATAAACACTTGGGATGATGGAAAATATAAAATGTACAGTGAACATGTTACTGGAAAACCAGGAAGTGTTGTTCAGGATGCATTACAGATATAGATAGATAGATAGATAGATAGATAGATAGATAGATAGATAGATATAGATATAGATATAGATTTTTTTTTTTTTTTTGAGACAGAGTCTCACTCTGTTGCCCAGGCTGGAATGAAGTGAAGTGATCATGGCTCACTGCAGCCTTGAATTCCTGGGCTTAAGCAATCCTCCTGCCTCAGTTGACTGAGTAGCTAAAACTACAGGCATGCACTGCCATGTCTGACTTACTTTTTAGGTTTTTGTAAAGATGGGGTTGTGCTATGTTGTCCAGGCTGGCCTCAAACTCCCGATCTCAAGTGATCTTCCCACCTTGGCCTCACAAAATGCTGGGTGGCATGAGCCACAGTGCCCAGTCAACTGTTGTTTTATTTTTAATAGCAAATCTGATCCCTGAGAGCAGTCCAGGGTGAAGGAATGAGAAATGAACTCATGTATTTTGAAGAAGCACTTTATAGACTAACAACCAAAAGAAGCCCAGGACCAGATGGATTCACAGCCGAATTCTACGAGAGGTACAAAGAGGAGCTGGTACCATTCCTTCTGAAACTATTCCAAACAATAGAAAAAGAGAGACTCCTCCCTAACTCATTTTATGAGGCAAGCATCATCCAGATACCAAAACCTGGCAGAGACACAACACAACAACAACAAAATTTCAGGCCAATATCCCTGATAAACATCGATGTGAAAATCCTCAATAAAATACTGGCAAATCAAATCCAGCAGCACATTAAAAAGCTTATCCACCACAATGAAGTCATCTTCATCCATGGGAAGCAAGCATGGTTCAACATACGCAAATCAATAAACATAATCCATCACATAAACAGAACCAATGACAAAAACCATATGATTATCTCAATTGATGCAGAAAAGGCATTCAACAAAATTCAACACCCTTTCATGCCAAAAACACTCAATAAACTAGGTATTGATGGAACGTATCTCAAAATAATAAGAGATATTTATGACAAATCCACAGCCAATATCATACTGAATTGGCAAAAGCTGAAAGCATTCCCTTTGAAAACCAGCACAAGACAAGGATGCCCTCTCTCACCACTGCTATTCAACATAGTATTGAAAGTTCTGAGAAGGGCAATCAGGCAAGAGAAAGAAATAAAGAGTATTCAAATAGGAAGAGAGGAAGTAAAATTGTCTCTGTTTGCAGATGACATGATTGCATATTTAGAAAACGCCATCATCTCAGCCCCAAAACTCCTTAAGCTGATAAGCAAATTCAGCAAAGTCTCAGGATACAAAATCAATGTGCAAAAATCACAAGCATTCCTATACACCAATAACAGACAAACAGCCAAATCATGAGTGAACTCCCATTCACAATTGCTACATACAACTTACAAGGGATGTGAAGGACTCTTTCAAGGAGAACTACAAACCACTGCTTAAGGAAATAAGAGAGGACACAAATGAATGGAAAAATATTCCATGCTCTTGGATAGGAAAAATCAATATCATGAAAATGGCCATACTGCCCAAAGTAGTTTATAGATTCAATGCTATTCCCATCAAGCTGCCATTGACTTTCTTCACAGAACTAGAAAAAACTACTTTAAATTTCATATGGAACTGAAAAAGAGCCCATATAGCCAAGAGAATCCTAAGCAAAAGGAACAAAGCTGGAGGCATTGCTCTACCTGACTTCAAACTATACTACAAGGCTACAGAACCAAAGCAGCATGGTACTGATACCAAAACAGATATATAGATCAGTGGACCAGAGCAGAGGCCTCAGAAATAACACCCACACATCTACAAACATCTGACATTTGACAAACCTGGCAAAAACAAGAAATAGGGAAAGGATTTCCTGTTTAATAAATGGCATTGGGAAAACTGGCGAACCATATGCAGAAAATTGACACTGGACCTCTTCCTTACACTTTATAAAAAATTAACTCAAGATGGATTAAATATTTAAATGTGAGACCTAAAACCATAGAAACCTAGAAGAAAACCTAGGCAATACCATTGAGGATACATGGGCAAAGACTTCATGACTAAAACACCAAAAGCAATGGAAACGAAAACCAAAATTGACAAATGGGATCTAATTAAACTAAAGAACTTCTGCACAGCAAAAGAAACTATCATCAGAGTGAACAGGCAATCTACAAAATGAGAGAAATTTTTTGCAATCTATCCATCTGAAAAAGGGCTAATACCCGGAATCTACAGGAAATTCAAACAAATTTATGAGAAAAAACACAAGCAACACCATCAAAAAGTGGGTGAAAGATATGAACAGACACTTCTCAAAAGAAGATATTTATGTGGCCAACAAACGTATGAAAAAAAGCTCATCATCACTGGTCATTAGAGAAATGCGAATCAAAATCACAATGAGATACCATCTCCCCCCAGTTAGAATGGCGATCAATAAAAAGTTAGGAAACAACAGATGCTGGAGAGGATGTGGAGAAATAGGAATGCTTTTACATGGTTGTTGGGAGTGTGAATTATTTCAAACATTGTGGAAGACAGTGAGGCGATTCCTCAAGGATTTAGAACTAGAAATACCATTTGACCCAGCAATCCCATTAGTGGGTATATACCCAAAGGATTATAAATCATGCTGTTATAAAGACACATGCACACGTATGTTTATTGCAGCACTATTCACAATAGCAAAGACTGAACCAACCCAAATGCCCATCAATGTTAGAATGGATGAAGAAAATGTGGCACATATACAGTATGGAACACTATGCAGCCATGCAACAGAATGAGTTCATGTCCTTTGCAGGCACATGGATGGAGCTGGAAACCATCATTCTCAGCAAACTAACACAGGAACAGAAAAACAAATACCACATGTTCTCACTCATAAGTGGGAGTTGAACAAAGAGAACATATGGGGGCAGGAATGGGAACATCAGACACTGGGGCCTGTCAAGGGGTGGGAGGGAAGGAGAGGGATAGCATTAGGAGAAATACCTAATGTAGATGATGGGTTGATGGGTACAGCAAACCACCATGGCACATGAATACGTATGTAACAAACCTGCACGTTCTGCACATGTATGCCAGAACTTAAAGTGTATTTTAAAAATCCTTTAAAAGTACAGAGTCTATAAAATTTAAGTTTTGTAAACTGTGGCCAACAAGAAAATAAAGATGGTCTCATTAAAAGTTAAGAGTTTCTTTCGACTTTAATCAACAATCTGAATTTAGTGAAGATTTAACAAAGCAAATATTACTTATTTTTATATTTCAATGAGTACGATAAGTGAATAGACACTTTCCTGATTTTAATAGTAGGTCTAAATTGATTCTTATTTTTAAAATCCTTTATCATTTAACCAATTAGATAGGAAGAAATGTAGCATTCCACATATTTTATTCAGTGAGAGTTTTATAAAATTAGTGTATAAAACTCTTTTTGTATGACAATCACATTCTAGTAAACTCAAAGTGTAAGTTAGAAGTAATAAAACAGAAGCCTGTGAAATCCTTTGCTCACAGAGAAGAGGTATAAATCTTAATTTTTTTAAATTAATTTTTTGTTAAGAGAGTAGATCTTGATGTTCTCACCACACCCAACAACTAACAATCGGAGATGATATCGAAACATCATGTAGTACACCTAAAAATATATCATTTTGTCAATATGTATTTGATTCCATAAAACTGGAAATTTTTTTAAATTAATTTTTAAAAATATTATTTCCCTTTTAATGGTCATGGAAGTGTTATCTTTTGAGAATGGAATACAATTTTCTTGTAAACTGAAAAAAGACATTTCATATTTTCTTGCAGACCACTAACACCATATTACAGCCAATTTTGCTTTCATGTGTCTAACTGGTGAAAGGACAAAACAGATCTTGGAAATGCTAATAAGGTTTCATCAGCTTCTAACGTTGCAACTAGTAGCAATCAATTCTCTCCTGATAGAATGATGGAATGAAGATTAAAGGGTTTTAAGAAAGTGTTCCTTTTTCTTTCTCTCTTCCTTTGTTGCTTCATTATTATTATTATTTGTTTTTGGCCATGAAACATGTACTATCAACAAAATTTTAAAGTCTTCAGAAAGATACAAATGCTGTAAAAAAAAAAAACAAAAAAGATGGTTCATTTCAAATGAAGATGGACTAGATGGAAAAAGAGAATTTTCTCATGGCTACTCTGATTAGTGACTCCTAATATTAAAAATTATTGAGAAATATACTTGATTGGATTCTGCATTACTATTTCCTTAAATGAGATGCAACTAGCACAATCCTTTTAAAGGAAGTGTTTTAAGATATTAGATTTTCATCATTCTAGTTTTTCTTTTGAGACTGAGTCTAGCTCCATCTCCCAGGCTGGAGTGGCACAATCTCAGTTCATTGCAACCTCCGTCTCCTGTGTCCAGGCAGTTCTGCCTCAGCCTCCTGGGTAGCAGGGACTACAGGCATGCACCACCATGCCCGGCTAATTTTTGTATTTTTATTAGAGACAGAGTTTCACCACATTGGCCAGGCTGGCCTCGAACTCCTGACCTCATGTGATTTCAGCCGGTCGGCCTCCCAAAGTGCTGGGATTACAGGCGTCAGCCACCACGCCTGGCCTAGTTCTAGTTTTTCTTTTTTTATTTTATTTTATTTTATTTTATTTTATTTTATTTTTATTATACTTTAAGTTCTAGGGTACATGTGCATAACGTGCAGGTTTGTTACATATGTATACATGTGCCATGTTGGTGTGCTGCACCCATCAACTCGTCAGCACCCATCAATTCATCATTTATATCAGGTATAACTCCCCAATGCAATCCCTCCCCCCTCCCCCCTCCCCATGATAGGCCCCATTGTGTGATGTTCCCCTTCCCGAGTCCAAGTGAGCTCATTGTTCAGTTCCCACCTATGAGTGAGAACATGCGGTGTTTGGTTTTCTCTTCTTGTGATAGTTTGCTAAGAATGATGGTTTCCAGCTGCATCCATGTCCCTACAAAGGACGCAAACTCATCCTTTTTTATGGCTGCATAGTATTCCATGGTGTATATGTGCCACATTTTCTTAATCCAGTCTGTCACTGATGGACATTTGGGTTGATTCCAAGTCTTTGCTATTGTGAATAGTGTCGCAATAAATATACGTGTGCATGTGTCTTTGTAGTAGCATAATTTATAATCCTTTGGGTATATACCCAGTAGTGGGATGGCTGGGTCA